>NW_024044829.1:9068568-9424796 GCF_015852505.1 Tachyglossus aculeatus | reverse complement strand
TTATGTGCAAAGCACTGTTCTAAGCGCGGCAGAGGTTACAACGTAATCGGGTTGTCCAACGCGGGGCTCGCAGCCTTAATCCCCACTTTACCGATGAGGGAACCGAGGCACAGCGAAGTGGAGTGACGTGGCCAAAGTCACACAGTCGGTAATTGGTGGAGGCGGGATTTGAAACCATGACCTCTGGCTCCAACGCCCGCGCTGTTTACACTGAGCGACGCTGCTTCTCTAATTTTTTGTCTTTCTATTTAGATTAATCACTGACCCAGAGCCTTGGGAGACGTGGATGTTCCTCCACAAAACCCCTGAGTGAGTAGTTTACAGACTTTTTTTTCCTGGTGCTTCCTTTCCCTTTTTCCGCATCTAGTCCTCCTCATAACAAATAGAACAACTGTAGAAGGCTTTTAAACCAAAACCCCACAATCTCCTTATTTTTAAAACGAAAACCACTCTCGCCAAGTGAAGCCTGAAAGAGCAAACGCTTAGTTGATTCTCATGGCAGAACAAATCTGTTGATTTGTGCCTACGATCACAAAACCGATTTTTTCGTGGCTACAGGGTTCAAAAGAATTTCGTGCCTGTGGATACCCTAATGAGTGCTTTGGGCACCAAGGGGAGGAGTGGGCGTCGGTCTAGGGTAATGCCGATGCTCACACGAGCTCGAACGTGCTATTGGGGGCCACATGGTCACAAGTAAACCTTGAATAACCGTGGGGGTGCCTAAACTGGTTTTCGGTCCCCAGAGGGTCCCAAATGGACTTTTGGGTGGTAATCTGGTTTTCCGGATGGGAGGATAAAAGATATCAATATTCTGGATGTCCAGAGGTACTTTCCTTTCCTTAAAAATCGATGGGATCACTCTGGATATTTGAAACAGACTCGGTTGGGCTGCCCGGCCAGCCATGTGTCCAACCCAATGCTGGAAGCTAAGGTAGATGGGCCATTAAAAAATCTCCAAAACAAGAAAGAATTTTCGGGACGGCAATTCCCTTTGTCCACCCTCTAAAGGAACAACCTGCCTTCTCGGGACACCATGGATATTAATAGTCATATGATGCATTGGCCTTTAGATTTCCTCTTAAAGTAATTAATTTAAGAGGAAATCAAAAAGCCAATTACTTTTTCATTTAGGTTCCTGTTGTGGTTCTGAGGTTTCTAAGGCATACTTTAAACCCCTCCATACTTTTGGGGGCCATCGTGGATTTTTTTCAATTTTATTTGCCTTTTCGTTCCTTCCCCACTGCGTTTTCCGGGCCACCGGCTGCCGAGAAAGCCCCCCTCCGCCTCCTACGCACTCTGTCAAGCAGGCACGGTGTTTGTTCTGCAAAGGATGAGCGGCTCCCGGGCACAGTCCCCTCCAATGGTGGCCCACTGCTCACAATCAAGGGATTGCCAGCCGGTTGAGCCCCGCCCCTTCCCAACTCTACATAAGGCCCCCGGAGCGTGGGTCGTCTGTCAGCTGCTGCCTCTTCGGTACCTTCCCAGTGCCTGCCCTCCTCTCTTCGTTCCCGAGTCATGATGAGTAAGGGTAGGGGGCTCATTTTGACATTTTCACTGCTTTTTGTGGTTAGGGGCTTAATCCCTTAATCCTTAAACCTTAATCCCCACTTTACCGACTAGGGAACCGAGGCACAGATAAGAGAAGTGACGTGCCCAAAGTCACACGGCCGGTAATTGGTGGAGGCGGGATTTGAACCCAGTACCTCTGATTCCAAACCCCGTGCTCTTTCCACTGATCCACACTGCTTCTCTTATTCTTATTTTTCTGTCTTTCTTTTTATATTCATCACTGACCCAGAGCCTTGGGAGACGTGGCTGTTCCTCAACAAAACCTCTGCAAGTGAGTTGTTTACAGACCTTTTTTTTCCTGGTGCTTCCTCTCCCTTTTCCGGTATCTAGTCCTCCTCATAAAAAAGGAACAACTGTACAAGGCTTTTAAACAGAAACCCCACAACCTCCCTATTTTTAAAACATAAGTCAATCTCCCCCAAATTAACCCTGCAAGAGCAAACAGTTTGTTAGTGCTCCCGGCAGACCAAATCTGTTTGTTTTGTTCCCAGGATGGCACTACAGATTTTCTGGTGGGCAGAGGGTCCAAACGGCTTTCTGATGCTCGTGGATATCCTAACGAGTGCTTTGGGCACCAAGGGGAGGAGGGGGCGTCGGTAGATGGTATTGTCGATGCCCACAACTGCCCAAAAGTACGTTTGGGGGCCACAGGGTCACATGTAAACCTCACATAACCGTGGGGGTGCCTAAATTGCTTTTCGGTCACAAGCGGTGCCCAAATTGAATTTTCGCTTTTAATTTGGTTTTTTTGACGGGACGATGAAGGATATCAATATTATGGCTGACCAGAGACACTTAGATTTCCTTGAAAACCGATCGAGATAACTCTGGAAAATGGAACAGACTCGGGTGGGCTGCCGGACTAGCTATGTGTCCACCCCAGTGCTGGAAGGAATGTGAATGAGGCATTCAAAAAAATCCCCAAAACACGAAAAAATTTTCGGGCCGGCAATTCCCTTTGTCCATCCTCTAAAGGAACCACCTGCCTTCCCGGGACACCATGGATATTAATAGTAAGTGATGCATTGGCGTTTTGATTTCGTCTTCAATGAATTTAATTTAAAATAATTTCCAATAACATTTGCATTTCGGTTCCTGTTGTGGTTCTAAGGTTTCTAAGGCATGTTTTAAACCCCTCTATTTTGGGGGGGGCCATCTTGGTTTTTTTTTCAATTTTATTTCCCTGTGGGAATTAGGGCACTATTCCCGGGGTTCACCTCTTGGGGTGGACAGTTGAAGATCGGCAGGGTCCCAGTTCCAGTCTCGTTGGGTCCTCACTGTCCAAATCGAAAGAAATTTGATTTTATACCAGCCTCTTGGGGACAGAATGTTGGATCGGGAAACCTTTAGTACTTTTCTTTTTATTTCCATCGTTCTAAATAATCAGCTAGGCCGTACCCGAGCTCTCCCATCCCCTGGGTCCCTTGGAGTACCCGAGATTCCTTTTCTGTCCTTCACACTGGGTTTTCCATGCCACCCCCTGCCGAAAAAGCGACCCTCCACATCCCACACACTCTGCCAAGAAGGGACGGTGTTTGTTCTGCAAAGGATGAGCCGCTCATGGGCACAGTCCCCTCTAATGGTGGCCCACTACTCAGCTGCGCCCAATGAAGGGATTGCCAGGCGGTTGAGTCCCGCCCCTTCCCTACTCTATAGAAGGCATCCGGAGGGTGTGCCTTCTCCCATTTGCTGCCGTTTCAGTACCTTCCCAGTGCCCGCCCTCCTCTCTGTATTCCCGGGTCATGGTGAGAGAGGGTAGGGGCTTATTTTTACTTTTCCACTGCTCTCTGGGATAGGGGTTTTGGCTCTGTCGGAGTTTGTGTTGTTGATCCTAAGTTGGGTCGTGGGCAGATGCCTGTAGGTGCAGTGTCTCTGTGCTGAGGGGGACGTCTCGAGTTTGGTCCCAGAGGTCAGAATGACCCACACGCCCGAGTTATGTTATGGCTGCACAGGTTCCACTGGAATAATAATTCCATTTAATATAGTAGCATTTATTAAGGACTTATTATGTACGAAACACTGTTCTAAGCGCGGCAGAGGTTGCAAGGTAATCGGGTTGTCCAATGCGGGGCTCACAGCCTTAATCCCCACTTTATCGATGAGAGAACCGAGGCACAGAGCAGTGAAGTGACGTGTCCAAAGTCACATAGCCGGTAATTGGTGGAGGTGGGATTTGAACCCATGACCTCTGACTCCAAAGCCCGCGATTTTACACTGAACCACGCTGCTTCTCGAATTTTTTGGTCTTTCTATTTAGGTTAAACACTGACCCAGAGCCTTGGGAGACATGGCTGTTCCTTCAGAAAACTCCTGCAAGTGAGTAGCGTAAAGACTTTTTTTTTCCTGGTGCTTCCTTTCCCCTTTTCCACATCTAGTCCTCCTCATAAAAAGGAACGACTGTAGAAGGCTTTTAAACCAAATCCCCACAACCTCCCTATTTTTAAAACGAAAATCACTCTCCCCAACTGAAGCCTGCAAAAGCAAATAAGTCCTGAATAAATGCTACTATAATAGGTGGAATTATTATTCCAATGGAACTCGTGCAGCCATACCGTAACTGGGGCAGGTGGGTTATTCTGACCTCTTGGACCAAACTCGATACGGCCCCCTACGCACAGACACACTACACCTACAAGCATCTGCCCACGACCCGACTCAGGATCAACAACACAAACTCCGACAGAGCCAAAGCCCCCACACCCAGAGAGCAGTAAGAAAGTCAAAATAATCACCCTACCCTCACTCCCCATGAACCCGAAATACAGAGAGGATGGCAGGCACGGGGAAGGTATTGAAGAGGCAGAACCTGGGAGAAGACCCACCCTCCGGGGGCCTTATATAGAGTAGGGAAGGGGCGGGGCTCATCCGCCTGGCAATCCCTTCATTGGGAGCAGTTGAATAGTGGGCCACGATTGGAGGGGGCTGTGCTCGTGAGCGGCTCATCCTTTGCAGAACAAACACCGTACCTGCTTGGCAGAGTGCGTGGGATGTAGAGCGGGGCTTCCTCGACAGGGGTTGGCGTGGAACACCCAGTGGGGAAGGAACGAAAAGGAATCTCGGATACTCCATGGGGCCCAGGGGATGGGAGGAAAAAAAAAGAAGGAAAAATAAACCGAAATAAAAGTTTCCCGATCCAACATTCTGTCCCCATGAGGCGGGAATTAAATCAAATTTCTATCGGTTTGGACAGTGAGGACCCAACGAGACTGTAACTGGAACCCTGACTATCTTCAACTGTCCACCCCAAGAGGTGGACCCCGGGAAGAGTGCCCCAAAACCCACAGGGAAATAAAATAAATAAAAAAAACCACGAGGGCCCCCAAAAGAATCGAGGGGTTTAAAACATGCCTTAGAAACCTGAGGACCACAAAAGGAACCGAAATGAAAAAGTAATTGGCGTTTTGATTTCCTCTTAAATTTATTTGATTTCCTCTTAAATTTATTTAATTTAAGAGGAAATCAAAAAGCCAATGCATCATCTGATTATTAATATCCATGGAGTCCCGGGAAGGGAGGTGGTTTCTTTAGAGGATGGTTAAAGGGAATTGCCGGCAAGTAAAATTTTTCGTGTTTTGGGTATTTTTTTAATGGCCCATCCACCTTCATTCCAACATTGGGGCGGACACATGGCTAGCCGGGCACAGCCCAACCGAGTCTGTTCCATTTTCCAGGGTGATCTCCATCGATTTTCAAGGAAAACATAGTATGTCTGGATATCTAGAATATTGATATCCTTTATCCTCCCATCGGGAAATCCAAATTAACATCCAAAAATCAATTTGGGCACCGCTGGGGACCGAAAACCGGTTTAGGCCCCCACAAGGTTATTCAAGGTTAGCCTGTGACCCTGTGGCCCCCCAATCGCACTTTTGGGCATGTGTGGGCATCGACAATAACCTCGCCCGACGCCCACACCTCCCCTTGGTGCTCAAAGCACTCATTAGGTTATCTACGGGCACGAGAAATCCTTTTGAACCGTGTAGCCACATAAAAATCGGTTTTGCGATCGTGGGCACTAATCAACAGATTTGTTCTGCCATGAGGACCAACAAAGAGTTCGCTCTTGCAGGCTTCACTTGGGGAGAGTGATTTCCGTTTTAAAAATAGGGAGGTTGTGGGGTCTTGGTTTAAAAGTCTTCTA
The DNA here is from genome assembly GCF_015852505.1 of Tachyglossus aculeatus. Classification (NCBI taxonomy): domain Eukaryota; kingdom Metazoa; phylum Chordata; class Mammalia; order Monotremata; family Tachyglossidae; genus Tachyglossus; species Tachyglossus aculeatus. Next base: position 9,419,086 of record NW_024044829.1, on the reverse strand, counting down.
CCATTGTTCCTTTTTTTATGAGGAGGACTAGATGCGGAAAAGGGGAAAGGAAGCACCAGGAAAAAAAAAGTCTGTAAGTTACTCACTTGCAGGGGTTTTATGGAGGAACAGCCACGTCTCCCAAGGCTCTGGGTCAGAGATTAATCTAAATAGAAAGACAAAAAACATTAGAGGAGCAGCGTGGCTCAGTGAAGAGAGCGAGGGCTTTGGAGTCAGAGGGTATGGTTTCAAATCCCGCCTCCACCAATTACCTAATGTGTGACTTTGAACACGTCACTTCACTTCTCTGTGCCTCGGTTCCCTCATCGGTTAAGTGGGAATTAAGGCTGTGAGCCCCGCATTGGATAACTCGATTACCTTGTAACCTCTGCCGCGCTTAGAACAGTGCTTTGCACATAATAAGTCCATAATATTAATATAATGCTATATAATATAATATATAATAATATAATTAATGATATAATAATAATATAATATAGTAATACAGTAATATAATAATATAATGCTAATAATAATAAGCACATAATAATAATATAATGCTACTATATTAGATGGAATTATTATTCAAATGGAATTCGTGCAGCCATCCCGTAACTGGGACAGGTGGGTCATTCTGACCTCTCGGACCAAACTCGAGACGGCCTCTGCACAGAGACATTACACCTACAGGCATCTGCCCACGACTCGACCCAGGAACATCAACACAAACTCCGACAGTGCCGAAACCCCGATCTCCAGAGAGCAGTGGAAAAGTCAAAATAGGCCCCCTACCATCACTCACCATGACCCGGGAATACAGAGAGGAGGGCAGGCACTGGGAAGGTACTGAAATGGCAGCAACGGGAAAAAGGCCCACCCTCCGGAGGCCTTATGTAAAGTAGGGAAGGGGTGGGACTCACCCGCCTGGCGATCCCTTCACTGGGAGCAGCTGAGTAGTGGGCCACCATTGGAGGGGACTGTGCCCGTGAGCGGCTCATCCTTTGCAGAACAAACACCGTAACTGCTTGACAGTGTGCGTGGGATGTGGAGGGGGGCTTCCTGGGCAGGGGGCGGCATGGAAAACCCAGTGGGGAAGGACCGAAAAGGAATCTTGGGTACTCCAAGGGACCCAGGGAATGAGAGAGCTAGGGTACGGCCTAACTGATTATTTAAAAAGAAGGAAACAAACTGAACTGAAAGTTTCCTGATCCAACATTCTGTCCCCATGAGGCGGGAATTGATCAAATTTCTTTCGGTTTTGACAGTGAGGACCCTACGAGACTGGAACTGGGACCCTGCTGATCTTCAACTGTCCACCCCAAGAGGTGGACCCCGGGAACAGTGCCCTAAATCTCACAGGGAAATAAAATAAAAAAAAACCCCACGATGGCCCCCAAAAGAATAGACGGATTTCCAACATGTCTTAGAAAACTCACAACCACAACAGGAACCGAATTGAAAAAGTAATTGGCGTTTTGATTTCCTCTTAAATTTATTTAATTTAAGCGGAAATCGAAAAGCCAATGCATCACCTGACTATTAATATCCATGATGTCCCGGGAAGGGAGGTGGTTCCTTTGGAGGATGGACAAAGGGAATTGCCGGCCCGAAAAAGGTTTCGTGTTTTGGCGATTTTTTTAATGGCCCATCCACATTCCTTACGGCATTGCGGTGGGTACATGGCTAACCAGGCAGGCCAACAGAGTCTGTTTAATTTTCCGGAGTGATCTCCATCGATTTGCAAGGAAATCAAAGTACCTCTGGACATCTAGTATATTGATATCCTTCATCCTCCCATCAGGAAATCCAAATTACCAGCTAAAAATAAATTTGGGCACCGCTGGGGACCGAAAATCGGTTTAGGCCCCCACACCGTTGTTGAAGATAACCCTGTGACCTCCAATCGCACATTTGAGCAAGTTTGGGTATCGACAAGAACGTCTCCCGGCTCCCACCCCTCCCCTTGGTGCCCAAAGTACTCATTAGGTGATCTACGGGCACCAGAAATCCTTTTGGACCCTGTAGCCACCGAAAAATCGGTTTTGCGATCGTGGGCACAGGTCAACAGATTTGTTCTCCCATGACCACCAACAAAACATTTGCTCTTGCAGGTTTCACTTGGGGAGAGTGATTTTCGTTTTAAAAATAGGGAGATTGTGGGGTTTTGGTTTAAATGGTTTTGGTTTTATTTTTGCCCCCAAAAGAATAGAGGGGTTTAAAACATGCCTTAGAAACTTCAGAACCACAACAGGAACCGAAATGAAAAAGTAATTGGCGTTTTGATTTCCTCTTAAATTTATTATTAATTTAATTAAATTAAATAATTAATTAAATCATTTAATTTAGGAGGAAGTCAAATATCCAATGTATCATCTTACTATTAATATCCATGGTGTCCCGGAAAGGGAGGTGTTTCCTTTAGAGGATGCACAAAGGTAATTGCCAGCCGGAAAAATTTTCGTGTTTTGGGGATTTTTTTTTTAATGGCCCAACCACCTTCCTTCCAGCATTGGGGTTGACACATGGCTATCCGGGGAGCCCGACAGGGTCTGTTCCATTTTCCAGAGTGATCTCCATCGATTTTCAAGGAAGTCTAAGTACCTCTGGACAGCCAGAAGATTGATATCCTTTATCGTCCTGTCAAGAAAAACAAATTAGCCGCCAAAGATCAATTTGGGCAAAGCTGGGGAATCGAAACCAGTTTAGGCACCCCAACGGTTATGTGAGGTTTACCCGTGACGCTGTGGCCCACAGACGCACTTTGGGCAGGTTTGGGCTTCGACAATACACTCGACAGAAGCCCCCTCCTCCCCCTGCTGCCCAAAGCACACAATAGGTTATCCACGGACACCTGAAATCCGTTTGGACCCTGTGGCCAGAAAAATTCGGTTGTGCGGTCGTGGGTACGAAAAAACAGATTTGGTCTGCCGGTAGCATCAGACCGTTTGCTCCGGCAGGGTTACGTTGGGGAGAGTGATTTTCGTTTTTACAATAGGGAGGTTGTTGGGTTTTTGTTTAAAAGCCTTGTACAGTTGTTTGCTTTGTTTTTATGAGGAGGGCTGGATGCGGGAAAATGGAGAGAAAGCACCAGGAAAAAAAGTCTGTAAGCTACTCACTTGCAGGCGTTTTGTTGAGGAACAGCCACATCTCCCAAGACTCTGGGTCAGTGATGAATCTAAAAAGAAAAATGGAAAAATAATGATTAGGGAAACAGCGTGACTCAGTGGAAAGGGCACGGGCTTTGGAGTAAGAGGTCGTGGGTTCCCATCCCGCCTCCACCTATTACCGGCTGTGTTACTTTTGGCACTTCACTTCCCTTCTCTGTGCCTCGGTTCCCTCATCGGTAAAGTGGGATTTAAGGCTGTGAGCCCCCAGTGAGACAGCCCGATTACCTTGTGACCTCTGTAGCGCTTAGAACAGTGCTTTGCACATAGTAAGTGCTTAATAAATGCTATTATAGTAGATGGAATTATTATTCCGATGGAACTGGTGCAGTCATACCGTAACTGAGGCAGGTGGGTCATCCTGTCCTCTCGGCCCAAACACGAGACGGACCCCTCTGCGCAGACACACTACACTTACACGCATCTGCCCACGACCCGACTCAGACTCAACAACACAAACTCCGACAGAGCCGAAGCCCCTACTCCTAGAGAGCACTAAAAAAAGTCACAATTAGCCCCTTACCCTCCCTCACCATGACCCGGGAACACAGACAGGAGGGCAGGCACTGAAGAGGCAGCAGCTGAGAGAATATCCAAACTCCTGGGGCCTTTAATAGAGTAGGGAAGGGGCGGGGCTCACTACCTGGCAATCCCTTGATTGGGAGCAGCTGAGCAGTGAGCCACCATTGGAGGGGTCTGTGCCCGGGAGCCGCTCATCCTTTGCCGAACAAACACCATGCCTTCTTGGCAGAGTGCATGCGAGGCGGAGAGGGGCTTCCTCTGCAACCGGTGGCATGGACAAACCAGTGGGGAAGGACCGAAAAGGAATCTTGGGTGCTCCATGGGATCCTGGTGATGGGAGAGCTAGGGTACGGCCTAGCTGATTATTTACAAGGAAGGAAAAAAAAAAACCTAAAAGCTTCCCGATCCAGCATTATGTCCCCAGAAGGCGGGAATCAAATCAAATTTCTTTCCATTGGGACTGTGAGGACCCAACGGGACTGGAACCTGGACCGTGCCCATCTTCAACAGTCCACCCCAATAGGTGGACCCCGGGAAGGATGCCCTTAATCCCGCAGGGAAATAAAATCGAAAAAACAACCACGATGGCCCCCAGAAGAATAGAGGGCTTTAAAACATGCCTTAGAAACATCAGAACCACAACAGGAACCGAAATGAAAAAGTAATTGGCGTTTTGATTTCCTCTTAAATTAATTTAATTTAATTATTTAATTTAAGAGGAAATCAAAAAACCAATGAATCATCTGACTATCAATATCAGTGGTGTCCCGGGGAGGCAGGTGGTTCCTTTAGAGGATGAACAAAGGGAGTTGCCGGCCCGAAAATTTTTTTGTGTTTTTGTAATTTTTTTCAATACCCTATCCACCCTCCTTCCAGCATTGGGGAAGACACATGGCTAGTCGGGCAGCCCAGGCGAGTCTGTTCCATTTTCCAGAGTGATCTCGATCGATTTTCAAGGAAATCAAAGTGCCTCTGGACAGCCAGAATTTTGATATCCGTTATCGTCCCATCAAGAAAACCAAATTACCAGCCAAAAATCAATTTGGGCACCGCTGGGGACCGCAAACCAGTTTAGGCACCCCCACGGGTATGTGAGGTTTACGTGTTACCCTGTGGCCCCCAAAAGTACTTTTGGGCACGTGTAGGCATCGACAATACCCTCGACCAACGCCCCCTCGTCCGCCTGGTGCCCAAAGCACTCATTAGGATAGACACGGACACAGAAATCCGTTTGGACCCTGTGGCAACCAGAAAATCGGGTGTGCGATGGTGGGCACAAAAAAAAGAGATTTGTGCTGCCGGGAGCACCAACAAAGCGGTTTCTCTTGCAGGGTTAATTTGGGGAGAGTGTTTTTCATTTTAACAATAGGGCGGTTGTGAGGTTTTTGTTTAAAAGGCTTGTACACTTGTTTCTTTTTTGTTTAATGAGGACGACTAGATGCGCGAAAAGGGAGAGGAAGCACCAGAAAAAATAAAGTCTGTAAGATACTCACTTGCAGGGGTTTTGTTGAGGAACAGCCACGTCTCCCAAGGCTATGGGTTAGTGATGAATCTAAAAAGAAAGATGGAAAAATAATAACTAGAGAAGCAGCGTGGCTCGGTGGAAAGAATACGGGCTTTGGAGTCAGAGGTCATGGGTACAAATCCCGCCTCCAACAATTACCGCCTATGTGACTTTGGGCACGACACTTCCCTTCTCTGTGCCTCGGATCCTTCATCGGGAAAGTGGGGATTAAGGTTGTGAGCCCCCCGTGGGACAGCCCAATTACGTTATAACTTCTGCAGCGCTTAGATCACTGCTTTGCACATAGTAAGTCCTTAGTAAATACTACTATAATAGATGGAATTATTATTCCAATGGACCTCGTGCAGCCATACCGTAACTGGGCAGCGGGGTCATTCTGACCTCTCGTACCAAACTCCGCACAGTGACACTACACCTACAAGCATCTGCCCACGGCCCGACTCAGGATCAACAACACAAACTCCGACACAGCCAAAGCCCATACCCCCAGAGATCAGTTACAAAGTCAAAAGAAGCCCCCTACTCTCACTCACCATGACCCGGGAATACAGAGAGGAGTGCAGACACTGGGAAGGTACTGAAGAGGCAGCAGCTGAAAGAAGGCCCACCCTCCGCAGGCCTTATATAGAGTAGGGAAGGGGCGGAACTCAACCTCCTGGTAATCACTTTTTTGGGAGCAGCTGAGAAGTGGGCCACCATTGGAGGGGACTGTGCCCGTGAGCGGCTCATTCTTTGCAGAACAAACACCGTACCTGCTTGACAGAGTGCATGGGATGCGGAAGGGGGCTTCCTCGGCAGCCGGTGTCATGGAAAACCCTGTGGGGAAGGACCGAAAAGGAATCTCGGGTACTCCAAGGGACCCAGGGGATGGGAGAGCTAGGGTACGGCCTAGCTGATTATTTAAAAAGAAGGAAAAAAAAACCGAAATAAAAGTTTCCCGATCCAACATTCTGTCTCCAAGAGGCGGGAATCAAATCAAATTTATTTCGATTTGGACAGAGTGGACCCAACGGGACTGGTACTGGGACCCTGCCGATCTTGAAGTGTCCACCCCAAGAGGTGGACCCCGGGAAGAGTGCCATAAATACCACAGGGAAAAAATTTGAAAAAAAAAACACGATTGCGCCCAAAAGAATAGAGCTGTTTAAAACATTCCTTAGAAACCTCAGAACCACAACAGGAACCGAAATCCGTTTGGACCCTGTGGCCACCAAAAAATCGGTTTTGCGATCGTGGGCACAGAACAACAGATTTGGTCTGCCGGGAGCACCACCAAACCGTTTGCTCTTGCAGGGTTAATTTGGGGAGAGTGATTGTCGTTTTAACAATAGGGAGGTTGTGGGGTTTTTGTTTAAAAGCCTTGTACACTAGTTCATTTTTTTAATGTGGACGACTAGATGCGGTAAAAGGGAGAGGAAGCACCAGGAAAACAAAAGTCTGTAAGCTACTCACTTGCAGGGGTTTTGTTGAGGAGCAGCCACGTCTTCCAACGCTCTGGGTCAGTGATGAATCTAGAAAGTCAGAAAAATAATAATTAGAGAAGCAGCGTGGCTCAGTGGAATGAACACGGCCTCTGGAGTCAGAGGCCATGGGTTCAAATCCCGCTTCGAACTATTACCGGCCGTGTGACTTTGGGCACGTCATTTCCCTTCTCTGTGCTTCGGTTGTCTCAACGGTAAAGTGGGGATTAAGGCTGTGAGCCCCCCGTGGGACATCCCGATTACCTTGTAACCTCTGCACCGCTTAGAACAGTGCTTTGCACATAGTAAGTGCTTAATAAATGCTATTTGAATAGACAGAATTATTATTCTGATGGAACTGGTGGAGCCATAACGTAACAGAGGCAGGTGGGTCAACCTGTCTTCTCGGCCCAAACACGAGACGGCCCCCTCCGCAAAGACACACTACACCTACAAGTATCTGCCCACGACCCGACTCAGGGTCAACAACACAAACTCCGACAGAGCCGAAGCCCCTACCCCCAGAGAGCAGTGAAAAAGTCATAATAAGCCCCCTACCCTCACCATGACCCGGGAACACAGAAAGTAGGGCAGGCACTGGGAAGGTACTGAAGAGGCAGCAGCTGAGAGAAGGCCCACCCTCCTGGGGCCTTGTATAGAGTAGGGATGGGGCGGAGCTCGCCACCTGGCAACCCCTTGATTGGGAGCAGCTGGGCAGTGGGCCCCCATTGTTCATTCTTCGTCGAACAAACACCATACCTGCTTGGCAGAGTGCGTGCGAGGCAGAGAGGGGCTTCCTCAGCAGCCGTTGGCATGGACAAACCAGTGGGAAAGGACCGAAAAGGAATATTGGGTGCTCCATGGGATCCAGGAGATGGGAGAGCTAGGGTACGGCCTGGCTGATTATTTAAAAGGAAGGAAAAAAAGTTTCTCGATCCATCATTGTGTCCCCAAGAGGCGGGATTCAAATCATATTTCTTTCGATTTGGACAGTGAGGACCCAACGGGACTGGAACTGCGACCGTGCCGATATTCAACAGTCCACCCCAGTAGGTGGACCCCGGGAAGCTGCAGGGAAATAAAATTGAAAAAAAATCCACGATGGTCCCCAAATGAATAGAGGAGTTTAAAAACATGCCTTAGAAACCTCAGAACCACAACAGGAACCGAAATGAAAAAGTAATTGGCATTTTGATTTCCTCTTAAATTTATTTAAGAGGAATTTATTCCTCTTAAATTTATTTAAGAGGAATTTATTTATTTAATTTAAGAGGAAATCAAAAAGCCAATGCATCATGTGACTATTAATATCGATGGTGTCCCGGAAAGGCACGTGGTTCCTTTAGAGGATGGACAAAAGGGAATTGCCGGCCCCTAAATTTTTTCGTGCTATGGGCATTTTTTTTGAGTGCCCCATCTACCTTCCTTCCAGCATTGGGGTGGACACATGCCTAGTAGGGCAGCCCAACCGAGTCTGTTCCATTTTCGAGAGTGATCTCCATCGATTTTCAAGGAAATCAAAGTGCCTCTGGACAGCTGGAATATTGATATCCTTCATCGTCCCGTCAAGAAAGACGAATTACCAGCGAAAAATCTATTTAGGGAAAGCTGGGGAATCGAAACCAGTTTCGGCACCCCAACGGTTATGTGAGGTTTACTTGTTACCCTGTGGCGCCCAAAAGTACTTTTGCGCAAGTGTGGGCATTGACAATACCCTCGATCGACGCCCCCTCCTCCACCTGGTGCCCAGTGCACGCATTAGGGTATACACGGGCACCAGAAATCCGTTTGGTCCCTGTGGCTTCCAAAAAATCGGTTGTGCGATCGTGGGCACAAAAACACAGATTTGCTCTGCCGGGAGCACCAATAAACCGTTTGCTCTTGCAGGGTTAATTTGGGGAGAATGATTTTCGTTTTAACAATAGGGAGGTTGTGGGGTTTTTGTTTAAAAGCCTTGTACACTTGTTCCTTTTTTTTAATGAGGACGACTAGATGCGTGAAAAGGGAGAGGAAGCACCAGGAAAAAAAGTCTGTAAGCTACTCACTTGCAGGGGCTTTCTTGACAACAATCAATCAATCAGTCAATCAATCATACTTATTGAGCGTTTACTGTGTGCGCAGCACTGTACTAAGCGCTTGGTAAGTACAAGTTGGCATCATATAGAAACGGTCCCTACCCAACGGTGGGCTCAGAGCCTAGAAGGGAGAGACAGAGAAAAAAACAAAACATATTAACAAAATAAAATAAATAGAATAGATGTGTACAAGTCAAATAAATAAATAAATGGAGTAATAAATACGTACAAACATATACATATATATAGGTGCTGTGGAGAAGGGAAGGAGGTAAGGCGGGGAGCATGGAGAGGGGTAGGAGGGGTGGGACCAGGCCCAAGACGTATAGGGGACCAGGGCCAAGAGGCCGGGCGAATCCAGGACTGGGAGGCAGAAGGGGACCAGGCCGGGGAGTCAGAGGGGGACCAGGGCCAGGAGGAGAGGGGTACGTGGGTCGGGAAACAGGGGACCAAGTCCAGGAGGTAGAGTGGATCCCGGGGCGGGACGGTGAGTGACCCAGGTTCCTGGAAGTAGAAGGAGACCAGGGCTGGGAGGCACAGAGAGACCAGTGCCGGGAGGCAGGGGCGGACCAGGTCAGAGCAGCAGAGGGGGACCAGTGCCGGGAGGAAGAGGGGTACCTGGGCTGGGAGACGGGGTCCTTGGCTGCGAGGCAGAGGTTGAACAGGGCCAGGAGACATTAGGGTACCTCGGTGCGGAGGCAGAGTGGGACCAGGGCCAAGAGGCCAGGAGGACCAGGGCAGGGAGGCAGAGGGGGACCATGGCTGAGAGCCGGGGGGACCAGGGCAGGGAGGAAGAAAGAGATAAGGGCCTGGAGGCAGAGGGGTATCTGGGCCAAGAAACAGGAGGACCAGGTCCAGGAGGCAGAGGGTTACCCGTGCCAGGAGACAGGAGGACCAGGGCCTGGTGACAGGAGGACCTGGGCCTGGAGGCATAGGGGTACCTGGGTCTGGAGACAGGTGGTCCAGACCTGGGAGGTAGAGGGGACTCAGGGCCAGGACAGAGAGAGACCCAATGGCGTGGAGGTAGAAGGAGACAAGGTCCGGGAGGCACAGAGGGACCAGGGTCTGGAGCCAGGGCCAGGTACCTGAGGGCCGGGGGGCAGAGGAGTATCTAGGCCGGGAGATGGGGTTCTAGGTCCGGGAAGCAGAAAAAGACCAGGTTGGGGAGCCAGAAGGGGACAATGGCCAGAAGGCAGAGGGTTACCTAGGACGGGAGATGGGGGACTAGGGCTAGGAGGTAGAGGTGACCTAGGGCCGGGATGGGGAGAGACTCAACCGGCCTGGATGTTGAAGGAGACCGGGGCAGGGAGGCAGATAGGGACCAGCGCAGCGTGGCAGAGGGGGACCTGGGCCATGAGGCAGAAGGTTACCTGGGCCGGGAGACAGGGAAACCAGGGCTGGGAGGCAGAGGTGTACCTAAGCGGGGAGAAGGGGTACCAGTGCCGGGAAGCAGAGGGAGAAAAGGGCTTGATGCGGCACTGTAGCTAGGCCGGGAGTCACAGGGAGACCCGATCCGAGAAGCTGGTGAGACCAGGGCAGGGAGGCAGAAGGTGACCAGGGAAGAGAGGCAGAGGGTGACCAGGGCTGGATGGCAGAGCGGGACTAGGGCCGAAAGAACAGGGAGACCAGGGCAGGGAAGCAGAGGGGGATCATGGCCAGAAGGCAGAGGGGTACCTGGACCAGGAAACAGGGGGACCAGTGCCGGAAGGTAGAGTGATACCTGGACCGGGAGGCAGGGAGAACTGAGCGGGCAGGTATAGGGGACGCAGGGACGCGACGTAGAGAAGGATCAGGGCCTGGAGGTAGAGGGAGAACAGTGCTGTGAAGTACAGAGTGACCAGGCCACGGAGGAAAAGGGGGACCATGGCAGGGCGGCAGAGTGAGACAAGGGCCAGGAGGCAGAGGGGTACCTGGACCAGGAAGCAGAGGGCTACCAGGGCCAGTAGGCAGAGGGGCACCCGGGCCAGGAGGCAAGGGGACAAGGGCCTGGAGGTAGAGGGCAGCGAGGCCCGGGACGGATTGAGACTCAAGGGCCTGGACTTAGAGGGAGATTTGGGCTGGGTGGCACAGAGCGACCAGGGCCAAGAGGCCCAGGGGAACCTGGGCCGGGAAGCAGCGGGACTAGGGCCTCGAGGTGGGGGGGACCCAAGATAGGGAGGCAGAGGGCGACCAGGGCCTGGAGGCACAGGAGGACCAGGATGGGGAGGCAGAGGGGGGGAATCAGGGCCCAGAGGTAGAGGAGGTACCTGGGCCGAGAGACAGGGGGTCCAGGGCCTGGATGCAGAGGGGGCAAAGGGCCAGGATGCGGCAGGGTACCTGGGCCGGAAGCAGAGGGGGACCAGTTCCAGGAGGCAGAGGGGAACGAGTTCCGAGAGGCGGGCAGGACCAGGGCAGGCAGAGGCTGACCAAAGACGGAAGGTAGAAGGGGACCAGGTTGCCGAGGCAGAGGGGGACCAGGGTCGGGAGGTAGTGGGTTACTTGGGCCGGGAGATGGTTGGACCAAGGCCTGGAGGTAGAGGGAACCAAGGGTCGGGATGGAGAGAGACCATAGGGCCTGGAGGCAGAAGGAGACCAAGGCCGGGAGGACAGAGGGACCAGGGCCGGGAGGCAGAGGAGTACCTTGGCCAGGAGACAGGGGGCCGACGGCCAGGAGGCAGAGGCGTACTAGGCCAGGAGACAGGCAGCAGGGCTGGGATGTATATGGCTGGGACGGAAAGGGGGAGCCAGGCCTGGAGGCAGAGGCTGACCAAGGCCAGAAGGCAGAAGGGTACCTGGGCTGGGAGATGAGGGACCAGGGCCTGGAGGCAGAGGGTGACCTGGGCCAAGAGACAGAAGAACCGGGGTCGGGAGGTAAAGGGGGACCAGGGCGGAAAAGCAGGGGCAACGAGGGCAGGGAAGCAGAGGGGGGACCAGCGCCGGGAGGCCGAGGGGGACCACGGCATGGAGGCAGAGAGGATCAGGGTTAAGAGGCAGGGGGGTACCCGGCCCGGGAAACGGAGACTAGGGCCTGGAGGCAGAGGTGATCCAGGGCCATGACGGAGAGAGGGACCAGGGCCTGGAGGTTGAGGGAGACCAGGGCCGGGAGGCACAGAGGGACCAGACCCGGGATGCAGATGGGGATCACGGCAGGGAGGCAGAGGGGGACCAAGGCCAGGAGGCAGAGGAGTACCTGGGCTGGGAGACAGGGGGACCATGACCCGGAGGCAGAGGGGTAACTGGGCCGAGAGATGAGGGACCAGGTCCGGGATGTAGAGGGTTACCAGGGCCAGGAGGTAGAGGAGTACCCGGGTCAGGAGGTAGAGCGGGACCATGACCAAAATGTAGTGGGAACTGGGATCGGGAGGCATAGGGGGACCTGGGCCGGAAGACAGGGGGACCAGGGCCGGGAGGTAGAGGGTACGAGGGCCGGGAGGAACATGGAGACCAGGGCCTGGAGGCACAGGGCCACCAGGGCCAGGAGGCATCGGGGATCAGGGCAGGGCGGCAGACGGGAACCAGGGCCAGGAAGCATAGAGGTACCTGGGCCGGGAGGCAGAGGGGTACCTGGGCCGGGAGACAGGAGGACCCGGGCTGAGAAGCAGAGGGGGACCAGGGCCGAGAGACACGGGATGACCAGGACATAGACACAGAGGCAGACCAGGGCAGGGACACAGAGTTGTACCTGGGCCGGGAGGCAAAGTGGGACCAGGGTGGACACATGGGGGTGACAAGGGTAGGGAGGCAGAGGGGGATCAGGGCAGGGAGGCAGAGGGGTACCAGGGCCAGGAGGCCAAGGGGGAGCAGGGCCTGGAGGCAGAGAGGGACCAGGGCTAGGAGGCAGATGGGGACCATGGCGGGTAGGCAGAATGGACCAGGGCCAGGAAGCAGATGGGTACCTAGGCCGGGAGGCAGGGGTACCAGGGCTGGGAGGTAGAGGGGACCCAGGGCCTGGACGGAGACTCACACAAGGGCCTGGAGCTAGAAGGAAACCAGGGCCGGGAGGCTCTGAGGGACAAGGGCCCGAGGGACCAGGTCCAAGTGGCGGAGGGGACCAGAGCAGAATGGGGAGGGGAGGCCAGGGCCAGGAGGCAGAGGGGTGCCTAGGCCAGAAGGCAAAGGGGGACCAGGGTCGAGAAGCGGGGGGGGGTGTGAATGTGCAGGGAGGCAGAGGGGGACCAGTGCCAGGATGCTGAGGAGGACCAGGGCCGGGAGGCAAATGGGGACAAGAACGGGTAGGCAGAGGAGGACCACGGCCAGGAGGCAGAGAAGTACCTAGGCCGGGAGACAGGGGACCTGGGCCGGGTGTGGAGGGGACCTGGGCCGGGACAGAGGCTCACCCAAGGGCCTAAAAGTAGAAGACATGAAGGCCGGGAGGCCCTGGGGGACCAGGGCCTGTTGCACAGAGGAACCAGGTCCGGATGACAGAGGTGGCTGGGTGGTGAGTGTGTACCAGGGCCAGGAGGCAGAGGGGTACCTGGACCGGGAGACAGGGGGAACAGCCACGTCTCCCAAGGTTCTGCGTCAGTGATGCATTTAAAAAGTCAGAAAAATAATAATTAGAGAAGCAGTGTGGCTCAGTGGAAAGAGCACGGCCTTTGGAGTCAGATGTCATGGGTTCAAATCCCGCCTCCACCAATTACAGACTCTGTGACTTTGGGCACGTCACTTCCCTTCTCTGTGCCTCGGTATACCCCATCGGTAAAGTGGGAATTAAGGCTGTGAGTAATCGGGACAACCCGATTACTTTGTGACCTCCGCAGCGCTTAGAACAATGCTTTGCCCATAGTAAGTGCTTAATAAATGCTATTATAATAGACGGAATTATTATTCTGATGGAACTGCTTCAGCTATACCGTAACTGAGGCAAGTGGGTCATCCTGTCCTCTTGGCCCAAACACGAGACGGCCCCGTCCGTACAGACACACTACACATACAAGCATCTGCCCACGAACCGACTCAGGCTCAACAACACAAACTCCGACAGAGCCGAAGCCCCTAACCCCAGAGAGCAGTGAAAAAGTCAAAATAAGCCTCCCACCCTCCCTCACCATGACCCGGGAACACAGAGAGGAGAGCAAGCACTGGCAAGGTACTGAAGGGGCAGCAGCTGAGAGAAGGCCCACATTCATGGGGCCTTATATAGAGTAGGGAAGGGGGCGGGGCTCACTCCCTGCCAATCCCTTGATTGGGAGCAGCAGAGCAGTGGGCCTCCATTGGAGGGGACTGTGCCCGGGAGCTGCTCATCCTTTGCCAAACAAACACCATGCCTGCTTGGCAGAGTGCATGCAAGGCAGAGAGGGGCTTCCTCTGCAGCCGGTGGCATGGACAAACCAGTGGGGAAGGACCGAAAAGGAATCTTGGGTGCTCCAAGGGATCCGGGAGATGGGAGAGCTAGGGTACAGCCTAGCTGATTACTCAAAAGGATGGAAAAAAAATCAAACAAAATGTTTCCCGATCCAACACTGTGTCCCCAAGAGGCGGGAATCAAATCAAATTTCTATAGACTTGGACAGTGAGGAACCAACGGGACTGGAACTGGGACAGTGCCGATATTCAACAGTGCCCTTAACCCCGCTGCGAAATGAAGTTGAAAAAAATCCACGATTACCCCCAAAATTATAGAGGGGTCTAAAACATGTCTTAGAAACCTCAGAACCACAACAGGAACCGAAATGAAAAAGTAATTGGTAAATGAAAAAGGAAATTAAATACATTTAAGAGGAAATCAAAAATTCAATGCATCAGGTGACTATTTATATCCATGGTGTCCTGGGAATGTAGGTGGTTCCTTTGGAGGATGGACAAAGAGAATTGCGGGCCCGAAGATTTTTTTCGTGTTCTGGGGATTTTTTTGAATGCCCCATCCACATTCCTTCCAGCACTGGGGTGGACACATGCCTAGTTGGGCAGTCCAAGCGAGTCTGTTCCATTTTCCAGAGTGATCTCCATCGATTTTCAAGGACGTCAAAGTACCTCTGGACATCCAGAATATTGATATCCTTTATCGTCCCATCAGGAAAACCAGATTACCAGAGAAAAATCAATTTGGGCACCGCTGGGGACCGAAAACCGGTTTAGGCCCCTCACGGGTATTTAAGGTTTACCTGTGACCCTGTGGCCCCCAATCGCACTTCTGGGCATGTGTGGGCATCGACAATACCCTCGACCGACGCCCACTCCTCCCCTTGGTGCGAAAAGCACTCATTAGGGTAGACACGGGCACCAGAAATCCGTTTGGACCCTGTGGCCACCGAAAAATCGGTTTTGCGATCGTGGGCACAAAACAACAGATTTGGTCTGAGGGGAGCACCACCAAACCGTTTGCTCTTGCAGGGTTAATTTGGGGAGAGTGATTTTCGTTTTAACAATAGGGAGGTTGTGGGGTTTATGTTTAAAAGCCTTAAACACTACTTCCTTTTTTTTTAATGAGGAGGACTAGATGCGGAAAAAGGGAAAGGAAGCACCAGGAAAAAAAAAGTCTGTGGGATACTCACTTGCAGGGGTTTTGTGGAGGAACAGCCATGTCTCCCAAGGCTCTGGGTCAATGATTAATCTAAAAAGTCAGAAAAATAATAATTAGAGAAGCAGCGTGGCTCAGTGTAAAGAGCGCGGGAGTTGGAGACAGAGGTCATGGGTTCAAATCCCGCCTCCACAAATTCCCTGCTGTGTGACTTTGTACACGTCACTTCATTTCTCTGTGCCTCGGTTCCCTCATCGGTAAAGTAGGGATTAAGGCTGTGATCCCGGCGTTGTACAACCTGATTACCTTGTAAACTCTGCCGCGCTTAGAACAGTGCTTTGAACATAATAAGTCCTTAATAAATGCTACTATATTAGATGGAATTATTATTCCAATGGACCTCGTGCAGCCATACCGTAACTGGGGCAGGTGGGTCATTCTCACCTCTCGAACCAAACTCGAGACAGCCCCCTCCGCACAGACACACTACACCTACAGGCATCTGCCCACGACCCGACTCGGGATCAAGAACACAAACTCCGACATAGCCATAGCCCCTACCCCCAGAGAGAAGTGGAAAAGTCAAAATAAGCCCCCTGCCCTCACTCACCATGACCCGGGAATACAGAGAGGAGGGCAGGCACTGGGAAGGTACTGAAGAGGCAGCAGCTGGGAAAAGGCCAAACCTCCAGGGGCCTTATATAGAGTAGGGAAGGGGCAGGACTCAACAGCCTGGCAATCCCTTGATTGTGAGCAGCTGAGCAGTGGGCCACTATTGGAGGGCACTGTTCCCGTGAGCGGCTCATCCTTTGCAAAACAAACACCGTACCTGCTTGGCAGAGTGCGTGGGATGTGGAGGGGGGCTTCCTCGGCAGCCGTCGGCATGGTAAACCCAGTGGGTAAGTACCGAAAAGGAATATCGGGCACTCCAAGGGACCCGTGGGATGGGAGACCTAGGATACGGCCTAGCTGATTATTTAAAAAGAAGGAAAAAAACGAACTAAAAGTTTCCCGATCCAACATTCTGTCCCCAAGAAGCAGGAATCAAATCAATTACCACTGTATACAGCGGGAATATTTTAGTCCACGCTTAGCCTAATTAAAAGGGGGATGGATCGCGACACATACTCAGCGACACACACAGTTATCACAAAAAACGGCTACCAATCCGGCGGGCTTCGCCACCTTTCGTGAAGATAGTCAAACGTCAGAGAAGTTTGAAAGAGTCTGGCCCCCCGCAGCATGCCACCCTGGTTCCAGTCTTAGGTGCTTTGGCCTAGGCCCCAATAAAGTGTCTCAGCGCAGGTCTTGGATGGTTTACTTTTCTTTGTTCCGCGGCCCCAGGGGAACAGTTCTTTCCCCCTTTTTTCGGTTGTTGAAGGGCCGGGGGGGAAGGGGGAGGCAGCGGGATTTCTCCATTGTTGCTCCGATTCCCCGGGGTCTGCAGCCCCGTAGGCTTATTATCAGGAGAAGCCAGGGAGCACCGCGATCACGCCCACCCCCAAGGGATATTTGTTATAGAAGCACAATTGTCAAGGTCCTGCTTTTGTCCACCTTTCTCCCCCGCCCCTGCCTAAGGCCCACTTGACCACTTTGGGTTTGCCTAATGGGTTGCCCTAGAACCATTCAAGCCCTTGACTCTACATACCACCTTAACAAAGGAGGTCCAGGATTAAACAGGAAATGCCCCAGGGGCTTACTGCTTTCTATCGTAAAGTACTTCTCCTACTGGATTGTTCCGATCGTTATGAATGCTGTACTACTGGTATATGAAGAAGCTCTGTATTGAAGTTGAGCTGAAGTTGAGCTGGCCTTGACTAGCAGCGGAATCTCTGCTGCTCAACTCCTCTCCCTACTAGTGTCGGATGAAGCACTAATAGTAATAAAATCTGTCTGTGACATACCTTTTTCTGAACACATGGCAGATTCTGTAAAGTTTTTCTTCCACATTAAATGCTTACCTTATACCACTCATTCATTCAGTCATTCAATCGTATTTATTGAGGGCTTACTGTGTGCAGAGCACTGTACCACTATACTAAACATTTTACAGATAAGGTAACTGAGGCACAGAGAAGTGACATTGCTTGCCCAAGGTCATAAAGCAGACAAGTGGCAGGGCTGGGATTAGAACGCAGGCCCTTCTGACTCCCAGGTCTGGTCTATCCTTTAGGCAATTCTGCTTCCTCTAAAGAGTTAAAAATGATGTCACCTCACTGGCAGTCAGGAGACATGGGTTCTAATCCCACTCTGACCCTTGCCCACTGTTGTGACCTTGGGAAAGTCAGTTGGATGGACCTCAGTTTTCTCATCTGTAAAATGGGGAAAATCTCCCTCAAACCATAAGCCTTATGAGAAACAGGGACTGTGTCCAATGTACACAAAGCACATAGTATGTGCTTTAACAAATACCACTCATGTGGCCTAGGTTGGGAGGGACTGGGCAGAAGACGCCATACATATGAAAATGTTTAGGATAGGCCAAGGTATCGGCATTCAAACAGCGGCTGGCCAGCAAGGGCACTAATTACTCTGACAAGAGGGTCCAAAATTATTGATCTTGGTGGCAGGATCCTACTGACTAAAGGTTTCCGTCCTGACTGGCTCACCAGCAGAGCCTGTGGCAAGGCCTGAAACATCAACAGCTCACCAGGGTTTGTGCTTCTCCTGTCTCAGCTGAGTCATGAGCATTGGGAATGGGTGTAAGGAGGAGGATCAGCAGCAGTAGTTTTTTTAATGGCATTTGGCATTTTTAATGACATTTTAATGGCATTAATGTTACTGTGTGCAAGGCACTGTACAGAGTGCTGTGGTAGATAGCAGTTAATCAGGTTAGACACAATCCCTGACCCATATGGGGCTCACAGTCTTAATTTCCATTTTACAGACGAGGGGACTGGGGCACAAAAAAGTGAAGTGACTTGCCCAAGGTAACACAGCAGACCAGTGTGCGTCAAGTGATGCTGTCCAAAAACACGGGAGTCGCGTGAGGGAGTAAAGAATTACTCAGAGGATCGTTTTCCCAAGCAAGCTTTTATTATCCCGTCCAATTTCCCTCCCAGAATGAATTTAGGTCTTTTGGGTGTAACGCACGCAGTGGGCTCCGCTCCTCAGGGGAGGCGAGAACCCTGAGCACTCAGCCGGAGTTCCTTATAAACTGTATCCGAGATTGTGGCGTTGACGGTTTGGCTCTATCCTTCTAGAGTCACGTTGCTGGGCAGATTGTAGGGGGGGGGAGGGGGTGCTTGTCAGTTTCACTTCCTCCCCTCAGTTCCCGCCTGTGATGCCGGCCTCAGAAGCACCGTACTAAACGGTGGGTTAGATACAAGATAACAAGTCGGACACAGCCCCAGTCCCACACAGGGCACACACTCTTATTAAACAATTTACAGATGAAGTAACTGAGACTCAGAGAAGTGAAGTAAATTGCCTAAGGTCACACTGCAGACATGTACTGGAGGTAATAATAGTAATGATAATAATGATGGTATTTGTTAAGTGCTCACTATGTACCAAACAGTGTTCTAAGCTCTGGAGTACATACAAGGTCACCAGGTCATCATCCCGTTTGGGGCTCACAGTGGACCCAAGAGTGGGGATGCAGATAGGGAAGAAGCGTGGCTCAGCGGAAAGAGCCTGGGCATTGGAGTCAGAGGTCACGGGTTCAAATCCCGGCTCTGCCAATTATCAGCTGTGTGACTTTGGGCAAGTCACTTCACTTCCCTGTGCCTCAGTGACCTCATCTGTAAAATGGGGATGAAGACTGTGAGCACCCCGTGGGACAACCTGATCGCCTTGTAATCTCCTCAGGGCTTAGAACAGTGCTTTGCACATAGTGAGCATTTCATAAATGACATCATTATTATTATTATTATTGTAGAAAGAATAACTCGGAGACATGAGTCATTTCGAAATTTCGAATTTCTGGGAGTGGGGCATAGTTTTTCCCAAGAGCAGAAAGAAGGGAAGTCTGAAGAGTCTGTGAAGAATAGGTGCCAGTGTGAGCTGTGACCTGTTGGACAGGTGAAGGAAGTCCTTCAAGATGATCGACGATCAAGGAACCTTTCCTTTGTTGACTAAGTGGTTTAAACTACATACTGCCTGTGCATTAGCTCTTTAAGATAATTGTAGCAATACAACATCACTTAAGTGAATGAAATTGTACCCTTCAGCCATAAAAGACTAAACACTGGAAGCCTGGAAGCACTGTAGAAATGGGAGGGGACAGTTTTAAAGACAATGCATGTAAACGCTCAATAAACAGGATTGATTGACTGATTGATTAGGGTATCATCACTAGCTTTTACCTCTTCCTAGCCACCAGACACAGGCTCCTACCTAGAGGATATGCTCGAGGAGACATGTAAATGTTAAAAACAGAAACTGCCCGTGTCAGGTGGCATCATGTGGCTGGAAGATGATTCAAGTGAATCAAATCCTGCCTGCTGAGGGGATTTGCAGAGAAAACCAGAGGATGTCGCCCCATTTATGTCGCCCCATAAATCAACCCCTTCAACTGAGTGGAGGAAGATCAGATAGGAGCTCCCAGGCACATCCATAATCCAATCAAACGCCCTTAATGCAACTAGCATCCCTGTCACATACCCAACCTGAACAGTTGAATCTAGTTGTGTATTCCTTTCTCTTCTCTCTTAGATCCAGCCAGAAGAGATCTTCCTGTTGTTATTCATTTCTTTCAACCTAATTAATGCCTGAGATATGAGAAGTAGTGTGGCCCAGTGGAAAGAGAACGAGCCTGGGAACCAGAAGACCTGGATTCTAATCCCGACTCTGCCAATTGCTTGCTGTCTGACCTTGGGCAAATCACTTAACATCTCTGTGCCTCAGTTTCTTCAGCAGTAAAATGGTAAAATGGTAAAACAGTAAAGCAGTAAAATAGTGTTCTGCACGTAGTAAAACTCAGTAAATACCATTAATTAACAAATATTATTTTAAAAGAAGAAAAAGATCAAAAAGAAGTTAGAGCAGGTTAATTTGCTTATTTTCATAATTTGGGTCTTATCTTAAACTACACATTATTTTCCAGCCTTTTCTACAAGTCTTAGCAAGTGGTTTAGCTCATGGCCTAACTCCATAGCTTTTGTTAAATCAAATCCTCAACTTGGCACTATCACTCTTTAACCTCAGTGGTTGTAAATAGTACCTTGAACATCTTGCCTTTAGTATTTAATGGTGTGATGTTTTGTGTTACTACTTAAATCCCAACTTTGATCTTGTTTGGATTGGGAATCTGGTCAGCCACAGTCACTGTTCCTACAGAGAACTCTCCACCTGGTCCTGGTGCGGGTTTATAATCGCAGATCTGCTCTGGATGATTTGTCATCATGTTGGCATGTTTGGTTCTGTTCTCTGTCTCCCCCTTTTAGACTGTGAGCCCACTGTTGGGTAGGGACTGTCTCTATGTGTTGCCAATTTGTACTTCCCAAGCGCTTAGTACAGTGCTCTGCACATAGTAAGCGCTCAATAAATACGATTGATTGATTGATTGATTGATTGATTGATGAGTTCAGTTACAGCAGGAAAGGAGGAAGGTTGCTACCTGTCCGTTCACCTCCCGAGAGAAGTACGAGTGACAATTGGGTAGGGACGGTCCCTATATGTTGCGGACTTGTACTTCTCAAGCGCTTAGTCCAGTTCTCTTCACACAGTAAGCATTCAATAAATACGATTGAATGAATGAATGAAAGGCAGCCCCGGGTTCCATTCCCACAGTGTCTTTTATTGAGTTACAGCAATACGGGAGCGAGCAATGGGAACCTAAGGGAACCAAGGAGGACCGACAGGATGGTCGTGAATTTTCATTGGTCTCTTATCACAGCCTTGAGTTACTTGGTATCAGCCCTACAACCTTGCATAGACAGGTGTTACTTGTTTATTGGACTTGAGGATATTCTGTTGTTGAGCCTTACATAAAATGCATAAAATGTGGGGGGGCCAAACCGGTTTTCGGTCCCGAGCGGTGACCAAATTGATTTTTGGCTGGTACTTTGGTTTTCCTTATGGGAGGATAAAGGATATCAATATTCTGGATGTCCAGAGGTACTTTGATCTCCTTGAAAATCCATGGAGATCACTCTGGAAAATGGAACAGACTGGGGTGGGCTGCTCGACTAGCCATGGGTCCACCTCAATGCTGGAAGGAAGGTGGATGGGCCATTAAAAAAAATCCCCAAAACACGAAAATGTTTCGGGCCGGAAATTCCCTTTGTCCATCCTCTAAAGGAACCACCTCCCTTCCCGGGACACCATGGATATTAAGAGTTAGATGATGCAATTAAATAAATTGAAGAGGAAATCAAAACACCAATTACTTTTTCATTTCGGTTCGTGTTCTGGTTCTGAGGTTTCTAAGCCATGTTCTAAACCCCTCGTGGGTTTTTTTTTTTCAATTTTATTTCCCTGTGGGATTTGAGGCACTCTTCCCTGGGTGTACCTCTTGGGGGTGGACAGTTGAAGATCGTCAGGGTCCCAGTTTCAGTCTCGTTGGGTCCTCACTGTCCAAATCGAAAGAAATTTGATTTGATTGCTGCCTCTTGGGGACAGAATGTTGGATCGGGAAACATTTAGTTCAGTTTATTTTTCCTTCTTTTTAAATAATCAGCTAGGCTGTACCCTAGCTGTCCCATCCCCTGGGTCCCTTGGAGTACCCGAGATTCTTTTTCGGTCCTTCCCCACTGGGTTTTCCATGCCACCGTCTGCCGAGGAAGCCACCCTCCGCATCACATGCACTCTGCAAAGGAGGAGCCGCTCACGGGCACAGTCTCCTCCCATGTTGGCCCACTTCTCAGTTGCTCCCAATCAAGGGATTGCCAGGCGGTTGAGTCCCGCCCTTTCCCTACTCTATATAAGGTCCCCGGAGGGTGGGCCATCTCCCAGTTGCTGCCTTTTCAGTACCTTCCCAGTGCCTGCCCTCCTCCCTGTATTCCCGGGTCATGGTGAATGAGGGTAGGGGGCTTATTTTGACTTTTTCACTGCTCTCTGGGGGTAGGGGCTTTGGCTCTGTCGGAGTTTGTGTTGTTGATCCTGAGTCGGGTCGTGGGATAGATGTCTGTAGGTGTAATGTGTCTGTGCGGAGGGGTCTGTGTCGAGTTTGGTCAGAGAGGTTAGAGTGACCCACCTGCCCCAGTTACAGTAGGGCTGCACGAGTTCCATTGGAATAATAATTCCATCTAATATAGTATTATTTATTAATAACTTATTATGTGCAAAGCACGGTTCTGAGCGCGGCAGAGGTTATAAGGTAATCGGGTTGTCCAACGCGGGGCTCACAACGTTAATACCCACTTTACCGATGAGGGAACCGAGGCACAGGGAAGTGAAGTGACATGTCCAAAGTCACACATCCGGTAATTGGTGGAGATGGGATTTGAACCCATGACCTCTGACTCTAAGGCCCGCTCTCTTTACACTGAGCTATGCTGCTTCTCTAACTCTTTCGTCTTTCTATTTAGATTAATCACTGACCCAGAGCCTTGGGAGACGTGGCTGTTCCTCCACAATACACCTGCAAGTGAGTAGCTTACAGCCTTTTTTTTTCCTGGTGCTTCCACTCCCTTTTCCCGCATCTACTCCTCCTCATAAAAAAGGAACAACTGTAGAAAGCTTTTAAACCAAAAACCCTCAACCTCCCTATTTTCAAAACGATAGTCGCTCTCCCCAACTGAAGCTTGCAAGAGCAAAGGCTTTGTTGGTCCTCCCGGCAGAAGAAATCTGCTGATTTGTGTCCACGATCGGAAAACCGATTTTTAGGTGGCTACAGGGCCCAAAATGATTTCTGGTGCCCGCAGATAACGTAATAGGTGCTTTGGGGACCAAGGGGAGGGGTGGGCGTCGGCCGATGGTATTGTCGAAACCCACACATGCCGAAAGTGCGATTGGGGCCCCAGGGCCACAAGTAAACCTTAAAAAACCGTGGAGGGCCTAAACCGGTTTTCATTCCCCAGCGGTGCCCAAATTGAATTTTGGCTGGTAATTTTGTTTTTCTGATGGGAGGATAAAGGATATCAATATTCTGGATGTCCAGAGGTACTGTGATTTCCTTGAAGATCGATGGAGATCACTCTGGAAAATGGAACAGACTCGGTTAGGCTGCCCGGCTTGCCATGTGTCCACCCCAATGTTGGAAGGAAGGTGGATGGGCCATTAAAGAAATTACCCAAAACACGTAAAATTTTTCGGGCCGGCAATTCCCTTTGTCCATCGTATAATGGAACCACCTCCCTTACCGTGAAACCATGGATATTAATAATCAGATGATGCATTGGGTTTTTGATTTCCTCTTAAATTCTAAGGGAAACTAGGCACAGAGAAGATAAGTGACGCGCCCCAAGTCACACAACCGGTAACTGGTGGATGCGGGATGTGAACCCACGACCTCTGACTCCGAAGCCCGTGCACTTTCCACTGAACTACGCTGCTTTACTATTATTCTTCCATCTTTCTTTTTAGATTCATCACTGACCCAGAGCCTTGGGAGACGTGGCTGTTCCTCAACAAAACACCTGCAACTGAGTAGCTTACGAACTTTTTATTTCCTGGTGCTCATCTCCCTTTTCCTGCATCTAGTCCTCCTCATAAAAACAAAGGAAACAACGGGACAAGAATTTGAAACAAAAACCCAACAACCTCCCTATTCCTAAAACGAAAATCACCCTCCCCAAATTAACCCTGCAAGAGCAAACGGTTTGTTGGTGCTCCCTGCAGACCAAATCGGCTTTTTATGCCCACGATTGCGCAATCGATTTTTTGGTGGTCACAGCGTCCAGACGGATTTCTGGTGCCCGTGTGCACCCTAATGAGTGCTTTGGGTACCAAGCGGAGGCGGGGGCGTCGGTCGAGGGTATTGTCGATGCCCACACCTGCTCAAAACTGCGTTTGGGGGCTACAGGTTCATGGGTAAACCTCACATAACCGTTGTAGTGCCTAAACTGGATTCGATTCCCCAGCTTTGCCCAAATTGATTTTTGGCCGGTAATTTGTTTTTCCTGACGGGACGATGAAGGATATCAATATTCTGGCTGTCCAGAGACACTTTGATTTCCTTGAAAATCGATGGAGATCACTTTGGAAAATGGAACGGACTCGGTTGGGCAGCCCAACTAGGCATGTGTCCACCCCAATGCTGGAAGGAAGGTGGATGGGGCATTCAAAAAAATCCCCATAGCACGAAAACATTTTCGGGCCGGCAATTACCTTTGTCCATCCTCTAAAGGAACCACCTGCCTTCCCGGGACTAAACGGATATTAATAGTCACATGATGCATTGGCCTTTTGATTTCCTCTTAAATTAAATAAATTTAAGAGGAAATCAAAATGCCAATTACTTTTTCATTTCGGTTCCTGTTGTGGTTCTGAGGTTTCTAAGGCATGTTTTATACTCCTCTATTCTTTCGGGGGCCAACGTGGATTTTTTTCAATTTTATTTCCCTGCGGAATTAAGGGTACGCTTCCCCGGTCCACCTATTGGGGTGGACTGTTGAATATCGGCACGGTCCCAGTTCCAGTGCCGTTGGGTCCTCACTGCCCAAATCGAAAGAAATTTGATTTGATTCCCGCCTCTTGGGGACACAATGGTGGCTAGGGAAACTTTTTTTCCTTCCTTTTAAATACTCAGCTAGGACGTACCCTAGCACTCCCATCTCCTGTATCCCATGGAGCACCAAAGATTCCTTTTCGGTCCTTCCCCACTGGTTTGTCCATGCCACCGGCTGCCGAGGAAGCCCCTCTCCGCCTCGCATGCACTCTGCCAAGCAAGCATTGTGTTTGTTCGGCAAAGGATGAGCGGCTCCCGGGCACAATCCCCTCCAATGGTGGCCCACGGCTCAGATGCTCCCAATCAAGGGATTGCCAGGCGGTGAGCCCCGCCCCTTGCCTACTCTATATAAGGCCCCAGGATGGTGGGCCTTCTCTCAGCTGCTGCCTCTTCAGTACCTTCCCAGGGCCTGCCCTGCTCTCTGTGTTCCCGGGTCATGGTGAGGGAGGGTAAGGGGCTTATTTCGACTTTTTCACTGCTCTCAGGGGATAGGGGCTTCGGCTCTGTCGGAGTTTGTGTTGTTGAGCCTGAGTCGGGTCGTAGACATCTGCTTGTAGGTGTAGTGTGTCTTTGCGGAGGGGGCCGTCTCGTGTTTGGGCCGAGAGGACAGGATGGCCCGCCTGCCTCAGTTACGGTATGGCTGCACCAGTTCCACCGGAATAATAATTCCATCTATTATAATAGCATTTATTAAGCACTTACTATGTGCAACGCACGGTTCTAAGCGCTGCAGAGGTTACAATGTAATCGGATTGTCCAACGCGGGGCTCACAGCCTTAATCCCCACTTTACCGATGACGAACCGAAGCACAGAGAAGGGAAGTGACATGCCCAAAGTCACACAGCCGGTAATTGGTGGAGGCGGGATTTGAACCCAGGACCTCTGACTCCAGACCCCGTGCTCTTTCCACTGAGCCACGCCGCTTCTCTAATTATTATTTTTCTGACTTTTTAGATTCATCACTGACCCAGAGCCTTGGGAGACGTGGCTGTTCCTCAACTAAACCCCTGCAAGTGAGTAGCTTACAGACTTTTTTTTCCTGGTGCTTCCTCTCCCTTTTCCCGCATATAATCGTCCTCATTAAGAAAAAGGAACAAGTGTACAAGGCTTTTAAACAAAAAACCCAACAACCTCCCTATTGGTAAAACGAAAATCACTCTCCCCAAATTAACCCTGCAAGAGCACACGGTTTGTTGGTGCTCCCGGCAGACCAAATCTGTTTTTTTTGTGCCCACGATCGCACAACCGATTCCTTGGTGGTCACAGGGTCCAAACGGATTTCTGGTGCCCGTGTATGCCCTAGTGAGTGCTTTGGGCACTACGTGGAGGAGGGGGCGTCGGTCGATGGTATTGTCGATCCCCACACTTGCCCAGAATTATTTTGAGGGGCCTCAGGATAACAAATAAACCTCACATACCCGTGTGGGTGCCTAAACTAGTTTGCGGTCCCCAGCGGTGCCCAAATTGATTTTTGGCTGGTAATTTGGTTTTCTTGACGGGACAATAAAGGATATCATTATTTTGGCTGTCCAGAGGCACTTTGATTTCCTTCAAAATCGATTGAGATCGCTCTAGAAAATGGAACAGACTCGATTGGGAGGCCCGACTAGCCAGGTGTCCACCCCAGTGCTGGAAGGAAGGATGGGCCATTAAAAAAAATCCCCAAAACACGAATAAATTTTCGGGCCGGCAATTCCCTTTGTTCATCCTCTAAAGGAACCACCTGCCTTCCCGGGACACAATTGATATTAATAGTCAAATGATGCATTGGCTTTTTGATTTCGTCTTAAATTAAATAAATTTAAATAAATCAAAACGCCAATTACTTTTTCATTTCGGTTCCTGTTGTGGTTCTGAGGTTTCTAAGGCATGTTTTTAACACCTCTATTCTTTTGGGGGCCATCGTGGATTTTTTTCAATTTTATTTCCCTGCGGGATTAAGGACACTCTTCCCGGGGTCCACCTATTGGGGTGGACTGTTGATTATCGTCACGATCCCAATTCCAGTCCCTTTGGGTCCTCACTGTCCAAATCGAAAGAAATTTGATTTGATTCCCTCCTCTTGGGGACAGAATGTTGGATCGGGGAACCTTTAGTTTGTTTTTTTTCTTTCTTTTTAAATAATCAGCTAGGCCGTACCCTAGCTCTCCCATCCCCTCCCTCCCTAGGAACACCCGAGATTCCTTTTCGGTCCTTCCCCACTGGGTTTTCCATGCCATCGGCTGCCGAGGAAGCCCCCTTCCGCCTCCCACGCACTCTGCCAAGCAGGCACTGTGTTTGTTCTGAAAAGGATGAGTGCCTCCCGGGCACAGTCCCCTCCAATGGTGGCCCACTGCTCAGCTGCTCCCAATCAAGGGATTGCCAGGAGGTTGTGTCTCGCCCATTCCCTAGTCTACATAACGCCCCAGGAGGGTTGGCCTTCTCCCAACCGCTGCCTTCTCCCAACCGCTGCCCCTTCAGTACCTTCCCAGTGCCTGCCCTCCTCTCTGTATTCCCGGGTCATGGAGAGTGAAGGAAGGGGGCTTATTTTGACTTTTTCACTGCTCTCTGGGAGTAGGGGCTTTGGCTCTGTCGGAGTTTGTGTTGTTGTTCCTGAGTCCGGTCGTGGGCAGATGCTTGTAGGTGTAATGTCTCTGTGCGGAGGAGGCCGTCTAGCGTTTGGTCCGAGAGGTCAGAATGACCCACCTGCCCCAGTTACGGTATGGCTGCACGAGTTCTAAGCACTGTTCTATGCGCGGCAGAGGTTACAAGGTAATCGGGTTGTCCAAGGCGGGCTCACAGCATTACTCCCTACTTTACCGATGAGGGAACCGAGGCACAGAGAAGTGAAGTGACGTGTTCAAAGTCACACAGCCGGTAATTGGTGGAGGCGGGATTTGAACCCATGACCTCTGAATTCAACGCCCGCTCTCTTTACCCTGAGCCACGCTGTTTCTCTAATTTTTTTGTCTTTCTATTTAGATTAGTCACTGACCCAGAGCCTTGGGAGACGTGGCTGTTCCTGCACAAAACCCCTGCAAGTGAGTAGCTTACAGACCTTTTTCTTTTCCTGGTGCTTCCTTTCACTTTTTCCGCATTTAGTCCTCCTTATAAAGAAGAAACAAGCGTAGAATGCTTTTAAACCAAAACCTCACAAGCTCCCTATTTTTAAAACGAAAACTATTCTTCCGAAGAGAAGCCTGCAAGAGCAAGCGCTTTGTTGGTGCTCATGGCAGAACAAATCTGTTGATTTGTGCCCACTAACACAAAGCCGATTTTTAGGTGGCTACAGGGTCCAAAAGGATTTCTAGTGCCCGTAGATAATGTAACGAATGGTGTGGGCACCAAAGGGAGAGGTGGGCGTCGGTCGAGGGTTTTGTCGATGTCCACACATGCCCAAAGGTGCGATTGGGGGCCACAGGGTCACAAGTAAAACTTAAATATCCGTGTGGGGCTCTAGACCGGTTTTCGGTCCCCAGCTGTGCCCAAACTGATTTTTGGCTGGTACTTTGGTTTTCCTGATGGTAAGATAAAGGATACCAATATTCTGGATGTCCAGAGATACTTTGATTTCCTTGAAAATCGATGGAGATCACTCTGGAAAATGGCACAGACTCGGTTGGGCTGCCCGACTAGCCATGTGTCCACCCCAGTGCTGGAAGGAAGGTTGATAGGCCATTAAAAAAAATCCCCAAAACATGAAAAATTTTTCGGGCCGACAATTCCCTTTGTCCATCCTCTAAAGGAACCACCTCCCTTCCCGGGACACCATGGATATTAATAGTCAGATGATGCATTGGCTTTTTGATTTCCTCTTAAATTAAGTAAATTTAAGAGGAAATCTAAACGCCAATTACTTTTTCATTTCGGTTCCTGTTGTTGTTCTGAGGTTTCTAAGGCTTGTTTTAAACCCCTCTATTCTTTTGGGGCCATCGTGGATTTTTTTTTTTTCATTTTTATTTCCCTGTGGGATTTAGGGCACTCTTCCCGGGGTCCACCTCTTGGGGTGGACATTGGAAGATCGGCAGGGTCCCAATTCCAGTCTCGTTGGGTCCTCGCTGTCCAAATCGAAAGAAATTTGACTTGATTCCCTCCTCTTGGGGAAAGAATGTTGGATCGGGAAACTTTTAGTTAGTTTTTTTTCCCTTCTTTTTAAATAATCAGCTAGGCCGAATCCTTGCTCTCCCATCACCTCGGTCCTTTGGAGTTCCCGAGATTTCCTTTCGGTCCTTCCCCACTGGGTTTTCCATGACACGGGCTGCCGAGGAAGCCGCCTTCGGCACCCCACGCACTCTGCCAAGCAGGTACGGTGCTTTTTCTGCAAAGGATGAGCCGCTCACGGGCACAGTCCCCTCCAATAGTGGCCCACTCCTCAGCAGCTTCCAATCAAGGGATTGCCAGGCGGTTGAGTCCCACCCCTTCCATACTCTATATAAGGCCCCCGGAGGGTGGGCCTTCTCCAAGCTTCTGCCTCTTCAGTACCTTTCCAGTGCCTGCCCTCTTCTCTGTATTCCCGGGTCATGGTTAGTGAGGGTGTCCAATCTGATATGTTTTCACCTACCCCAGTGCTTAGTGCATAGTACTAGTACATGGCTACTATTATATGGCACATAATAAGTGCTTAATAAATCCCTGTCCATTCCTGACATCCACCCGTGGATCTGGAGGATAGAGAGCAGTTGAAACGCCGGCGGGAGAGATCTGTTTTATGTGTGGAGACGTTAAGAGACAGGGGATCTTTCTTTCGTTCTCTTTCACCTCCGGCCCCGCTGGGAACCCTTTCCCATCCATGTACTCCGCAGCCCAGCCTCACAGGTCAGACTGGGGCAAGCAGGCACAGGTCTTTGCTGTCTTACAAAGAACACCATTCCCTCAGCTCCCGGACGTCTGCCATAGGAGGGACTCCTGGATCCTCGGAGCGCGATGGGGTCTCGGCGAGGCCTGGCCTTTCCGGACAAGCTCTCTGCCACTCCTTGTGGGACTCGTCCCGGGGGACGGGCCACACATTGATCTGAGGGGCCTCATTACGTCCTATTCGCTGCAGGCTTCCCATAGGGCCGGCATCACCTAGGCCCTGGCTCCATAGGCAGGGCGGAGGCCCTGACCCAGGTGTCCGCCCCACGTGTTCAGGTGACCCACTAGCCGAATGTGTCTCAGACGGAGGAATTCCAGTCAAACTGTGAAGACTGTGAAGAGTCCAGCGTGGCTGCTACGTAGGGAAGGACACATTTCATCATTCCTATTTTACCTTTCAGGTCCCTGAGTCTCGGAAACGTTAGGTGAGTTCTTTTGCAGGCTACTGGCTGAACCAGAACTAGAATCCAGGTTCCGGTCTCCCTACCCCATTTGGTTTTCCTCAGGCTATACTGGTAGGTGAAGACAGCCATTTTAGAAGGATAAACTAGGCCCCTCCATTGTGGTCTAACATCTCTATCATTCACCTTGTAGCTTCACTGACCACACCTTGCCCTTTCCACTGCTGTCCTAGATAATGATCCCTGTCATTTGCTACCCCTGTGCCTCTTATAACAAAGGAAGGAAACAAAAAACAAACTAAAAATTTCCCGATCCAACATTCTGTCCCCAAGAGAATGTTAAATTTATTTGATTTGAGGAAATCAAAAAGCCAATGCATCACCCGACTATTAATATCAGTGGTGTCCCGGGGAGGCAGGTGGTTCCTTTAGAGGATGGACAAACGGAATTGCCGGTCCGAAAATTCTTTCGTGTTTTAGGGATTTTTTTCAATGCTCCATCCACCTTCCTTCCAGCATTTGGGAAGACACATGGCCAGTCGGGCAGCCCAACCGAGTCTGTTCCATTTTCCAGAGTGATCTCCATCGATTTTCAAGGACATCAAAGTGCCTCTAGACAGCCAGAATATCGATATCCTTTATCGTCCCATCAAGAAAACCAAATTACCAGCCAAAATTCAATTTGGGCACCGCTGGGGACCGCAAATCAGTTTAGGCACCCCTACGGTTATGTGAGGTATACCTGTAACCCTGTGGCCCCCAAAAGTAATTTTGAGCAAGTGTGGACATCGACAATACCCTCGACTGACGCCCCCTCCTCCACCTGGTGCCCAAAGCACTCAGAAATCCGTTTGGACCCTGTGGCCACCAAAAATCGCTTGTGCGATCGTGAGCACAACAAAACAGATTTGGTCTGCCGGGAGCACCAACAAACCGTTTGCTCTTGCAGGGTTAATTTGGGGAGAGTGATTTTCGTTTTAACCATAGGGAGGTTGTGGGGTTTTTGTTTAAAAGCCTTGTACATTTCTTCCTTCTTTTTAATGAGGAGGTCTATAAGCGTGAAAACGGAGAGGAAGCACCAGAAAAAAAGGTCTGTAAGCTACTCACTTACAGGGGTTTTGTTGAGGAACAGCCACGTCTCCCAAGGCTCTGGGTCAGTGATGAATCTAAAAAGAAAGATGGAACATTGATAATTAGAGAAGCAGTGTGGCTCAGTGGAAGGAGTACAGCCATTGGCGTCAGACGTCATGGATTCAAATCCCGCCTCCACCAATTACCGGTTGTGTGACTTTAGGCGCATCACTTAACTTCTCTGTGCCTCGGTTCCCTCATCGGTAAAGTGGGGATTGAGGCTGTGAGCCCCGCGTTGGACAACCCGAATACCTTGTAACCTCTGCAGCACTTAGAACAGTGCTTTTCACGTAATAAGTGCTTAATGAATGCTATTATAATAGATGAAATTATTATTCCGTTGGAACTGGTGCAGCCATACCGTAACTGAGGCAGGTGGGTCATTCTGACCTCTCAGACCAAACTCGAGACGGCCCCCTCCGCACAGAGACAATACACCTACAAGCATCTGCCCACGACCCGACTCAGGATCAACAACACAAACTCCGACAGAGCCGAAGGCCCTACCCGCAGAGAGCAGTGAAAAAGTCAAAATGAGCCCCCTCCCTCACTCTCCATGACCCGGGAAAACAGAGAGGAGGGCAGGCACTGGGAAGGTACAGAAGAGGCAGCAGCTCAGAGAAGACCCACCCTCCGGGGGCCTTTTTTAGAGTAGGGAACGGGCGGGGCTCCCCACCTAGCAATCCCTTGATTGGGAGCAGCTGAGCAGTGGGCCACCATTGGAGGGGACTGTTTCCGGGAGCCGCTCATCCTTTGTAGACTAAACACCATGCCTGCTTGGCAGAGTGCGAGGGAGGCGGAGGGGGGCTTCCTCTGCGGCCGGTGTCATGTAAAACCCAGTGGGGAAGGACCGAAAAGTAATCGCGGTTGCTCCAAGGGACCCAGGGGATGGGAGAGCTAGGGTACGCCCTAGCTGACAATTTAAAAGGAAGGAAAAAAAAAACAAACGAAAAGTTTCCCGATCCAACATTCTGTCCCCAGCAGGCGGAAATCAAATCAAATTTCTTTCGATTTGGACAGTGAGGACCCAATGGGACTGGAACTGGGACCCTGCCGATCTTCAACTGTCCACCCCAAGAGGTGGACTCCGGGAAGAGTGCCCTAAATCCGACGGGGAAATAAAATTGAAAAAAATCCACGATGGCCCCCAAAGTATAGAGGGGTTTAAAACATTCCTTAGAAACCTCAGAACCACAACAGGAAACGAAATGAAAAAGTAACTGACGTTTTGATTTCTTCTAAAATTTATTTAATTTAAGAGGAAATCAAAAAGCCAATGCATCATCTGACTATTAATATCAGTGGTGTCCCGGGGAGGCAGGTGGTTCCTTTAGAGGATGGACAAAGGGAATTGCCGGCCCGAAATTTTTTCGTGTTTTAGGGATCTTTTTCAATGCCCTATCCACCTTCCTTCCAGCATTGGGGAAGACACATGGCTAGTCGGGCAGTCTACCAAGTCTGTTCCACTTTCCAGAGTGATCTCGATAGATTTTCAAGGAAATCAAAGTGCCACTAGACAGCCAGAATATTTATATCCTTTGCCTCCTGGCTCTGGTTCCCCTCTTCCTCCAGGCCCTGGTCCCCCTCTACCTCCCAATACTGGTCCCTTTGAGCCTCCCAGCCCTGGCCCCCCTGTCTCCTGGCCCAGGTACCCTTCTGCCTCCCGTCTCTGGTCCCCTGTCTAACGGACCTGGTCCCTCTCTGCCTCCCTGACCTTGTCCTCCATGCTTCTTGGCCCTGGTCCCACTTTGCGTCCCTGCCCAGGTACCCCTCTGCCTCCTGGCCCTGGCCCCCTCTGCCTCCCTGCCCTGGTCCCCCTCTCCTCTTGGCCCTGGTCCCCACTGCCACCCTGCCCTGGTCCCCCTCTACCTCCCGTCCCTGGTTCTCCTGTGCCTGAGAGCCCAGTTCCCCTTTAGTTCCAAGAAGCCGGGGGACAAGGGCAGGGAGGCAGAGGAACCAATCAGCCCACAGGACCTGGTCCCCGTTTCCCAGCCCCGGTCGCCCTCTGCCTCCCCACCCTGGTTCCCCGTCTCCCGGCCCAAGTACCGCTCTGCCTCCTGGCCCTGTTCCCCTCTGCTTCCGGGACCTGGTCCCCTCCTGGCTCACCGTCCTTGTCCCCTGCCGCTTCTCGGCCCTGGTCCCCTTTTGTCCTACGGCCTAGGTAACCCTCTGCCTCCGGGTCCTGGTCCCCCTCATCCTCCCATCCCTGATCCGCCATCTCCCGGCCCAGGTACCCCGCTGTCTCCTGGCCCTGGTCACCCACTGCCTCCCTGCCCTGGTCCTCCTGCGCCTACCGGCCCTGGGTCCCCTTAAACCTCCAGCCATTGTCCCCCTCTGCCTCCCTGCCCTGGACTCCCACTCCCTCTACCTCTAGGCTACTGGGTCTCTCTCCGTCCCGGTCATGGTTCCCCTCTACCTCCCGGCCCTGGTCCCCGTGTCTACCGGCCCTGGTCCCCGTCTGCCTCCCTGCCCTGGTCCCCCTCAAATTCCCAGCCCAGGCCGGCCTCTGCCTCTCTGACCTGGTCACACCCCGCCTCTCAGCCCTGGTTCCCCTCTGTTTCTCAGCCCTAGTCCCACAGTCTGCCGGCAAAGATACCCCTCTGCCTCCCATCCCTGGTCCCCCTGTCTGCTGGCCCAGGTACCCCTCTGCATCCCGGCCCTGGTCGCCCTGTCTACCGGCCCCGGTCCCCCTCTTTCTCCCGGTCCTGATCGCCCTCTGCCTCCCTGACCTTGTCACACCACTTCTCGGCTCTGGTCCCCCTTTGCCTCCTGACCCTGGTTCCCCTCTGCTCCCTAGCCCTGGTACCCCATCTACCGGCCCGGGTAATCCTCTGCCTCCCGGCCCTGGTCACCCATTCATTCATTCAATCTTATTTATTGACCGCTTACTGTGTGCAGACCACTGTACTTTGCGCTTGGTTAGTACAAGTTGGCAACATATAGAGACGGTCCCTACCCAACAACGGGCATCCCAACCCTGGTCCCCCGTCTCCTGGTCCATTTGGGCCTCCGGGCCCTGGTCTTCCACTACCTCCAGGCCACTGGCTCTCTTTCCATCCCGGCCATGGGTCCCCTCTACCTCCATGCCCTGGTCCCCCTGTTCTGCCAGCCCTCGTATCCGTCTACCTTTCAGCACTGGTCCCCCTGTCTCCCGGCCCAGGTACCCCTCTGCCTCCCTGCCCTGGTCCCCTCTCCTTCCAGGCCATGGGCCATGGGTTTCTCTCCGTCCCGGCCATGGGTCCCCCTTTTGTGCCAGCCTTGGTTTCCCTCTACCTCCAAGCTCTGGTCCCTTTATATGTCCCTGCCCTGGGACCTTCTACCTCCCGGCCTAGTTCCCCCTGTCTCCCTGCCCTGGACCTCCAGTCTCCCGGCCCAAGTACTCCAATGTCTCCTAGCTCTGGTCCCCCTCTGCCTCCCGACCTTGGTCCCCCTTCTCCAGGCCCAGGTACCCCTCTGCCTCCTGGCCCTGATCCCCCTCTGCCTCCCAGCCCTGGTCACCCAAGCATACCGATCCTAGTCCCCCGTCTCCGGGCCCAGGAACCCCTTGCCTCCTGGCCCTGGTCCCCCTCTACCTCCCGACCCTGGTCCCCCTTCTCTGGGCTTCAGCACCCCGCTGCCTCATCGCCATGATCACCTTCTGCCTCCGGGCCCTGGCCACCCAAGCCTCCAGAACCTAGTACCCTGTCTCCCAGCCAAGGAATCCCTTGCCTCCTGGCCGGGGTCACCTTCTGTCTCCAAGCCCTTGTCCCCCTCTGCCTCCCTTCCCTTGTCCGCCCCCTTCTCGGCCCTGGTCCCCCTTTGCCTTCCAGCCCAGGTACCGCTCAGCGTCCTGGCACTGGTCCCAGTCTGACTCCCGGCCCATGTCCACCTGTCTACTGGCCCAGGTCCCCTTCTAAATCCTGGCCCTAGTCCCCCTCTGCCTCCTCGCCATGGTAATATTATTATTAATAATGATAATAATAATGATGACATTGATAAAGCGCTTACTATTAGCAAAGCACTGTACTAAGCGCCTGTTCCCCATCTACATCCCAGCCCTGGTCCCCTTCTACCTCCCTGCCTTGGTCCCCCCATGCCTCTCGTCCCTGGTCCCCTTCTGAATTTCGGCCGTGGCTCCCCTTTACTTCCGAGAAGCAGGAGGGACAAGGGCAAGGAGGCAGAGGTACCCCTCTGCCTGCCAGTCCTAATCATTCTTTCCCGGCCCTGGTCCCCCACTACCTCCTGGTCCAGGTGCCCCTCTGTCTCTTGGCCCTGGTCCCTTTGAGGCTCGTGGCCCTGGCCTCCCTCTACCGGCAGGCCACTGGGTATCTCTCCGTCCCGGACATGGATTCCCTCTAACTCCCGGCCCTGGTCCCCCTGTTCTGCCAGCCCTGGTCTTAACACTTCTGCCCCCCGGCCCCAGTCCTCATCTGACTCCTGGCCCAGGTCCGCCTCTGCCTCCATACCCTGGTCCCCCCGGCTTATCAGCCTCGATTCCCCTCTGCCTCCCGGCCCAGGAACCTCTCTGCCTCCTTGCCATGGTCCCCCTCGGCTTCCCCGACCTGTCCCCGTCGGCCTCCCACCCTGGTCCCCCTGTCGGCCTGCGCAGGTACCCTTTGCCTCCCTGCCCGGGTCCCCCTCTGCCTCCGGGCCCTGTTCCCTCTGTGCTTCGCGGCTCTGGTCTCCCTCTACCTCCAGGCCCTTGGGTCTTTCTCCGTCCCGGCCCTGGGTCCCCTCTACTTCCCTGTCCTGGTGCCAATATCTCCCAGACCAAATACCCATCTGCCTCCTGGTCCTGGTCCCTCTCTGACACCCTGCCCTGGTCCCGCCCCGCTTCTCGGCCCTTGTCCCCCTCTGCCTTTCAGCCCTGGTCCCAATTTACTTTCTGGTCCTGGTCCCCCCCCCCCCGCCCCCGACCTTCCAGCCCTGGTCCCCTTCTCCAACCTGGCCTAGTTCCCCTCTACTTCCCTGCCTTTGTCCCCATCTTTCGCCTGGACCTGTCCCTCTCTGCCTTCCGGCCGAGGTCCCCCTGTGCCTGCCAGCCCTCCTCTCCCTCTCCCTCCTGGCCCTGGCCTTTCTCTCCATCTTGGCCCTGGGTTCCCTCTACCTTCAGGCCCTTGGCCCCTGTCTCCAGGCCCAGGTAACGCTCTACCCCCTGGTCTGTGCAGCTTTCTGCCTCCCGGGCCTGGTCACCCTCTACCTCCTGGCCCTGGTCTCCCTGTTTCCCAGTGCAGGTATACCTCTGCCTCCTGGCCCTGGTCCCCCCTGCCTCTCGGCCCTGGTTCCCATCTGACTCTTGGCCCTGGTCCCCTTGTCCCCTGGCCCAGGCACCCCTATGCCTCCCTACCCTGGTACACCTGTCTCCCAGCCCAGGTACCCCTCTGCCTCCTGACCCTGGTCCTCCTCTACCTCCAAGCCCTGATCCCCATCTGGCTCCCAGCACTGGTCCCTCTGTGCCTCCTGGTCCCGATCTCCGTCTACCTTCAGGCCCTTGGGTCTCTCTGCATCCCGGCCCTGGGTATCCTCTACCTCACGGCCCTGGTCCCCCTGTCTCCTGTCCCAGGTACCTGTCTCCCGTCTCCCTTCCCAGGTACACTTCTGCCTCCCAGCCCCGGTCGCCATCTGCCTCCTGGCCCAGGCCCGCCACTGCCTCCATACCCTGGTCCCCCTGCTTATCGGCCCCTATCGCCCTCTGCCTTCCGACCCAGGAACCTCTCTGCCTCTTGGCCCTGGTCCCTCTAGGCCTCCCCGACCTGTCCCCGTCTGTCTCCCGGCCTTGGTCCCTCTGTGCCTCCCGGCCCTGGTCTACCTGGACCTCCAGGTCCTGGTACCTCTCTCAATCCCGGCCCAGGTCCTTTCTACCTTCGGGCCCTGGTCCCCTTGTCACCCGGCCCAGGTTCCACACTGCCTCCTGGCCCTGTTCCCCCGCTGCCTCTCGGCTCTGGTCTCCCTGTCTCTCGGCCCAGATCCCCCTATGCCTCATGATCCCGGTCCCCCCTACTTCTTGGTCATGGTTCTGCTCTACCTCTCGGCCCAGGTACACGTCTACCTCCTGGCCCTGGTCACCCTTTGCCTCCCGGCCCTGGTCCCCCTGTCTCCCGGTCCAGGTATTCCCCTGCCCCCCGGCTCTGGTCTGCCTCTGCCTCTGTGACCTCGTCGCCCCCTCCTCTAGGCACTGGTTCCCCTCTGTTTCAAAGCCATGGTTCCCCTTTCTCCAGGCCCAGGTACCCCTCTGCCTCCCGGGCATGGTCCCCCTGTTTCCCGGCCCAGGTACCCCTTGCCTTCTGGCCCTGGTCCCCCTCTGCCTCCCCACCCTGATCCCCATCTGCATCCCGGCCCTGGTCTCCCTCAACCTCCAAGTCCTGGTCCCTCTCTCCATCACGCCCCTGGGTCACCTCTACCTCCAGGCCCTGTTCCCCGTTTCCCGGGCCAGGTACCACCTTGCCTCCAGGCCCTGGTCCCCCTCGGCCTCCCAGCTCTGTTACCCCTCTGCCTTCCTGCCCTTGTCGCCCCCACCTTTCCGCCCTGGTCCCCCTTTGTCTCCCGACCCTGGTTCCTCTGCCTCCTGGCCCAGGTCACCCTCTGCCTCCCGGCCCTGGTCCCTCATCTCCCGGCCCAGGTATTCCTCTGCCTTCTGGCCCTGGTCCTCCTCTGTCTACAGGCCCGGCTCCCCGGCTCCATCCCAACCATATGCATCCCAGCCCTGCTGCACGTCTCCTGGCCTAGTACGCCTCTGCCTCCTGGCCGTCGGCCCCGTCTCCTGGCCCAGGTACTCTTCTGCCTCCCGGACTTGGTACCTGTGTATCCTGGACTTGATCTCCTACCTCCGGGCACTTGGGTCTCTTTCCATCCCGGCCCTTGGTTCCCTCTACCTCCGAGCCCTGGTCCAACTGTCTCCCAACCCAGGTACCCCACAACCTCCCGATCCTGGTACCCCTCTGCCTCGACACCCTGGTCCCCTTCTACCTCTCATTCCTGGTCTCCCTTTGCCTGCCCTGGTCCTCCCCTGGCTCTCGGACTTGGTACCCCCTCTGCTGCTGGACCTGGTCCCCCTCTGCCTCCCGGCCCAGATACCCCCTGCATCCTGGCTCTTTTCCCCCTCTGCATCCTGGCCCTGATCCCCCTGTCTCCCGGCCCAAGTAACCCCTCTGCCTCTGGGCCCTGATCCCACTCTGCTTCCCCATCCTGGTCCCCCTCCGCCTCCCGGCCCTGGTCCTCCGCTGCCTCCCTATCCTGGTTCCCCCCACCTCTCGGCCCTAGTCCCATTGCCTCCCGGCCCACTTCCCTCTGTGCCGCCCGGCCCTGGTCGCTCTGTGCCTCCCGGCCTGAATCTTCCTCTACATCCAGGCCCTTGGGTCTCTCTCCATCCCGGGCCTTGGCGCCCTCTACCTCCAGGCCCTGGTCCACTTGCCTCCTGGCCCAGGTGCCCCTCTGCCTCCCCGTACAGATAGCGCTCGTCCTCCTGGCCCTGGTCTCCTTCTGCCAACCTGCCTTGGTCCCCCTCTGCCTCCGTGGCCTGGTCCTTCTGTGCTTCCCAGCACTGTTCTCCCTCTACCTCCAAGCCCTGGTCCTCCTCTCCGTCGCAGACCTGGGTCCCCTCTACCTGCCCTCTCTGGTCTCCCTGCCTCCCAGGCCAGGTACCCCTCTACATTCCGGCACTGGTCCCCTTGTCTGATGGTCCAGGTACCCCTCTGCCTTCCGGCTATGGTCCCCCTCTGCCGCTCAGCCCTAGTCTGCCTGACTGCAGGCCCAGGTACCTCTCTGCCTCCAGGCCCTGGTCCCCCTCTGCCTCCCAGCCCCGATGCCCTCTACCTCCTGGGCATGGTCCTTCTCCTTCATTACCCTGGTTCCCCTCTACCAACCAGCCCTGGTGCCCAAGACCTCCGGCCCAGGTACCCCACTAGTTCCCGGCCCTGGTCCCTTTATTTCCCTGTCCAGGTACTCCTCTGCCTCTTGGCCCTGGTCACCCTCTGCCTCCTGACCTAGGTCCCCCTCTGCTTCCCATTCCTGGTCCCTCTCTGCGTCCCTGCCCTGGCCCCTCCCACCTCTCAGCCCTGGTCCTCCTCTGCCTCCCGGCCCATGTAGCCCACTGATTCCTGGCCCTGGTCCCCCTATATATCCCAGCTCTGATCCCCTACAGGCTCTCTGCCCTGCCCGCCCCCTCCGGCTTCTCGGCCCCGGTCCCCTTCTCCCTCCGGCCCTAGGTCCCCTCTACCTCCATAACTTGGTCCACACCTTCTGCCCGGATCTGGTCCCTCTCTGTCTACCGGATGGTGCCCCGGTTCGACCCAGCACTTGTCGCCTTGTACCTCTGGTCCCTGGTCCCCCTCTGCCTCCCGGCCCTGGTCCCTCTGTGCCTTCCAGCCCTCATGACCCTCTACCTCCAGGCCCTGGCCCTTCTCTCCTTCCCGGCCCTGGGTCCCCTCTACCTCTAGGCCCTGGTCTCCCATCTCCGGACCCAAGTACCGCTTTACCTCCTGGCACAGGTCCCCCTCTGCCTCCCGGCCCTGGACGCCCCCTGCCTCTCTGTCCGTCTCCCTATACCTCCAGGCCCTGGTCACTCACTTTTTCCCGGCTCTGGGTCCCCTCTAACTCCCGGCCCTGGACCCCCTGTCTCCCAGCCCTGGTACCCCTCGAACTCCCGGCCCAGGTCCCCCTGTTTGCCGGTGCAGGTATACCTCTGCCTCCAGGCCCTGGTCCCCCTCTGTCTCCCGTAACTTGTGCCCCTCTGCGTCTCAGCCCTGGTCCCACTTTCTTTTCTCGCTTTGGTCCCCCTCTCCCTCTGGCCCTATTTCCCCTCTACCTCTTTGCATTGGTCCCCATCTTCTGCCCAGACCCGGTCCCTCGCTGCCTACTAGCATACAGCTGTGGTTCTTCTCAGTCCTTGTCGCCTTGTACCTCCCGGCCCTGGCCCCCCTCTTCCTCCGGGCCCTGGTCCCCCTGTGCCTGCCAGCCCTCGTCTCCCTCTACCTCCTGGCCCTGGCCCTTCTCTCCCTCCCGGCCCTGGTCCCCTGTCTCTGGACACAGGTACTGCTCTGCCTCCTGGCCCTGGTCCCCCTCTGCCGCCTTGCCCTGGCCCCCCTCTGCTTCCACGCCCTAGTCACCCTCTGCCTCCCGGCCCTGGTCCCTCCCTTTCTCTCAGCCATGGTCTTCCTCTGCCTCCAGGCCCTGGTCATCCATCTCCCAACCCAAGTACCCCACTGCCTCCCTGCCCTTATCCCCATGTTTCCCTTCACAGGTACCCCTATGCCTCCTGGCCCTGGTCCCCCTCTGCCTCTCCGCCCTGGTAGCCCCCGGCCTCTCGGCCCTGGTCCCCCTCTGACTCTTGGCCCTGGTCCCCTTCTCCCCCGGCTCAGGTACCCCTCTGCCTCCCTGCACTGGTCCACCTGTCTATAGCCCAGGTACCCCTCTGCCTCCTGGCCCTTGTCCTCTGCCTCCAGGCCCTGATCACTGCCTCCAGGCCCTGGTCCCACAGTACCTGCCAGCCCTAGTCTCCCTCTACTTCCTGGCCCTGGCCCTTTTCTCTGTCCCGGCCCTGGGTCCCTTCTACCTCCAGGCCTTGGTACCCATGTCTCCGGATCCAGGTAACACTCTCCCCCCTGGCCCTCGTCCCCCTCTGCCTTCCCATCCCGGTTTCCCCCTCCCTCTCGGCCCTGGTCTCACTCTACTTCCAGGCCCTGGTCACTCTCTCATTCCTGGCCCTTGGCCCCCTCTACCTCCTGGTCCTGGCCCCCTCTCCCCCGGCACTATTACCCCTCTGCCGCCTCCCAGCACTAGTCCCCCTCTGCCTTTCAGCCCTGGTCCCACTCTACTTTATGTCCCGGGTCCCCTGCAAGCTTCTGGTCCTGGTCCCCTTCTCCTTCTAGCCCCAGGTTCCCTCTACCTCATTGCCTTGGTCTCTATCTTCCACCCGGACCTGATCCCTCTCTGCCTACCGGCAGGGTGCCGCAGTTCTTGCCAGCCCTCGTCAACTTGTACCTCTCGGCCCTGGGTCCCCTCTACCTCCCGGCCCTGGTCCCCTGTCTCCGGACCCAGGTACCCCTCTGCCTCTTAGCCTTGATTCCCCTCTGACCCTCCGCCATGGTCCACATCTACCTCCCGGCCCTGGTCGCCCCCTGCCTCTCAGCCCTGATCCCCCTCTGGCTCTTGGCCCTGGTCCCCTTGTCTCCCGGCCCAGGTATTCCCCTGTCTCCCAGACCTAGTCCATCTGGCTCCCAGCCCAGATGTCCCTCTGCCTCCAGGCCCTAATCTCACTCTACCTCCCGGCCCTGGTCCCTCTGTGTCTCCTGGACGAGGATCCTCTGCGCCTCCTGGCCCTGGTCTCCCTCAACCTCCAGGCAGTTAGGTCTCTCTTCAGCCCAGCCCGGAATCCCCTATACCTCCCAGACCTGGTCCCCCTGTCTCCCGACCCAGGCACCTCTCTACCTCCTAACCCTGGTCCCCGGGTCCCCGGGCCCAGGTACCCCTCTGCCTCCTGGCCCTGGTCCCCCTCTGCCTCCCAGCCTTGGTCCCCATCTGCCTCCCAGCCCTAGTTCGCCTCTGCCTGCATATCCCGGTTCCCCATGCTTATCCGGCCCGATCCCCCTCTGCCTCCCGGCCCTGGACTTCGTCTCTTGGGCCAAGTATCCCTAGGCATCCTGGCCCTGGGCCCTTCTGCCTTCCGGTCATGGTCCCATCTGCCTCCTTGCCATGGTCACCCACCGCTTCTCGGCCCTGGTTCCCTTCTGCCTCCTGGACCAGGTACACCTCTGCCTACTGGCCCAGGTACCCCTCTGTTTCCCGGTCTTGGTCCCCCTCTGCCTCCGGGCCCTGGTCCCCCTCTGCTTCCTGGCCCTTGTCCTCCTCTGCCTCCCCGGTCCCCCTTTGCCTCCCAGCCCTAATCTCCTAGTTTCCTATTACCTTGTGTCTTCTCTACCCGTCCTGGCCCTGGGTCCACTCCACATACCGGCCCAGGTACCACTCTACATTCCGGCCCTGTTCCCCCTGTCTCCTGACTCAGAACCCCTCTGCCTCCCAGTCCTGGCCCCCCTCTGCGTCCCTGCCCTGGTCCCTCCCGCCTCTCAACCCTGGTCCCCCTATGCCTCCCAGCACTGAACCCCGTCTCCCAGACCAGGTACCCCTCTGCCTCCGGGCTCGGGTTCCCTCCTGCGTCTCGGCCCTGGTACCACTATGCCTCTCATCTGTGGTCCCCCACTGCCTCTTTGCTTTTGTCCCTCTGTCTATGGGCCCATGTACCCCTCTACCTCCC
Source organism: Tachyglossus aculeatus (assembly GCF_015852505.1). Classification (NCBI taxonomy): domain Eukaryota; kingdom Metazoa; phylum Chordata; class Mammalia; order Monotremata; family Tachyglossidae; genus Tachyglossus; species Tachyglossus aculeatus. The sequence goes on along the minus strand of NW_024044829.1, from coordinate 9,376,776 downwards.
GGCCCTGGTTCCCCTGTCTCCCGGCCCAGGTACCTCACAACCTCCTGACAGTCTCCTGGCCCAGGTAACCCCCCTACGCCTTGGCCCTACCCGCCCCGTCTCTTGGACAAGGTACCCCACTGCCTCCTGGCCCGGCTCCCCCTCTGCCTCCCAGCCCTTGTCCCTCTGTGCCTCCCGACCATGGTTTCCCACTACCTTGAGGTCCTGGGCCCTCTCTCCTTCCCAGCCCTGGTCCCCATGATCTCCGGCCCAGAGGTACCCCACTACCTCCCAGCCCTGGTCCTTTGGTTTCCCGGTCCAGGTACCCCTTTGCCTCCTGGACGTGGGTCCCCTCCACCTCCCAACCCAGGCAGAGGGGGACCTCCGAGGCCTCCCAGACCTGGTCCCCCACTGCCTCCCTGCCCTGGTACCTCCCGCCTCTCAGCCTTAGTCTCCCTCTGCCTGCCAGCCCAGGTGCCCCTCTGCCTCCCGTCCCTGGTCCCCCACTGAGGCACAGCACCGGTACCCCTCTGCCTCTCGGTCATGATCCTCCTCTGCCTATCGGCCCTGGTCACTCTGTCCCCAGGACCAGATACCCCTCTGCCTTCTTGTTCTGGTCCCCCTGTCTCCCGGCCCAGGTAACCCTCTACCTACTGGTCATGGTCCCCTCCTGCCGCCTTGCCCTGGACCACCTCTGCCTCCCGGCCCTGGTCTCCTTCTGCCTCCAGGCACTGGTCCCGTCTCCTGTGTCTCTCTCTGTCCTGGCGCAGGATACCCTCCACCCCCCGGCTCTGGTCCCCCTATGCCCCCCGCCCCAGTCTGCACTCCCTCTCAACCCTGGTCTCCCACTACCTCCCTGTCCTGGTCCCCCGTCTCCTGGCCAAGGTACCCCTCTGCCTCCCTGTTATGGTCCCTCTGTGCCATGGTCCTGGTACCATTCTGCCGCCCTGCCCAGGTCCCCCTCTGCCTCCCGACCCTGATTCCTTTGTCTTCTGGTCGAGGTACCGTTCTGCCTCCCTGACCCGGTCCACCTGTCTCCTGGCCCAGGTACCCCTCTGCCTCCTGGTACTGGTCCCCCTGTCTCCCGGCCCAGGTAACCCTCTGCCTACTGGTCATGGTCCCCTCCTGCCGCCTTGCCCTGGACCACCTCGGCCTCCCGGCCCTGGTCTCCTTCTGCCTCCAGGCACTGGTACCGTCTCCTGTGTCTCTCTCTGTCTTGGCCCAGGATACCCTCCACCTCCCGGCCCTGGTTCCCCACGCCTCCCTGCCCCAGTCCACCTGTCTCCTGGCTCAGGTACCCCTCTGCCTCCTGGCCCTGGTCCCCCTCTGCCTCCAGGCCTCAGTCACCCACTTCCTACCGGCCCTTATACCCCATTTCCTGGCCCAAGTAACCCTCTGTCTCCTGGTCATGGTCACCGTCTGCGGCATTGACCTGGTCCACCTCTGCCTCCCGGCCCTGGCAGCTCTGTGCCTACCTGCCCTGGTCTCCTTCTAACTCCAGGCCCTTGGGTCTCTCTCCATCCCGGCCCTGGGTCCCCTCTACCTCTCAGCCCTGGTCCCCCTATGCCCCCATGCCCCAGTCCACCGCGCCTCTCAGCCGTGGTCCCCCACTACCTCCTGGCCCTGGTCCCCCATCTCCTGGTCAAGGTACCCCTCTGCCTCACTGTTCAGATCCATATGTGTCATGACCCAGGTACCCCACTGCATCCTGGCCCTGGTGCCCCTCTGCCGCCCTGCCCTGGTCCCCCCTCTGCCTCTCGTTCCTGGACCTTCTGTGCCTCCAGACCCTGGTCTCCTTCTACCTCCAGGCCTTTGGTCTCTCTTCTCCCAGGCCGTCGCCCCCTCTACCTCCATACCCTGGTCGCCTTGTCTCCTGGTCCAGGGACCATTCAGCCTCCTTGTCCTGGTCCCCTTCTGCCTCCCGGCCCTGGTCCCTCTGTGCCGCCCGCTTCTGGTCTTCTTCTACCTGCAGGCTCTTGGGTCTCTCTCCGTCCCAGCCCTGGTTCCCCTCTATCTGCGGCCCTGGTCCGCCTGCCCCCCGACACATGTATCCCTCTGCCTCCCTGCTCTGGTCACCCTCTGCCTACTGGTCCTGGTCCCCCTCTGCCTCCCTGCCCTGGTTCCCACCTTAGTCTCAGTCTTGGTTCCCCCTACCTTTCGGCCCTGGTGCCCCTGTCTCCTGGCCCATGTCCGCCTGTCTCCCGTCCCAGGTTACCATCTGCCTCCCACATCTAGTCCCCCTGTCACCCGGCCCAGGTATCCGTCTGCCTTCTGTCCCTGGTCCCCCTCTGCCTACCTGCCCTGGTCCACATCACCCTCCAGGCCCGGGTCCCCCTCTCCGTCCCAGCCCCGGGTCAGAAATACCACCCAGCCATGCTGCCCATCTCCCGGCCCTTGTCCCCCTCTGTCGTCCTGCCCTGGTCCCCCTCCGCCGCTCGGGCCTGGTCGCCCTCTGCCTCTCGGCCCTGATCCTCCTGTCTCCAGGCCCAGGGACCTCTGTACCTCCCTGCCCTGGTCCCCCTCCTTCCCGGTCCAGGTACACCTCTGCCTCCCGGTACCCCTCTGCATTCTAGACCTGGTCCCCCTCTGCCTACTGCCCTGGTCCCCCTCTGCTTCCCGGCCCAGGTACCCTTTTGAATTCCGGCCCTGGTACCCCATCTACCGGCCCAGGTACCCCTCTGCCTCCTGGCCCTGGTAACCCAGTGCCGCCCTGCCTTTTGTCCCACTGTGCATACCGGTCCTGGTCCCCCTTTCTCCCGGCCAAGGTACCCTTCTAAATCCTGGCCCTGGTCACCCTCTGCCTCCCCGCCCTGGTCCCGCTTTGCCTCACCGCCCTGGTTCCCCCCTTCCTCCAGCCCCTGTTCCACCGCTGCCTCCCGGCACTGGTCCCAATCTGCCTCCCGGCCCTGGTCCCCCTCTGCTTCCCGGCCCTGATCCCCCTCTGCCTCCCGGCCCAGCTCCCCGTCTGCCTCCTGGCCCTAGTCCCCATCGGCCTCCTGGCCCTCGTTCCGCTCTGCCTCCCGGCCCTTGTAGCTCTCGACCTCGCGGCTCTTATTCCCTCTGCCTCGCCGACCTGATGGTCCTCTTTCTCCCAGTGCTTGTTACTTTCTGCCACCCGGCCCTGATCCGCATCTGCCTCCCGCACCTTGTCCCCACTACCTACCTACCCTGGTCCCCATTTGCCACCCAGCCCTGTTCTCCTTCTCCCTCCGGCCCTAGTTCGCCCTCCGCTTCTCTGCCCTGGTCCCCCCTGCTTCTCGGCCCTGGTCCCCTTCTGCCTCCGGGCCTAGTTACCCCTCTGCCTCCTGGCCCTACTGAGAGCTCACCTCCTCCTGGAGGCCTTCCCAGACTGAGCCCCTTCCTTCCTCTCCCCCTCATCCCCCTCTCCAGACCCCCATCTAACCTCCTTCCCTTCCCCACAGCACCTGTATATATGTATATATGTTTGTACATATTTATTACTCTATTTATTTATTTATTTATTTTACTTGTACATAGCTATTCTATTTATTTTATCTTGTTAGTATGTTTGGTTTTGTTCTTTGTCTCCCCCTTTTAGACTGTGAGCCCACTGTTGGGTAGGGACTATCTCTATATGTTGCCAACTTGTACTTCCCAAGCGCTTAGTACAGTGCTCTGCACACAGTAAGCGCTCAATAAATACGATTGATTGATTGATTGATTGATTGGCCCTGGTCCTGCTCTGATATGCTGCCCTGGTCCCCTTCTAGCTCCTGGTTCTGGTCCTTCTGTGCCTCACGGTCCTGGTCTCTTTCTACCACCAGCCCTTTGGGTCTCTGTAGAATCAGGCCCTGGGTCCCCTCAAGCTTCTGGCCCTTGTCCCCGTCTCCCCTGCCCGGTACCCTTCTGCCTCGTGGCCATGGCACTCTGCCTCCCCGCCGTGGTCCTCCTCTGCCTCCCCGCCCTTGTCCCCTTCTGTCTTTCAGTACTGGTCCCACTTTTATTTCTGGCCCTGGTCCCATTCTCCTTCCGGCCCTAGATCCAAACAACCCCCCTGCCTTGGTCTCCATCTTCTGCCCGGACCTAGTCACCCCCTGACTACCGGCATTGGTGGCCCCGTTACTCCCAGCCCTCGTCGCCTTCTCCCTCTCAGCCCTGGTCCCCCTGTGTCTCCCGGCACAGGTCTCCTTGTACCTGTCAGCCCTGGTCTCCCTTTTCCTCCAAGCCCTGGCCCCTCTCTCTGTCCTGGCCCTGAATCCCCTCTATCTACCGGCCTAGGTACCCCTGTCTACAGTCCCAGGTACTCCTCTGCCTCCCGAGCTAGTCCCCCGTCTCCCGGCCCTGGTCCCCCTCTGCCACCCGACCCTGGCCACTTTAAGCCTCCTGGCCCTGGTCTACCTCTATCTCCAGGCCACTGGGTCTCTCTTCGTCCCGGCCATGGGTCCCCTGTACCCCTGGGCCTTGGTTCCCCTATCTGCCAGTCCTGGTCTCCCTCTACCTCCAGACCCTGGCCTCACTCTGGGTCCCGACCCCGGGACCCTTTACCTCCTGGCCTAGCTCCCCCTGTCTCCCGGCCCAGGTACCCCTTTGCCTCCCGGCACTGTTCCCCGGGTCTACAGGCCCTGGTACCCCTCTGCCTCCCGGCTCTGGTCCCGCTCTGCCTCCCGACCCAGGTACCCTTCTGCCTCTTTGCCCTGGTCCCCCTCTGCCTCCCGGACCTGGTATCCCGTCTACTGGCCCAGGTACCCTTCTGCTTCCTGGCACCGATACCACCCCACTTCCTCGCCCTTGTCCCTCTCGGCCTCCAGGCCCTGGTGACCCTCTGCCTCCCTGTCCTAGTTCCCTCCCCGTGCTTACTGGCCCAGGGCCCTCTGTGCCTTCTGGCCCTGGTCCCCTTCTACGTCCAGGCCCTTGTTTCTCTCTCCATCCCGGCCCTGGGTCACCTCTACCTCCAGGCCCTGGTCCTCCGTCTCCCGGCCTAGTTACCCCTCTGTCTCCTGGTCCTGATACCCCTCTGCCACCCTGCCCTGGTCCCCTTCTATGTCCTGTCCCTGGTCCCCCTCGACCTCCCGGCCCTGGTCCATCTCTGCCTCACGAACCTGGCCCCACATCTCTCTGCCCAAGTACCCCTCTGCCTCCTGGCCCTGGTCCGCCCCCGCCAACCTTCACTGGTCCCCCTCTGCCACCGTGCCCTGGTCCCCCTCTGCCACGCGGCCTTTGTCCCCCCATTTCCCAGCCCTGGTACCCCTCTGCTTCTTGGCCCTGATCCCCCTCTGCCTCCCGGCCCTCGTCACCCGTCTCCAGGCCCAGGTACCCCTAAGCCTCCCAGCCCTGGGTCCCCTCTAGGCCCGGTCCTGGTCCATCATCTCCTGGCCCAGGTACTCTTCTAAATCCTGGCCCTAGTCCACCTCTGCCTCTCCGCCCTAGTCCATTTGATCCGCCCAGCCCTAGACCCCCTCTGTCTCCCTGTCCTGGTTCCCCCCTACCCCCCGCCTCTCATCCCCTGGTCCCCCTCTGACTTTCAGCCCTAGTTCCCCTTTCCTTCCGAGAAGATGTGGGTTGATAAGGGCAGGAAGGCAGAGGTGCCCCGTTGCCTGCCGGCCCTTGTCCCGGTTTTCTAGCACTGGCACCCCTCTTCCTCCTGGTCCTCGTCCCACTCTCCCTCCATGCTCTGTTCCACACCGCCTCTCGACCGTCGTTCCCCTCTGCCTTCTGGCACTGGTCCTCCTCTTTCCCGGCCCTCGTGCCCCTCTGCCTCCTGGTCCTAGTTTCACTCTGCAACCCTGCTCTGGTCCACACCGCCTCTCAGATCTGGTCCCTCTCTGCCTCCCAGCCCAGGTACCACTCTGCGTCCCGGCCCTGGTCCCCCTGCCTCAAGACCCAGGTACGCTTCTGCCTCCTGGCCCTGGAAACTCTGTGCCTCCCGGCACTGGTCTCCATCCAGCTCCAGGCCCTTGGGTCTCTCTCCGTTCCGGCCCTGGGTCCCGTCTACCTTCTAGCCCAGATCACCCTGTCTCCCAACAGTCAATCCTCTGCCTCCTGGCCCGGGTCCCCCTCTGCCTCCTGGCCCTGTTCCCCCTTTGACTCCCTATCCTGGTCCCCCTTGCCTCTCGGCCCTGGTCGCACTCTGCCCCTTGGTCCTGGTCCACCTGTCTCCAGGCCCAGGTACCCCTCTGCCTCCCGGCCCTGGTCGCCCTGTCTTCCAGCCCAGGTACTGCTCTGCCTCCATGCCCTGGTCTCTATCTGCCTCCCAGCCCTGATCCCTTTGAGCCTCCCGGCCCTGGTCTCCCTCTACCTCCAGGCCCTGGCCCCTCTCTCTTGCCTGGCACGGGGACCCTCTACATCTTGGCCCGGGTCCTCTGCTTCTCCCGGCCCCGGTACCATTCTGCCTCCCGGTTCTAGTCCCCTTATCTCCTGGCCCCGGTACCCCCTGCCTCCCGGCACTGGTCTCTTATACCTTCCCGCCCTGGTCCCTCTCTGCCTCCCGGCCCTGGTATGCCTCTGCCTCTCTGACCTGGTTACCCCCTGCCTGTCGGCCCTGTTCCCCCTCTGCTTCATCGCCCTGGTCCCCCGTCTCCCAGCCCAGGTACCCCTCTGCCTCCCCGCCCTGATCTCCATCTAACTCCCGGCCCTGGTCCCACTGTGACTCCTGGCGCTGGTCTCCCTTGACTTCCAAGCCCTGGTCACTCCCTCGGCCCTGCCCTGGGTCCCCACTACTTCCCGGCCCTGATGCCCCTGGTTCCCAGTTAAGGTCCCCCTCTGCCTCCCGGCCCTGGTCCCCCACCCCAACCCCCACTCCCGTCTCTCGGCTTGGGTCCCCCTCTGCCTCCAGGCCCTGGTAACTCTGTGTCTCCCAGCCCTGCTCTTCTATCTCCAGGCCCATGGTTCTCTCTCTGTCCCAGTCTGGGGTCCTCTCTACTACCCAGCCTAGGTACCCTTCTGCCTTCTGGCCCTGACCCCCCTCTGCTGCCCTGCCCTGTTCGCCCTCTGCCCTTGGTTCCTGGTCCTCCTTTATGTCTTGGCCCTGGTCCCCCTCAACCTTCTGGCGCTGGTAATATTCTCCCTCTGGCCCATGGTCCCCTGTACCTCCCTGCCTTGGTCCCCATCTTCCACCTGGACCACACTGGTGCCCCGGTTCTTCCCAGCCCTCGTCGCCTGATACCTCCCGGCCAGGTACCCCTCTGTCTACTGTCCCTGGTCCCCGGATGCCTTCCAGCCCTGGTCTCCCTCAACATCCAGGCTCTGGCCCCTCTCCTCGTCCCAGCCATGTTTATCCTCTATCTCCGAGCCTAGGTGCCCCTTTTTCCTGGATTAGGTACCCCTCTGCCTCCAGGCCCTGGTCCCACTCTGTCTTCATGCCCTGGTCCCCCTATGCCTCCCGGCCGTGTTCCCCCGTTCTATCAGCCCTGGTCTCTACCTCCAGGCCTTGGCCGCTCTCTACATCCTTACCCTGGGACCCTCTACCTCCTGGCCTAGGTCCCCCTATGTCCCATCCCAGCTACATCTCTGCCTCCTGGCCCTGGTCCCCCACTGCCTTCCCACCCTGGTCCTCCTCTGGCCGACTTCTGCCTCTCTGTCCTTGTTGTCCCCCGCCTCTCGGCCCTGATTCCCCTCTGTTTCTCAGCCCAAGTCCCACTGGCTTTCCCGTCTCCTGGCCCAGGTACCCTTCTAAATCCTGGTCCTGGTCCCGCTGTGCCTCCCCGCCCTGGTCCAATTCTACCTCCCGACCCTGGATCCCCTCTGCCTCCCTGTCCTGGTTTCCCCCGCTTCTCGTTCCCTGGTCCCCCTCTGCCTTTCGCCTTTGTTCCCTTTTACTTCCGAGAAGCAGGGGAGTGATAAGGGAAAGGAGGTAGATTTAATCCTCTGCCTGCTGGCCCTGGTCCCCGTTTCCCGGCACTGGTCTCCCTCTGCCTCCCGGCCGTGGGCCCCTCAGCCTCCTGGCACTGTTCCCCCTCTACCTCCAGGACGTGGTCCCCTTCTGCCTCCCGAACCTGGTTCCCTTGAGTCTACAGGCCCTGGCCTCCCTCTATGCCCAATCCATTGGGTCTATCTCTGTCCCGACCATGGGTCCCCTTTACCTCCCGGCCCTCGTCCCCCTGTTCTGCCAGCCACGGTCTCCCTCTGCCTCTCTCCATCCTGGCCCTGGGACTCTCTGCCTCCTGGCCTAAGTCCCCCTGTCTTCCGGCCAAGGTACTACCCCGTCTGCTTTCCTTCCTTGGTCTCCCCCTGCCTCACATCCCTGGTCCACCACTAATTTTCAGCCTTAGTTCCCCTTTATTTCCGAAAAGCGGGGGGGGGGGGGGGGGGGGGGGAAGAGCAGGGAGGCAGAGGTACCCCTCTGCCTGCCGGCCCTGATCCCCATTTCCTGGCCCTGGTCCCCTTCTGCTTCACGGCCCTGGTCCCCCTCTGCCTCCCGAACCTGGTTCTCCTTCTCCCGGCCCTGATCCCTTTGAACCTCCCGTCCCTGGCCTCCCTCTACCTCCAGACCACTGGGTCTCTCTCCGTTCCGGCCATGGGTCCCCTCTACCTCCCACCCCTGGTCCCTCTGTTCTACCAGCCCTGGTCCCCATCTGCCTCCTGGCCCTGGTCCCCAATCTGCCGGCCTTAGTACCACTCTGCCTACTGGCCATGGTCCTCCCTTTCTGCCCTGCCCTGGTCCCCGTCTACTCCCAGCCATGGTCCTCCAGTCTTCTTGCCCAGGTCCCCCTCTGTTTTCTGGCCCTGGTCCCTCTGTGCCTCCAGGCTCTTGTCCCACCCGCACCTTGGCCCTGGTCCCCCTCTGCCTCTTGGTCCTGGTCCACCATCTCCGGGCCCAGGTACCTCTGTGCCTCCTGGCTCTGGTCCTCCCTGCCACGCTGCCCTGGTCACCATCTGCCTCCAGTCCCTGGTTCCTATGTGCGTGACAGCCCTAGTTCACCCTTACGTCCAGGAAGCTGGGGGGACAAGGGCAGGGAGGCAGAGGAACCCCTCTGCCTGCCGACCCTGGTCGCCCTCTACCTCCAGGCCCGGGTCCCCCTCTACCTCCCGACACTGGTCCATTTAAGCATCCCAGCCCTTGTCCCCTTCTGCTTCCCGACCTTGGTCCCCCATCTCCCCCGGCCCAGGTACCCCTCTGCCTCCTGGTCCTCGTCCCCCTCTGCCTCTAGGCCCCTGTCCCCCTCTGCCTCCCTGCCCTTGTTCCCCCCACTTCATGGCCCTGGTCCCCATTTGCCTTCTGGCCCTAGTCCCCCTCTTCATCCTGGAGGTACCCCTGTGCCTCCTGGCCCTGATCCCCGTTTCCCAACGCTGGTCCCCCTCTTCCTCCCGGCCCTGGTCTCTCACTGCTTCCCAGCCCTGGTCCCCCCCATCTCCAGGCCCAGGTACCCTCCGCCTCCTGGTTCTGGTCCCCCTCTAGCTCCAGGCCCTGGACTTCCTCTGCCTCCCGACACTGTTCCCTTTGAGCCTCCCGGCCCTGGCCTCCCTCTACGGCCAGGCCACTGGGTCTCTCTCCTTCCCGGCCATGGGTCCGCTTTACCTCCCGGCCCAGATGCCCCTGTTCTACCAGCCCTGGTCTCCCTCTACATCCAGATCCTGGCCCCTTTCTCCGTTCGGGCCCTGGGAACTTCTACCTCCCGGCCTAGGTCCCCGGGACTCCCAGCACAGGTACCCCTCTGCTTCCTGGCCCTGGTTCCCCTTTACCTTCCTGCCCCGGTCCCCATCTGCTTCCCGGCCCTGGCCGGCCTCTGCATCTCTGACCTGGTCACCCCCCGCCTCTCGGCCCTCATTCCCCTCTGCTTTTTAGCCCAATCCCAACTGTCTCCCGGCACAAGCACCGCTGTGCCTCCCAGCCCTGGCCCCCTGCCTCCCGGCCATGGTCCCTTTTTGCTTCCCTGACCATGTCCCCCCGGATTCTCGGCCATGGTCCCCCTTTGCCTCTGGGCCTAGGTACCCCTTTGACTCCTTGCCCTGGTCCCCCTCTGCCTCCCGGCCCTGGTCCCCGTTTCTCGGCCATGGTGTCCCTCTGCCTCCCAGTACTGGTCCCCTCTGTTTCCCGACCCTGGCCCTCCGTCTCCCAGCCCAGGTACCCGTCTGCCTAATGGCCCTGGACCGCCTCTGCCTCCAGGCCCTGGTCCCATTCTGCCTCCCGGCCCTGTTCCCTTTGAGACTCCCAGGTCTGGCCTCCGTCTACTTCCAGGCCATTGGGTTTCTCTCCATCTTGGCCTTGGGACCCCACTACCTCCAGGCTCTTGTCCCCCTGTTCTGCCAGCCCTGATCTTCCTCTACCTCCAAGCCCTGGCCCCTCTCTCCGTCCTGGCCCAGGCCCCGCTCTCCATCCTGGACCAGGGACCCTCTATTTCCCGGCCTAGGTCCCACAGTCTCCCGGCCCTGGTCCCCCAGACTTCCGTCCTAGGTAACCCTCTGCCTTCCGGCCCTGCTCCCCCTGTCTTCTGGCCTAAGAAACACCTTGCCTCCGACCCTGGTCCCCCTCTGGCTCCCGGCCCATGTGCCTCTCTGCCTTCCGGCCCAGGTACCCTTCTGCCTCCCGGCTCTGGTCCCCCTTCTCCCAGCCCAAGTACCCATCTGTCTCCCTGCCCTTGTCTCCAGTGTCTCCCAGCCCAGGTACCCCTGTGCTTCCTGGCCCTCGTTCCCCTTTACGTCGAGGCCCTGGTCACCCTCTGCCTCCCGGCCCTGCTCCCTTTAAGCCTCCCTGTTCTGCTCTCTCTCTAACTCCAGGCCACTGGGTCTCTCTGTCCCAGCCATGGGTCCCCTCTACTTCCCGGCCCAGGTCCCCCTGTTCTGCCTGCCGTGGTTTCCGTCTACCTCCAGGCCCTGGCCCCTCCCTCCGTCTCGGCCCTGGGACACTTTACATCAGGGCCTAGGTCCCCCAGTCTCCCGGCCCAGGTACCTCTCTGCCTCCCAACCCTGGTCCTATTTTCACCTGGCACAGGTACCCCTCTGCCTCCTGGCCCTGGTCCCCTTCTGCCTTCCCACCTTGGTCCCCCTCTGTTTCCCGGCCCTGGTCTGACTCTGCCTCTCTGACCCAGTCGCCCCCTGCCTCTTGGCCCTGGTTCCCCTCTGCTTCTCAACGCTAATATCCTTGTCTCCTGGCACAGATACCCTTCTGCCTTCTGGCCCTGGTCTCCCTGTATCCGGCCTAGGTAACCCTCTGCGTCCCGGCCCTGGTCCCCCTCTGCCTCCCAGCCCTTGTCCACCAGTATTCTCAGCCCTGGCCCCCTTTGCCACCCAGCCCATGTCCCACTCTGCTTCCATGTCCTGGTCACCATTTCCTGGCCCTGGGCCTCCTCTGCCTCCCGACCCCGGTTCCCCGTCTCCGGGCCCAGTCACCCCTCTGCCTCCTGGCCCTCGTCCCCCTCTACCTCCAGGCCCTGGTCACACTCTGCCTCCCGGCCGTGCTCCCTGTAAACCCCCAGGCCACGGTCTCCCTCTACCTCCAGGCCAAGGGGTCTCTCTCTGCACCGCCCATGGCTCCCCTCTAACTCCAGGCCTTGCTCTCCCTGTTCTACCAGCCCTGGTCTCCCTCTACCTCCAGACCCTGGCACCTCTCTCCTTCCCGGCCCTGGGACCCTCTACCTCTCAGCCTAGGTCCCCCTATCTTCTGGCCCCAGTCCCCCTCTGCCTTCCCACACTGGTCCCCCTCTGCTTCCTGGCCCTTGCGGGCATCTGCCACTCTGACCTGCTCGCCCCCTGCATCTCGGCCCTGGTCCCCTCTGCTTCTCAGCCCTAGTCCCCCGTCTCGTGGCACACGTATCCCTCTGCCTCCACATAGTAAGCGCTCAATAAATACGATTGATGATGATGATGCCCCCCTGAACAGGTACCCCTCACCCTGCTGCCCCTGGTCTCCCTCTGTCTCTTTTTCCTTGTCCCCCATCTACCAACCCTGGTACCCCTCTGTCTCCTGGCTCTGGTCCCACTGTGCCTCCAGGCCCTGGTCCTGCCCCACCTCTTGGCCCTGGTACCTCTCTGCCTCCGGACCCTGGTCCCCCGTCACATGGCCCAGTTACCCCTCTACTTCCCGGGCCTGGTACCAATGTCTCTGACCCAGGTACCATTCTGCCTCCCGGCCCTTGTCCCCCCTGCATCTCAGCCCTGGTCCCTCCAGCTTCTCGGACCCGGTCACCCTCTGCCTCCTGGCCCTGCTCCCGCTCTGATGCCCTGCCCTGTCCACCCCACCCCGTTTCTCGGCTCTGATCCCCCTCTACCTCCTGGCCGTTGTCCATGTCTGCCTTTCAACCCTTGTCCCACTTTACTCTCTGGCTCTGGTCCCTCACGAACTTCCGGCCCGTGTCACCTTCTCCCTCCGGGCCTAGTTCACCTCTACCTCCATGCCTTAGTCCACGTCTTCCACTCGGACCTGGTCCCTCTCTGCCTACCGGAATGGTGCCCCGGTACTTCCCAGCCCTCGTAGCCTTGTACCTCCGGGCACTGGTCACCCTCTGCTTCTGGGCCCTGGTCCCCCTGTGCCTGCCAGCCCTCATCACCCTCTACCTCCTGGCCCTTACCCGCCTCTCCCTCCCAGCCGTGGGTCCCCTATTCATTCATTCATTCATTCAATCATAATCATTGAGCGTTTACTGTGTGTACTAAGCGCTTGGGAAGTACAGGTTGGCAACATATAGAGACGGTCCCTACCCAAAAGCGGGCTCACAGTCTAGAAATGGGAAACAGACAACAAAACAAAACATATTAACAAAATAAAATAAATAGAATAGTAAATACGTACAAGTAAAATAAATATTGCAATAAACATGTACAAACATATATACAGGTGCTGTGGGGAGGGGAAGGAGGTAGGTCGGGAGGGATGGGGAGGGGGAGGAGGGGGAGAAGAAGGTGGGGTGTCAGTCTGGTAAGGCCTCCTGGAGGAGGTGAGCTCTTAGTAGGGCTTTGAATGGAGGAAGAGGGCTAGCTTGGCAGATCTGTGGAGCGAGGGCATTCCAAGCCAGGGGAAGGACGTGGGCCAGGCGTCGACGGCGGGACAGGGGAGAACGAGGCACAGTGAGGAGGTTAGCGGCAGAGGAGCGGAGGGTGCGGGCTGGGCTGTAGAAAGAAAGAAGGGAGGAGAGATAGGAGGAGGCGAGGTGATGGAGAGCCTTGAAGCCGAGAGTGAGGAGTTTTTGCCTGATGCGTGGGTTGATTGGTAGCCACTGGAGATTTTTGAGGAGGGGAGTAACATGCCCAAAGCGTTTCTGCACAAAGATGATTCGGGCAGCAGCTTGAAGTATATATTGAAGTGGGGAGAGACAGGTGGATGGGAGATCAGAGAGGTGGCAGGTGCGGTAATCTAGTTGGGATAGGATGAGAGATTGAACCAGCAGGGTAGTGGTTTGGATGCAGAGGAATGGGCGGGTCTTAGCGATGTTGCGGAGGTGAGTACGGCAGATGTTGGTGACGAATTGAATGTGAGGGTGAATGAGAGAGCGGAGTTGAGGATGACACCAAGGTTGCGGGCTTGTGAGACAGGAAGGATGGTAGTACCGTCAACAGGGATGGGAAAGTCAGAGAGAGGGCAGGGTTTGGGAGGGAAGATAAGGAGTTCAGTCGCACATTGAGTTTTAGATGGCGGGCAGACATCCAGATGGAGATGTCTTGAAGGCAGGAGGAGACACGAACCTTAAGGGAGGTAGAGAGAGCAGGGGATGTAGATGTAGATTTGGGTGTCATCAGCGTTGAGATGATAGTTGAAGCCGTGGGAGCGAATGAGGTCACCAAGGGAGTGAGTGTAGATAGGGAACAGAAGGGGACCAAGAACTGACCCCCTCCTGGCCCTAGTTCACCTCTACCTCCCTGCCTTAGTCAACATCTTCTGCCCGGAACTGGTCACTCTCTGCCTACCGGCATGGTGCCCCGGTACTACCCAGCCCTCGTAGCCTTGTACCTCCGGGACCAGGTCACCCTCTGCCTCTGGGCCCTGGTCCCCCTGTGCCTGCCAGCCCTCATCACCCTCTACCTCCTGGCCCTTACCCTTCTCTCCCTCCCAGCCCTGGGTCCCCTATCCATCCTGGCCCTGGCCACCCTGTCTCCGGACTCAGGTACCCGTCTACCTCCTGGCTCTGGTCCGCCTCTGCCTCCCCGCACTGGTACCCCTCTGCCTCCCGGCGATGGTCACTCTCTCGTTCCCGGCCCTGGGTCCCCTCTAACTCCAGGCCCTGGTCCCCCTGTCTCTCAGCCTTGATACCCCTCTTGCTCCCGTCCCTGGTCCCCGTCTGCTGCCCTGACCTGGTCCTTCTGCGACTCCCAGCCCTTGTCTCCTTCTATCTCAAGTCCTGTGGGTCTCTCCCAGTCCCGTCCCTGGGTCCCCTCTACCTGCCTTACCAGGTATTTCTCTACCTTCCGGCCCTGGTCCCCACATCTACCGGCCTAGGTACCCCTCTGATTGCTGGCCCTGCCCCCCCCCCCGGCCTCCCGGCCCTGGTCTCCCGTCTCCCAGCCCAAGTACCCCTCTGCCTCTCTGCCCTTGTCCCCATGTCTCCCAGCCCAGGTACTCCTATGCCTCCTGGCCCTGATCCCCCTCTCTCTTCCGCCCTGTTCCCCCTCTGTGCCCCCTGGCCCTTGTCTCCTTCTACCTCTAGGCCCTTGGGTCTCTCTCAGTCCCGGCCCTCGTTCCCCTCTACCTCGTGGAACTGGTGCCGTTGTCTCCCGGCCCAGGTACCCTTCTGCCACCTGGCCCTGGTCCCCCTTGGCTACCCTGCCCTAATTCCTTTCTGTCTCCCGGCCCTGGTATCCCTGTGTCTCCCGGCCCTGGTCTCATTCTACCTCTATGCCCTTGGGTCTCTCTGCATCCCGGCCCTGGGTCCTCTCTACCTCCAGGACCTTGCCCCCCGTCTCCCAAACCAGATAACACTATGCCTCCTGGCCATGGTCTCCCTCTGCCTCCCGGCCCTCGTCCCCGTTTCTTGGTCCAGTTAACCCTCTACCTCCCGGCCTTGTTCCCCCTCTGACTCCTGGCCCTGGTCCCCTTCTGTCTCCAGGCCCTGGTCCCGCTCTTCCTCCTGGCCCTGGTCCCCCTCTTTCTCCAGGACCTGGTCCCCCTCTGACTCCTGGTCCCCCTCTGACTCCTGGTCTGTTTAAGCCTCCCGGAAGTGCTCTCCCTCTGCCTCCAGACCACTGGGTTTCTCTCCGTCCCAGCCATGGGTCGCCTCTAACTCCTGGCCCTGGTCCCCCTGTTCTGCCAGCCCTGGTTAACCTCTACTGCCAGGCCCCGGCCCCTCTCTCCGCCCCGGTTCTGGTACCCTCTACCTCTTGGCCTAGGTCCCCATGTCTCCCGGACCAGGTACACCCTGTCTCCCGGCCAAGGTACCCCTCTGCCTCCTGGCCCTGGTCCCCCTCTGCTTTCCCTCCCCGGTCCCCCTATATCTCCCAGACCTGGTCTCCTTCTGTCTCCCTTCCCTTGTCCCCCACACCACTCAGCCCTGGTCCTCGTCTGCCTCCCAGTACAGGGCATGCCGCTGCCTCCTGGTCCTAGTCGCCCGTCTCCCGGCCCAGGTACCCCTCTACCTCCAGGCCCTAGTCCCCCTCTGCCTCCCTGCCGTGGTCCCACTCTGCTGTCCTGCCCTGTTTCCCTCTGCCTTCCGGCTCTGGTAACTCTGGGCCTCCCGGCACTGGCCTCATTCTACCTCCAGGCCCTTGGGTCTACATCTGTCCCGGCCCTGGGTCTCCTCTTACCCCAGGCCCTGGTACTCCTGTCTCCTGACCAAAGTCCCCTGTGCCTTCCCGCCCTCGTCCCTCCTCCCTCCTGGCCCTGGTACCCCTGTGCCTCCCTGCTCAGCACCCCCTGCCTCCCGGCCCGGGTCCCCCTCAACATTCCGGACCTGGCCCCCCGTTGCCTTTCCCAGGTAACCCTCTGCCTCCCGGCCTGGTCCCCCTATTCCCGGTCCAGGTACCCCTCTGCCTCCTGGCCCTGGTCCCCTTCTGCCATCCTGCCCTGGTTACCCTCTGGCTCCCGGCCCCATTACCCTTCTACCTCCAGGCCCTTGGGTCTCTCCATCTCGGCCCTGGGTCCTCTCTACCTATCGGCCCTGGTCCCCCTGTCTCCGGGCCCACATACCCCTCTGCCTCCCCACTCTGGTCCCCCTTTGCCTCCCTGCCTTGGTCCCCCCTGTCTCTCGGCCCTGGTCCCACTTTGCCTTCCAGCCCAGGTAACCCGCTGCCTCTTAGCACAGCCCCCCTCTGCCTTCTGGCCCTGGTCCCCTTCTGCCGCCCAGCCCTAGTCCCCCTCTGCCTCCCGGCACTGGTCTCCTTCTACCTCTAGGCCCCTGGGTCTTTCCTCGCCCTGGGTCCCCTCTACCTCCCGGCCCTGGTCTCCCGTCTCCAGACCCAGATACCCCTCTGCCTCCTGACCCTGGTTCCCCTCTACCACCCGGCCCTGGTCACCCTGTCTCCTGACCCAGGTACCCCTCTGCCTCCCGGCCCTGGTCCTACTCTGACTCCCAGCCCAGGTCCCATCTGCCTTCGTGCCCTGGTCACCCCCTCTTCTAGGCCCTTGTTCCCCCCTACCTCCCGGCCCAGGTACAATTCTGCCTCCTGGCCCTGGTCCCCAGCTGCCTTCCCGCCCTGGTTCCCCCTGCCTCCTGGCCCTGGACACCCTCTGTGACGCGCGCCTGGTTCCCCGTCTCCCGGCCCAAGTAACCCTCTGCCGCCTGGCCCTGGTCCCCCTCTGTGTCCAGGCTCTGGTCCCCCTGTTCCTGCTAGCCCTGGTCTCCCTCTACCTCCCTGCCCTGGCCCCTCTCTCCATCCCGGCCCTGGGACTCTCTACCTCCCGGCCTTGGTTCCCCTGTCTCTCGGCCCAGGTATCCCTCTGCCTCCCGGCCCAGGTACCCCTCTGCCTCCCGGCCCTGGTCCCCCATCTCCCGGCCCATGTACCCCTCTGCCTCCAGGCCCTGGTCCCACTTGACCTCCCTTCCATTGTCCACCTCGCTTCTCGGCCCTGGTTCCCCTCTTCCTCCTGGCCCTGGTCTCCCGTCCTAGGTATCCCACTGCCTCCTGGCCCTGGGTCCATACTATGGCCTTTCCATGATCCTCCTCTGCCTCCTTGCCCTGGGTCCCCTCACCATACGGGCACTGGTCCCCCTCTGCCTCCCTGCCCTTGTCTCCCCCACGTCTCGGCCCCAGTCCCCCATTGTCTTCTGGCCCATGTATCCCTCTGCTTCCTGGCCCTGATCCCCCTCTGCCTCGCGGCCCTGGTCCCCCGTCTCCAGGCCCAGGTACCCCTCTACCTCCTGGCCTTGATCCCCCACTCCCACCCTGCTCTGGTCCCCCTCTGCCTCCCGGCCCTGTGATCTCCCTACCTCCCGGTTTTGGTCCCCCATCTCCTTGCCCAGGTACCCTTCTAAATCCTGGCCCTGGTCCCCATCAGCCTCCCTGCCCTGGTCCCTTTGAGCCATCCAACCCTGGAGCCCCTCTGCCTCCCTGTCCTGGTCCCCCTGGCATCTCGTCCCCTAGTCCCCCTCTGACCTTTGGCTCTAGTTTCTTCCCCTTTACGTCCGAGAAGCGGCGTGGGGGTGATAAGGGCAGGGAGTCAAAGGTACCACTCTGCTTGCCGGACCTGGTCCCCGTTTCCCGGCCCTGGTCCCCCTCTGCCTCCCGGCCTTGGTCTATCTCTACAACCAGGCCCTGGTCCCTCTCTCCATCCCGGCCCTGGTGCCCCTGTTCTACCAGCTCTGGATTCCCTCTACCTCCAAGCCTTGGCCATTCTCTCCATCCCAGCCATGGGACCTTCTACCTCCCTCTCTAGGTCCCCCTATCTCCCAGACCAGGTACCCCTATGCCTCCCGGCCCTGGTCACCCTATCTCCCGGCCCAGGTACCCCTCTGCCTCCTGGCCCTGGTCCCCGTCTGCCTTTCCACCCTTATCCCGCTCTGCTTCAAGGCCCTGGCCAGCCTCTTTCCCTCTGTCCTGGTCGCCCCCGACCTCTCGGGCCGGGTTCCCGTATGCTTCTCAGCCCTAGTCCCACTGTCTCCCTTCACAGGTACCCCTCTGCCTCCTGGCCCTCGTCCCCCCTGACACCCTGCCCTGGTCCCCCTCTGCCTCACGTCCCTGGTTCCCTTGTGACTGCCAGCCCTAGTTCCCCTTTACTTCCAAGAACAGAGTGGGGAAAAGGGCAGGGGGGAAGGGGAACTCCTCTGTCTGCTGGCCCTGGTCCCCGTTTCCCAACCCTAGTCCCCCTCTACCTGCCGGCCCTGGACCCCGTTTCTCAGTTCTGGTCCCCCTCTGCCTGCCGGCCCTGGTCCCCGTTTCCCAGCCCTGGTCCCCCTCTGCCTCCAGGTCCTGATCCTCGTTTCTCAGTTCTGGGCCCCTCTGCCTCCAGGCTCTGGTCACCCTCTGCCTGCCGGCCCTGGTCCCCGTTTCCCAGCCCTGGTCCCCCTCTGCCTGCCGGCCCTGGTCCCCGTTTCTCAGTTCTGGTCCCCCTCTGCCTCCAGGCCCTGGTCCCACTCTGCCTTCCTACCCTAGTCCCGCAGTCACCTCGCCCAGGTACCCCTCTGCCTCCTGGCCCTGGTCCCTGTGTACCTCCAGGCCCTTGTCCCACCCGTATCCTGGCCCCGGTCCCCCTCTGCCTCTTGGCCCTGGTCTCCCATCTCCCAGACCAGGTACCTCTCTGCCTCCTGGCCCTGGTCCCTCCTGCCACCCTAACCTGATCACCATTTGTCTCCCGTCGCTGGGTCCCCTGTGCTTACCAGACTTAGTTCCCCCTTACTTTCAAGAAGCTGGGGGGAAAAGGGCAGGGAGGCAGAGGAACCCCTCTGCCTGCCTGCCCTGTTCCCCCTCTACCTCCAGGCTCGGGTCCCTCTCTACCTCCTGACGCTGGTCCCTTTAAGCCTCCCGGCCGTGGTCCACTTCTGCCTCCCGACCCTGGTCGCGCATCTCCCGGCCCAGATATCCCCTCTGCCTTCTTGCCCTGCTCCCCCTCCGCCTCAAAGGCCCCGGTCCCCCTATGCCTCCCTGCACTTGTCCCCCCCACTTTTTGTCCCTGGTCCCTCTTTGCCTTCTTGCCCAAATACCCCTCTGCCTTCTGGCCCAGGTACCACTATGCCCCCTGGCCCTGTTCCCCCTCTGTCTTCCAGCCCAGGTACCCTTCTGCCTCCTGGCCCTGGTCCCCCGTATCACAGCCCAGGTACTCTCTGCCTCCTTTCCCTAGACCCCCACTGCCACCGTATTCTTGTCATCCTCTGCCTCCCGGCCCTGGGTCCCCTCAACCTCCTGACCCTGGTCCCCCTGCCTTCTGGCCCAGGTACCCTTATAAATCCTGGCCCTGGTCCCCCTCTGCATCCCTGCCCTTGTCCCCCTCTGCCTTCCTGCCTTGGTTTCTACTGCCTATCGTCCATGGTCCCCTTCTGACTTTCGGCTGTAGTTCCCCTGTACTTACGAGAAGCCGGGGGGTTGGGGAGGGTGGCAAGGGCAGGGTGGCAGAGGTATCCTTGTGCCTGCTGGCCCTGATCCCCATTTTCCAACCCTGGTTCCCCTCTGCCTCCCGATCCTGGTCCCGTCTCCCGGCCCAGGTACCCCTATGCCTCCAGGCCCTGGGGCTCCACTGCCTCCATGCCCTGGACCCCTCTGCCTCCGAGGCCTGGGTCCCATCAGACTTCCAGTCTTGGTCCCTCTGCATCCTGGCCCTAGTCCCCGTGCCTCCCCACCCTGGTCCCCCTCTGCCTCCTGGCCTTGGTCACCAACTGCCTCCCTGCCTTGATCGCCCCCTGCCTTACGTCCCTGGTCCCCCTCTGACTTTCGGCCCGAGTTCCTCTTTACTTCTGAGAAGCAGGGCGTACAAGGTCAGGGAGACAGTGGTACCACTCTACCTGTCGTCTTGATCCCCATTTCCTGGCCCTGGTCCACCCATGCCTCCCGGCCATGGCCCCCTCTGTCTCCCGGCCATGGTCCCTTTCTGCTTGCCAGCCCTGGCCGGCCTCTACCTCTCTGACCTGGTCGTCCCCCTCCTCTCAGCCCTGGTTCCCCTCTGCTTCTCTGTTCTAGTCACCTTGTCTCCCGGCACAGGTACCCCTCTGACTCCCAGCCCTGGCCCCCCTATCACCCGGCCAGGGACCCTTCTGCGTCCTGACCCCAGTCCCCTTCTCTACTGGCCCTGTTCCCTCTCTGCCTCCAGTACCTGGTCTCCCTTTGCCTCCCTGCTCTGGTCCCCCTCTGCTTCCCAGCCCTGGCCGGCCTCTGCCTCTCTGACCTGG
This sequence comes from Tachyglossus aculeatus, assembly GCF_015852505.1. NCBI lineage: Eukaryota > Metazoa > Chordata > Mammalia > Monotremata > Tachyglossidae > Tachyglossus > Tachyglossus aculeatus. The sequence continues at coordinate 9,356,659 of NW_024044829.1, read as the reverse complement.
TCGCCCCCTGCCTCGTGGCCCTGATTCCCCTCTGCTTCCCAGCCCTAGGCCCTGTCTCCTGGCCCAGGTAGTCCTCTGCCTCCTGGCCCCGGTCCCCCTGTCTACCGGCCCTGGTCCCCCTCTATCTCCTTTCCCTGGTCCACCTCTACCTCCCTGACCTTGTCCCCCATGCTTCTCGGCCCTGGTCCCCCTTTGCCCCGTGCCCTGATCCCCGTTTCCCAACCCTGGTCCCCTTCTGCCTCCCGACCCTGGTCTCCCATCTTCTGGCCCAGGTGTACCTATGCCTCCTGTCCCCGGACCTCCTCTACCTCCAGGACGAGGTCCCTCTTTGCCTCCCGGCCCTGGTCCCTTTGAGCCACCTGGCCATGGCCTCCCTCTACCTCCAGGTCACTGGGTCTCTCTCCGTTCAGGCCATGGGTCCCCTCTACCTCCACGCCCTGGTCGCCATGTTCTGCCAGCCCTGGTCTCCCTCTACCTTCCGGCCCTCGTCCCCCTCTCCTTTCAAGCCACGTGCCATGGTTCTCTCTCCGTCCCGGCCATGGGTCCCCCTGCTCTGCCAGCCTGGTTTCCCTCTACCTAGAAGCCCCGACCTCTTTCTCCATCCCGGCCCTGGGACCCTCTGCCTCCCGGCCTAGGAACCCCTGTCTCCCGGCCCTGGACCCCCAGTCTCCCCGCCCTCCGCCTCCTAGACCTGGTCACCCTCTGCCTCCCGGCCCTGGTCCCCCTTCTCTTGGCCCCCGTACCCCTCTGCCTCCTGGCCCTGATCCCTCTCTGCCTCCCGGCCCTGATCCCTCTCTGCTTCCCGGCCCTGGTCACCCAAGCCTCCCGACCCTAGTCCCCCATATCCCGGTCCAGGAACACCTTGCCTCCTGCCCCTGGTCCCCCTCTGCCTCCCGACCCTGGTCCCCCTCTGTCTCCCTTCCCTTATGCACCCTCTTCTCGGCCCTGGTCCCCCTTTTCCTTCCAGCCCAGGTACCTCTCAGCCTCCTGGCACTGGTCCCCTTCTGCCTACCGGCCCTTGTCCACCTGTCTACTAGCCCAGGTTCCCTTCTAAATCTTGGCCCTGGTCCCGCTCTGACACACTGCTCTGGTCCCCCCGCCGGCTTCTCGGCCCTGGTCCCCCTCTGCATGCCAGCCCTTGTCTCCCTCTGCCTTTTAGCCCTAGTCCCACTTTACATTCTGGCCCTGGTTCCCCCCCAACCCCGCCCCGACCGTCCGACCCTGGGTCACCTCTACCATGCGGCCCTGGCCCCTTGTCTTGTAGCCCACGTATCCTTCTGCCTCCCTGTCTGGTCCCTCGTCTTTCGGCTCAGGTACCCCTCTGCCTCCTGGCCCTGGTCCCCCTCTGCTTCTCGGCCCTCAACCCACTGTGACTCCCGGCCATGTTCTCCGTCCACCCCCAGTTTCTTGGGTCTCTCTCCGTCCCAGCCCTGGGTCCCCTCTACCTTCCAGGCCTGGTCCCCTGTCTCCTGGCCCAGGTACCCCTCTGTCTCCTTGCCCTGGTACCCCCTGCTTCTCGGCCCTGGTTCCCCTCTGCCTCCTGACCCTGGTCCCTCTTTGCCTTCCAGCCCCGGTCTCCCTCTACCTCCGGGCCCTGACTGCTCTCTCGATCCTGGACCTGTGTCCCCTCTACCTACCAGCCCTGGTCACCCTGTCTCCCGCCCCAGGTACCCCGCTACCTCACGCCCTCGTCCCCCTGTTTCCCAGTCCAGGTAACCCTCTGTTACCTGGCCCTGGCCCCCCTTTGCTTCCCTGCCCGTGTCCCCCCCGGCTTCTGAGCACTTGTACCCCTCTGACTCCCGGACCAGGTACCCCGCTACCTTCCGGGCCTGGTCCCCCGTCTCCAGGCCCTGGTACCCCTCTGCCTCCCTGCCCTGGTCCCCCCAGTCTCTCGGCCTTGATCCCCTTCTGCCGCTCAGCCCTGGTCCCCCTGACCGCCGGCCCAGGTGCTTCTCTGCCTCCAGGCCATGGAACCCTCATCTCCCGACTCAGGTAACCCTCTGCCTTCAGGCCCTCGTCCCCCATTGCCTCCAGGCCCTGGTCCCTCTCTGCCACCCTGATCTTGTCCCCCAACCTATCGGCCCATGTACCCCTCCCGCCTCCCTGCCCAGGTACCACTCAACCTGCTGGCCCTCGTCACCCTCTGCCTCCAAGCCTTGGTCCCCCTCTATTTCGTGCCCCTCTACCTCCCGGTCCTGGTCCCTCGTTGCGTCTCGGCCCTGGTACCCCACTGACTATCGGCCCTGGTCACTCTGTCTCCAGGCCCAGATACCCCTCTGCCTCCCAGCCCAGGTAACCCTCTGCCTACTTGTCATGGTCCACTCCTGCCTCATTGCCTTGGACCTCCTCTGCCTCCCGGCCCTGGTCTCCTTCTACCTCCAGGCCCTGGTTCCCCGTCTCCTGGCCCAGGTACCCATCTGCCTCCTGACCCTGGTCCCCCTATGCCAACCTGCCCTGGTCCCCCTCTTCCTCCCGGCCTTTGTTCCTAAGTGCCTCCCTGACCTGTTTTTCTTCTACCTTCAAGACCTTCGGTCTCTCTTTGTCCCGGCCCAGGGTCCCTTCTACCTCCCAACCCTGGTTCCTCTGTCTCCGGGTCCAGGTACCCCTCTTCTTCCCTGCCTTGGGCCACCTATCTCCTGGCCCAAGTACTCCACTGCATCCTGGCCCTGGACCCCCTCTTCCTGATCCCCCCTCTCACGGGCCAAGAAACCCTCTGCCTCCTGGCCATGGTCGCATTCTGCTGCTTTGCCCTGGTCCCCCTCGGCCTCCCGGCCCTAGATCCTCTGTGCTTCCATATCCTGGTCTCTTTCTCCCTCCAGGAACGTGGGTCTGCCTTGGGTGCTTCCTTTCCATTTTTTCGCATCTAGTCCTCTTCATAAAAAAGGAACAACTGTAGAAGGCTTTTAAAACAAAGCCCCACAACCTGCCTATTTGTAAAACGAAAATCACTCTCCTCATGTGAAGCCTGCAAGAGCAAACACTTTGTTGGTGCTCATGGCAGAACAAATCTGTTGATTTATGCCCACGATCACAAAACCGATTTTTCGGTGGCTACAGGGTCCAAAAGGATTTCTGGTGCTGGTAGATGACCTAATGAGTTCTTTGGGCACCAAGGGGAGGGGTGGGGGTCGGTCGAGGGTATTGTCGATGCCCACACATGCCCAAAAGTGAGATTTGGGACCACAGGGTCACAGGTTAACCTTAAATACCCGTGTGGGGGGCCTAAACCAGTTTTCGATCCCCATCAGTGTCCAAATTGATTTTTGGCTGGTAATTTGGTTTTCCTGATGGGAGGATAAAGGATATCAATATTCTGGATGAACAGAGGTACTTTGATTTCCGTGAAAAAGGATGGAGATCACTCTGGAAAATGGAAAAGACTCGGTTGGGCTACTCGGCTAGCCTTGTGTCCACCTCAATGCTGGAAGGAAGTTGGATGGGCCATTAAAAAAAGTCCCCAAAACACGAAAACTTTTTCGGGACAACAATTCCCTTTTGTCCATCCTCTAAAGAACCACCTTCCTTTCCCGGGACACCATGGATATTAGTAGTCAGATGATGCATTGGCTTTTTGATTTCCTCTTCAATTAAATAAATTTAAGAGGAAATCAAAACGCCAATTACTTTTTCTTTTCGGTTCCTGTTGTGGTTCTGTGGTTTCCAAGGCATGTTTTAAACCCCTCTTTTTAGGGGGCGATCGTGGTTTAGTTTTCAATTTTATTTCCCTGTGGGATTTGGGCAGCCTTCCAGGCGTCCACCTTTTGCGGTGGACAGCTGAAGATCGGTAGGGTCCCAGTTCCAGTCTCATTGGGTCCTCACTATCCAAATCGAAAGAAATTTGATTTGATTCCCGCCTCATGGGGACAGAATGTTGGACTGGGTAACTTTTAGTTCGTTTTATTTTTCCTTCTTTTAAAATAATCAGCTAGGCCGTACCCTATCTCTTCCATCCCCTGGGTCCCTTGGAGTACCCGAGATTCCTTTTCGGTCCTTCCCCCCTGGGTTTTCCATGCCAGCCCCTGCCGAGGAAGCCCCCCTCCACATCCACCGCATTCTGCCAAGCAGGTACGGTGTTTGTTCTGCAAAGAATGAGCCACTCACGGGCACCGTCCCCTCCAATGGTGGCCCACTACTCAGCTACTCCCAATGAAGGGATTGCCAGGCAGTTGAGTCCCGCCCCTTCCCTGCTCTATATAAGGCCCCCGGAGGGTAGGCCTTCTTCCGGTTGTTGCCGTTTCAGTACCTTCCCAGTGCCTGCTCTCCTCTCTGTATTCCCGGGTCATGGTGAGTGAGGGTAGGGGTCTTATTTTGACTTTTCCACTGCTCTTTCGGGGTAGAGGGTTCGGCTCTGTCGGAGCTTGTGTTGTTGAGCCTGAGTCGGGTCGTGGGCAGATGCCTGTAGGTGTAGTGTCTCTATTCGGAAGGGGCCGTCTCGAGTTTGGTCCGACAGGTCAGACGGGGTCCTTGGCTGCGAAGCCGAGGTAGAATACGGCCAGGAGGCAGTGGGGTACCTGGGTGCGGAGGCAGAATGAGACCAGGGCCAAGAGGCCAGTGGGACCAGGGCAGGGAGGCAGGAGTACCACGGCCTGGAGACAGGAGGACCTGGGCCTGGAGGCAAAGGGGTACCTGGGTCTGGAGACAGGGGGTCCAGACCTGGGAGGTAGAGGGGACTCAGGGCCAGGACAGAGAGACAACCAATGGCATGGAGGTAGGAGACAAGGTCTGGGAGGCACAGAGGGACCAGGCCTGGAGCCAGGGCCAGGTACCTGAGGGCCGGGGGGCAGAGAAGTACCTAGGCCGGAGATAGGGTTCCAGGTCCTGGAAGCAGAGAGGCACCAGGGTGGAGAGCCAGAAGGGGACAAGGGCCAGGAGGCAGAGGGCTACCTAGGCCGGGAGATGGGGGACCAGGGCTGGGAGGTAGAGGTGACCTAGGGCCTGGATGGGGAGAGACACAACAGGCCTGGATGTAGAAGGAGACCAGGGCAGGGAGGCAGATAGGGACCAGCGCAGGGTGGCAGAGGGGGACCTGGGCCATGAGGCAGAAGAGTACCTGGGCCGGCAGACAGGGTGACCAGGGCTGGGAGGCAGAGGGGTACCTAGGCGGGGAGATGGGGTACCAGTGTCGGGAGGCAGAGGGCGAAAACGGCTCGATGCGGCGCTGTAGCTAGGCCGGGAGTCACAGCGGGACCCAGGCCGAGAGGCGGGTGAGACCAGGGCAGGGAGGCAGAAGGTGACCAGGGACGATTGGCAGAGGGTGACCAGGGCCGGGTGGCAAAGTGGGACCAGTGCCGAGAGGACGGGGAGACCAGGGCAGGGAAGCAGAGGGAGACCATGGCCAGACGACAGAGGGGTACCTGGACCAGGAAACAGGGGGACCAGTGCCGGAAGGTAGAGGGGTACCTGGGCCGGGAGGCAGGGAGACCTGAACGGTCAGGTAGAGGGGACCCAGGGCCGCAACGGAGAGAAGGATCAGGGCCTGGAGGTAGAGGGAGAACCTTGCCGGGAAGCACAGAGGGACCAGGCCACGAAGGCAAAGGGGGACCATGGCAGGGCGGCAGAGTGACACAAGTGCCAGGAGGCAGAGGACGAGGTCACAGAAGCAGAGGCAGACCAGGGCCGGGACCTAGAGGGGTATCTGGGCCGGGAGACTGGGGACCAGGGCCGGTAGGTAGAGGGGCCCTGGGCCGGGATGGAGAGAGGGACCAGGGCCTGGAGGTCCAGGGAGACCAGGGCCTGGAGGCACAGGGAGACCAGGGCCTGGAGGCACAGGGAGACCAGGGCCTGGAGGCACAGGGAGACCAGGGCCTGGAGGCACAGGGAGACCAGGGCCTGGAGGCACAGGGAGACCAGGGCCTGGAGGCACAGGGAGACCAGGGCCTGGAGGCACAGGGAGACCAGGGCCTGGAGGCACAGGGAGACCAGGGCCTGGAGGCACAGGGAGACCAGGGCACGGAGGCACAAGGAGACCAGGGCCCGGAGGCACAGGAAGGCCAGAGCCCGGAGGCACAGGAAGGCCAGAGCCTGGAGGCACAGGAAGGCCAGAGCCTGGAGGCACAGAGGGACCAGGGCCAGGAGGCATACGGGGATCAGTGCAGGGCGGCAGACGGGGACCAGGGCCAGGAAGCATATGGGTACCTGGGGCGGGAGGCAGAGGGGTACCTGGGCCGGGAGGCAGTGGGGTACCTGGGCTGAGAGGCAGAGGAGGACCAGGGCCGAAAGGCAAGGGATGACCAGGTCATAGACGCAGAGGCAGACTAGAGCAGGGAGACAGAGACATAACTGGGCCGGAAGGCAAAGCGGGACCAGTGTGGAGACATGGGGGTGACAAGGGCAGGGAGGAAGAAGGGGATCAGGGCTGGGAGGCAGAGGGATACCAGGGACAGGAGGCCTAGGGGGAGTAGGGCCTGGAGGCAGAGAAGGACCAGGGCTAGGAGGCAGATGGGGACCATGGCGGGGTGGCAGAAGGGACCAGGGCCAGGAGGCAGATGGGTACCTAGGCCGGGAGGCAGGGGGACCAGGGCTGGGAGGTAGAGGGAATCCAGGGCCTGGACGGAGACTCACCCAGGGGCCTGGAGCTAGAAGGAAACCAAGGCCGGGCTGCCCTGAGGGACAAGGGCCAGAGGGACCAGGTCCAAGAGACAGAGGGGGACCAGAGCAGGATGGTGAGGGGAGGGCAGGTCCAGGAGGCAGAGGGGTACCTGGGCCGAGAGGCAAAGGGGGACAAAGGTCGATAAGCGGTTGGGGGACAAGGGCAGGGAGGCAGAGGGGGACCAGTGCCAGGATGCTGAGGAGGACCAGGGCCGGGAGGCAAATGGGGACCAGAACGGGTAGGCAGACAGGGACCAGGGCCAGAAGGCAGAGAAGTACCTAGGACGGGAGACAGGAGGACCAGGGCCGGGTGTAGAGGGGACCTGGGCCGGGATAGAGACTCACCCAAGTGCCTAGAGGTAGAGGAAATGAAGGCCGGGAGGCCCGAGGCGACCAGTGCTGGTTGCACAGAGGAACTAGGTCCGGGTGGCAGAGAGGGACCAGGACAGGCTGGTGGGTGTGTACCAGGGCCAGGAGGCAGAGGGGTACCTGGACCGGGAGACAGGGGGAACAGTAACGTCTCCCAAGGCTCTGGGTCAGTGATGAATCTAAAAAGTTAGAAAAATAATAATTAGAGAAGCAGCGTGGCTCAGTGGAAAGAGAACGGACTTTGGAGTCAGAGGTCATGGGTTTAAATCCCGCCTCCACCAATTACTGGCTGTGTGACTTTGGGCACGTCACTTCCCTTCTCTGTGCCTCGGTATCCCCCATCGGTAAAGTGGGGGTTAAGGCTGTGAGCCCTCGGTGGGACAACCCGATTACCTTGTAACTTCTGCAGCGCTTAGAACAATGTTTTGCACATAGTAAGTGCTTAATAAATGCTATTATAATAGATGGAATTATTATTCCGAGGGAACTGCTGCAGCCATGCCGTAACTGAGACAGGTGGGTCATCCTGTCCTCTTGGACCAAAAACGAGACGGCCCCCTCCGCACAGACACATTACACATACAAACATCTGCCCACGACCCGACTCAGGCTCAACAACACAAACCCCGACAGAGCCGAAGCCCCTACCCCCAGACAGCAATGGAAAAGTCAAAATAAGACCCCTACCCTCACTCATCATGACCCGGGAATATAGAGAGGAGGGCAGGCACTGGGAGGGTACTGAAACGGCAACAACCGGGAGAAGCCCTACCCTCTGGGGGCCTTATATAGAGTAGGGAAGGGGCGGGACTCAACTGCCTGGCAATCCCTTCATTGGGAGTAGCTGAGTAGTGGGCCACCATTGGAGGGGACGGTGCCCGTGAGTGGCTCATTCTTTGCAGAACAAACACCGTACCTGCTTGGCAGAATGCGGTGGATGTGGAGGGGGGCTTCCTCGGCAGGGGCTGGCATGGAAAACCCAGTGGGGAAGGACCGAAAAGGAATCTCGGGTACGCCAAGGGACCCAGGGGATGGAAGAGATAGGGTACGGCCTAGCTGATTATTTTAAAAGAAGGAAAAATAAAACGAACTAAAAGTTACCCAGTCCAACATTCTGTCCCCATGAGGCGGGAATCAAATCACATTTCTTTCGATTTGGATAGTGAGGACCCAATGAGACTGGAACTGGGACCCTACCGATCTTCAGCTGTCCACCACAAAAGGTGGACGCCGGGAAGAGTGCCCAAATCCCACAGGGAAATAAAATTGAAAATAAAACCACGATCGCCCCCCAAAAAGAGGGGTTTAAAACATGCCTTGGAAACCACAGAACCACAACAGGAACCGAAAAGAAAAGGTAATTGGCGTTTTGATTTCCGCTAAAATTTATTTAATTGAAGAGGAAATCAAAAAGCCAATGCATCATCTGACTATTAATATCCATGGTGTCCCGGGAAGGGAGGTGGTTCCTTTAGAGGATGGACAAAGGGAATTGCCGTCCCGAAAAAGTTTTCGTGTTTTGGGGACTTTTTTTTAATGGCCCATCCAACTTCCTTCCAGCACTGGGGTGGACACATGGTTAGTAAAGTAGCCCAACCGAGTCTTTTCCATTTTCCAGAGTGATCTCCATGCTTTTTCACGGAAGTCAAAGTACCTCTGGTCATCCAGAATATTGATAACCTTTACGCTCCCATCAGGAAAACCGAATTACCAGCCAAAAATCAATCTGGGCACTGCTGGGGAACGAAAACCGGTTTAGGCCCCCACACGGGTAATTAAGGTTAACCTGTGACCTTGTGGTCCCCAATCGCACTTTTTGGCATGTGTAAGCATCGACAATACCCTCGACCGACGGCCACCCCTCCCCTTGTGCCCAGAGCACTCATTAGGTTATCTAGGGGCACCAGAAATCCTTTTGGACCCTGTAGCCACCGAAAAAATGGTTTTGTGATCGTGGGCACAAATCAACAGATTTGTTCTGCCATGAGCACCAACAAAGTGTTTGCTCTTGCAGGCTTCACTTGGGGAGAGTGATTTTCGTTTTGAAAATAGTGAGGTTGTGGGGTTTTGGTTTAAAAGCTTTCTACAGTTGTTCCTTTTATATAAGGAGGACTAGATGCGTAAGAAGGGAGAGGAAGCACCAGGAAAAAAAGGACTGTAAGCTACTCTCACTTGCAGGGGTTTTGTGGAGGAACAGCCACGGCTCCCAAGGCTCTGGGTCAGTGATTAATCAAAATGGGCAGACAAAAAAAATAGAGAAGCAGGGTGGCTCACTGTAAGGAGCGCGGGCTTTGGAGATAGAGGTCATGTGTTCAGATGCCGCCTCCACCAATTACCGGCTGTGTGACTTTGGACAAGTCCCTCCACTTCACTGTGCCTCGGTTCCCCCATCGGTAAAGTGGGGATTAAGGCTGTGAGCCCCATGTTGGTCAACCAGATTATCTTGTAACTTCTGCCGCGCTTAGAACAATGCTTTGCAAATAGTAAGTCCTTAATAAATCCTACTATAACAGATGAAATTATTATTCCAATGGAACTCGTGCAGCCATACCATAACTGGGGCAGGTGGGTCATTCTGACCGCTCGGACCAAATTCGAGACGGCCCCCTCCGCACAGAGACACTACAACTATAGGCATCTGCCCACGACCCGACTCAGGATCAACAACACAAACTCCGACAGAGCCAAAGCCCCAACCCCCAGAGTGCAGTGGAAAAGTCAAAATAAGCCCCCCTACCCTCAGTCACCATGACCCGGGAATACAGAGATGAATTCAGGCACTGGGAAGGTACTGAAACGGCAGCAACCAGAAGAAGGCCCACCCTCCGGGGCCTTATATATAATAGGGAAGGGGCGAGACTCAACTTCCTGGCAATCCCTTCATTGGGAGCAGCTGAGTACTGGGCCACCATTGGAGGGGACTGTGCCCTGTTTCCCGACCCACGTCCCCATCTCCTCCTGGCCCTCGTCCCCCTCTGCCTCCCTGGCCTGGTCCCCTTCTGCCTCCCAATCCTAGACCCCCCGGCCTTTCGGCCCTGACCCCCTCTTCCTCTCGGGCCTGGTCCCCCCCATCCTCCCCCTCTCCATGCTCCCCATCTTACCTCCTTCCCTTCCCCACAGCACCTGTCTATATGATATATGTTTGTACGTATCTATTACTCCATTCATTTATTTATTTTACTTGTACATATCTATTCTATTCATTTTATTTTGTTGATATGTATTGTTTTGTTCTCTGTCTCCCCCTTCTAGGCTGTGATCCTACTGTTGGGTAGGGACAGACTCTATATGTTGCCAACTTGTACTTCCCAAGCGCTTAGTACAGTGCTGTGCACCCAGTAAACGCTCAGTAAATACGATTGATTGATTGATTGATTATTGTCAACAAAACCCCTGGAAGTGAGTAGCTTACAGACTTTTTTTCCTGGTGCTTCCTCTCCCTTTTCCCGCATCTAGTTGTCGTCATTACAAAGAAGGAACAAGTGTACAAGGCTTTTAAACAAAAACACCACAACCTCCCTATTGGTAAAACGAAAATCACTCTCCCCACATGAACACTGCAAGAGCAAAGGGTTTGCTGCTCCCGGCAGACCAAATCTATTTTTTTGTGCCCACGATCGCACAACCGATTTTCTGGTAGCCACAGGTTCCAAACGGATCCTGGTGCCCGTGTATACCCTAATGCATGCTTTGGGCACCAAGCGGAGGAGGGGGCGTCAGTCGAGGGTATTGTCAGTGCCCATACGAGCGCAAAAGTACTTTTGGGGGCCACAGGGTAACAAGTAAACCTCACATAACCGTGGGAGTGCCTAACTGGTTTGCGGTCCCCAGCGGTGCCCAAATTGATTTTTGGCTGGTAATTTGGTTTTCTTGACGGGACGATAAAGGATATCAATATTCTGACTGTCCAGAGGCACTTTGATTTCCTTGAAAATCGATGGAGATCACTCTGGAAAATGGAACAGACTCGGTTGGGCTGCCCGACTATCCATGTGTCTTCCCCAATGCTGGAAGGAATGTGGATGGGGCATTGACAAAAATCCCTAAAACACGACAAAATTTTCGGGCCGGCAATTCCCTTTGACCATCCTCAAAAGGAACCACCTGTCTCCCCGGGATACCACTGATATTAATAGTCAGATGATGCATTGGCTTTTTGATTTCCTCTTAAATTAAATAAATTTAAGAGGAAATCTGAACTCCAATTACTTTTTCATTTCGGTTCGTGTTGTAGTTCTGAGGTTTCTCAGGCATGTTTTAAACCCCTCTATACTTTTGGGGTCCATCGCGGATTTTTTTTTTAATTTTATTTCCCTTTGGTATTTAGGGCACACTTCCCTGGGTCTACGTCTTGGGAATGATAGTCGAAGATCGTCATGGTCCCAGTTCCAGTCCCGTTGAGTCCTCGCTGTCCTAATCGAAAGAAATTTGATTTGATTCCCGCCTCCCGGGGACAGAATGTTGCATCGGGAACCTTTTAGTTTGTCTTTTTTCTTCCTTTGAAATTATCATCTAGGCCGTACTCTAGCTCTCCCATCCCCTGGGTTCCTTGGAGCACACGAGTTTCCTTTTCGGTCCTTCCACACTGGGTTTTCCGTGCCACCGGCTGCCGAGGAAGCCCCCCTCCGCCTCTTACGCACTCTGCCAAGCAGTCATGGTGTTTGTTCTGCAAAGGAAGAGCGGTTCCCGGGCACAGTCCCCTCGAATAGTGGCCCACTGCTCAGCTGCTCCCAATAGAGGGATTGCCAGGCAGTTGAGCAAGGGCCCCGCCCCTTCCCTACTCTATATAAGGCCCCCGGAGCGTGGGCCTTCTTTCCGCTGCTGCCTCTTCAGTACCTTCCCAGTACCTGCCCTCCTCTCTGTGTTCCCGGGTCATGGTGAGTGAGGGTAGGGAGCTGATTTTGACATTTCCACTTCTCCCTGTGTTTAGGGGCTTTGGTTCTGTCGGAGTTTGTGTTGTTGAGCCTGAGTCGGGCCGTGGGCAGATGCTTGTAGGGGTAGCGTCTCTGTGCGGAGGGGGCCGTCTCGGGTTTGGGCCCAGAGGACAGGATGAACCACCTGCCTCAGGTACGGTATGGCTGCACCTGTTCCATCGGAATAATAATTCCATCTATTATAATAGCATTTCTAAAGCACTTACAACGTGCGAAGCACTGTTCTAAGCGCTACAGAGGTTACAAGGTAATCAGGTTGCCCCACGGGGGGGCTCAAAGCCTTAATCCCCACTTTATCGACGAGAGTACCGAGGCACAGATAGGTGAAGTGACGTGCCCAAAGTCATAAGGCCGGTACTTGGTGGAGGCGTGATTTGAACCCAGTACCTGTGACTCCAAACCCCGCGATCTTTCCACTGAGCCACGCTGCTAGTCTTATTCTTATTTTTCTGTCTTTCTTTTTAGATTTATCACTGACCCAGAGCCTTGGGAGACGTGGCTGTTCCTCAACAAAACCCCTGCAAGTGAGTAGCTTACAGAATTTTTTTTCCTGGTGCTTCCTCTCATTTTTCCCGCAACTAATCCTTCTTATAACAGAAGGAACAAATGTACAAGGCTTTTAAACAAAAACACCATAACCTCCCTATTTTTAAAGCAGGCATCTGCCCACGACCCGACTCAGGATCAACAACACAAACTCCGACAGAGCCAAAGCCCCTACCCCCAGAGAGCAGAGAAAAAGTCAGAATAAACCCCCTACCCTCACTCACCATGACCCGGGAATACAGAGAGGAGGACAGGAACGGGGAAGGCACTGAAACGGCAATAACCGGGAGAAGGCCCACCCTCCGGGGGCATTATATAGAGTAGAGAAGGGGCGGTACTCAACCGTCTGGCAATCCCTTGGTTGGGAGCATCTGAGCAGTGGGACACCATTGGAGGGGACTGTGCCCGTGAGCGGCTCATCCTTTGCAGAACCAACACCGTCCCTGCTTGGAAGAGTGCGTGGGATGCGGAGGGGGGCTTCCTCGGCAGGCGGTGGCATGGTAAACCAATTGCGGAAGGACCGAAAATGAATCTCGGGCACTCCAAGGGACCCAGGTGATGGGAGAGCTAGGGTACGGCCTAGCTGATTATTTGAAAAGAAGCAAAATTTAAAAAAACGAACTAAAAGTTTCCCGATCCAACATTCTGTCCTCAAGAAGCAGGAATTAAATCTAATTTCTTTCGATTTGGACAGTGCGGACCCAACGGGACTGGAACTGGGACACTGCCGATCTTCATCTGTCCACCCGAAGACGTGTACCCCGGGAAGAGTGCCGTAAATCCCACAGGTTAATAAAATTGAAAAAAAACCACGACAGCCCCCAAAAGAATATAGGGGTTTAAATGATGCCTTAGAATCTTCAGAACCACAACAGGAACCGAAATGAAAAAGTAATTGGCGTTTTGAATTCCTCTTAAATTTATTTAATTTATTTATTTATTATTTATTAATCAATTTATTTATTTAACTTAAGAGGAAATCAAAAAGCCAGTTCATCATCTGACTATTAATATCCATGGTGTCCCGGGAAGTGAGGTGGTTCCCTTAGAGGACGGACAAAGGGAATTACCGGCGAGAAAAATTTTTCGTGTTTTGGGGATTTTTTTATGGCCCATCCACCTTCGTTCCAGCATTGGGGTGGACAGACAGTTAGCCGGGCAGCCCGAGTCTGTTCCATTTTGAAGAGTGATCTCCATCGATTTTCAAGGAAATCAAAGTACCTCTGGACATCCAGAATATTAATATCCTATATCCTCCCATCTGGAAAACCAAATTACCAGCCAAAAATCAATGTGGGCACCGCTGGGGAACGCAAACCAGTTTAGGCACCCCCACGGTTATTTAAGGTTTACCTGTGACCCTGTGCCCCCCAATCTCACGTTTGGGCATGTGTGGGCATCGACAATACCCTTGACCGATACCCACTCCTCCCATTGGTGTCCAAAGCACTCATTAGTGTATCCACGGGCACCAGAAATCCTTTTGGACCCTGTAGACACCTAAAAATCGGTTTTGCGATCGTGGGCACAAATCAAAAGATATCTTCTGCCGGGAGAAGCAACTACGTGTTTGCTCTTGCTTGCTTCAGTTGGGGAGACTGATTTTCGTTTTAAAAATAGGAAGGTTGTGGGGTTTTGGTTTAAAAGCCTTCTACAGTTTTTCCTTTTTTTATAAGGAGGACTAGATGCGGGAAAAGGGAGAGGAAGCACCAGGAAAAACGTCTGTAAGCTACTCACTTGCAGGGGTTTTGTGGAGGAACAGCCACGTCTCCCAAGGCTCTGGGTCAGTGATGAATCTGAATAGAAAGACAAACAAAATTAGGGAAATAGCGTGGCTCAGTGTAAAGAGCACGGGCTTTGGAGTCAGAGGTCATGGGTTCAAATCCCGCCTCCACCAACTACCGGCTGTGTGACTTTGGGCACGTCACTTCACATCTCTGTGCTTCAGTTCCCTCATCAGTAAAGTGGGCATTAAGGCTGTGAGCCCCGCGTTGGACAACCCGATTACCTTGTAAACGCTGCCGCGCTTAGAACAGAGGTTTGCACATAGTAAGTCCTTAATAAATGCTACTATAATAGATGGAATTATAATTCCAATGGAACTCGTGCAGCCATACCGTAACTGGGCCAGGTGGGTCATTCTGACCTCTTAGACAAAATTCGAGATGTCCCATCAGCATAGATACACTACACCTACAAGCATCTGCCCGCGACCCGACTTAGGATCAACAACACAAACTCCGACAGAGCCAAGGCTCCTACCCCCAGAGAGCAGTGAAAAAGTCAAAATAAGCCCCCTACCCTCACTCACCATGAAGCGGCAATACAGAGAGGAGGGGAGGCACTGGGAAGGTACTGAAGAGGCAGCAGCTGGGAGAAGGCCCACCCTCCGGGTGCATTATATAGAGTAGGGAAGGGGCGGGACTCATCCGCCTGGCAATCGCTTGATTGGGAGCAGCTGAGCAGAGGGCCAACATTGGAGGAGACTGTGCCCGTTAACCGCTCATCCTTTGCAGAACAAACACCGTACCTCCTTGGAAGAGTGCCCGAGATAATAATAATAATAATAGCATTTATTAAGCGCTTACTATGTACAAAGCACTGTTCTAAGCGCTGGGGAGGTTACAAGAGGATCAGGTTGTCCCACGGGGGGCTCCCAGTCTTAATCCCCATTTTACAGATGAGGTAACTGAGGCCCAGAGAAGTTAAGTGACTTGCCCAAGGTCACATAGCAGACATGTGGCGGAGGTGGGATTCGAACCCCTGACCTCTGACTCCAAAGCCCGGGCTCTTTCCACTGAGCCACGCTGTGGAGGGGGGCTTCCTCGTAGCCGGTGGCATGGAAAACCCAGTGGGGAAGGACCGAAAAGGAATCTCGGGTACTCGAAGGGATCCAGGGAATGGGAGTGTTAGGATACGGCCTAGCTAATTATTCAAAAAGAAGGAAAAAATAAACGAACTTAAATTTCCAGATCCAACATTCTGTCCCCAAGAGGCAGGAATCAAATCACATTTCTTTCGATTTCTACAGTGAGAACCCAACGGGACTGGAACTGGGACCCTGGCGAACTTCAACTGTCCACCCCAAGAGCTGGACCCCGGGAAGAGTGCCCTAAATATCACAGGGAAAGAAAATTGAAAAAAAAACCCCACTGTGGCTCCGAAAAGGATAGGGGCGTTTAAAACAGGCCTTAGAAACCTCAGAACCACAACAGGAACCGAAATGATTTCCTCTTTAATTTATTTAATTTAAGAGAAAATCTAAAAGCCAATGCATCATCTGACTATTAATATCCATGGTGTCCCAGGAAGGGAGGTGGTTCCTTTAGAGGATGGAAAAAGTGATTTGCCGGCCCGAAAAACTTTTCGTGTTTTGGGGATTTTTTTAATGGCCCATCCACATTCGTTCCAGCACTGGGGTGGACACATGGCTAGCCGAGCCGCACAACCAGGTCTGTACCATTTTCCAGAGTGATCTCCATCGATTTTCAAGGAAATCAAAGTACCTCTGGACATCCAGAATATTGATATACTTTATTCCCCCCATCAGGAAAACCAATTTACAAGCCAAAAATCAAGTTGGGCACCGCTGGGAACCGAAAACCAATTTAGCCCCCCCCCCCCCCCCACCCACACGGTTATTTCAGGTTTACCTGTGACCCTGTGGCCCCCAATTGCACTTTTGGGCATCGACAATAAACTCGACCGACGCCCACTCCGCCCCTTGGTGCCCAAAGCACTCATTAGGGTATCCACGGGCACCAGAAATCCTTTTGGACACTGTTGCCACCTAAATATCGGTTTTAAGATCGTGGGCACAAATCAACAGATTTTTTCTGTGAGCCCACTGTTGGGTAGGGACTGTATATGCTGCCAACTTGTACTCCTAAGCGCTTAGTACAGTGCTCTGCACACAGTAAGCGCTCAATAAATATGATTGATAGATTTATTGATTCTGCCGGGAGCACCAACAAAGCGTTTGCTCTTGTAGGCTTCAGTTGGGGAGATTGATTTTCGTTTTAAAAAAAGGGAGGATGTGGGGTTTTGTTTTAATAGCCTTCTCAGGTGTTCCTTTTTTATGAGGAGGACTAGATGCGGGAAAAGGGAGAGGAAGCACCAGCAAAAAAAGAGTCTGTAAGCTACTCACTTACAGGGGTTTTGTGGAGGAACAGCCACGTCTCCCAAGGCTCTGGGTCAGTGATTAATCTAAATAGAAAGACAAATGAAATTAGAGACGCAGCGTGGCTCAGCGTAAAGAGCACGGGCTATGGAGTCAGAAGTCATGGGTTCAAATCCCACCTCCACCAATTACAGGCTGTGTGACATTGCGCACGTCACTTCACTTCTCGGTGCCTCATTTCCCTCATCGGTAAAGTGGGGATTAAGGGTGTGAGCACCGCGATGGACTACCCGATTACCTTGTAACTCTGCCGCGCTTAGAACTGTGCTTTGCACATAGTAAGTCCTTAATAAATGCTACTAAAATGGATGGAATTATTATTCCAATGGAACTCATGCAGCCATACCGTAACTGGGGCAGGTGGGTCATTCTGACCTCTCGGACCAAACTCGAGACGGCCCCCTCCGCAGAGAGACACTACACCAACAATCATCTACCCACAACCCGACTCATGATCAGTAACACAAACTCCGGCAGCGCCAATGTCCCTACCACCAGGGAGCAGTGAAAAAGTCAAAATAAGCCCCCTACCCTCACTCACCAAGACGCGGGAATACAGAGGAGAGGGCAGGCACTGGGAAGGTACTGAAGAGGCAGCAGCTGAGAGAAGTCCCACCCTTCCCGGGCCTTATATAGAGTAGGGAAGGGGCGAGACTCAATCGCCTGAATATCCCTTGATTGGGAGCAGCTCTGCAGTGGGCCACCATTGGAGGGGACTGTGCCCGTGAGCGGCTCATCCTTTGCAGAAAAAACACCGCTCCTGCTTGGCTGAGTGCGTGTGATGCAGAAGGAGGCTTCCTCGGTAGCCGGTGGCATGGGAAACCCAGTGAGGAAGGACCGAAAAGGAATCTCGGGTACTCCAAGGGACCCAGGGGATGGGAGAGCTTAGGTACCTCCTAGCTGATTATTTGAAAAGAAGGAAAAAAAACGAACTAAAAGATTCCCGATCCAACATTCTGTCCCCAAGATGGGGGAATCAAATCAATTTTTTTTTTCGATTTGGACAGTGAGGACCCAACGGGACTGGAACTGGGCCCCTGTCGATCTTCAACTGTCCACCCCAAGAGGTGGACCCCGGGAAGAGTGCCCTAAATCCTACATGGAAATAAATTTGATGGCCCCCAAACGGATAGAGGGGTTTAAAACATGCCTTAGAAACCTACGAACCACAACAGGAACCAAAATGAAAAGTAATTTGCGTTTTGATTTCCTCTTAAATTTATTTAATTTAAGAGGAAATCAAAAATCCAATGCATCATCTGACTATTAATATCTATGGTGTCCCGGGAATAGAGGTGGTTCCTTTAGAAAATGGACATAGGGAATTGCCGTCCCGAAAACTTTTTCGTGTTTTGGGGAATTTTTTTAATGGTCCATCCACCTGCCTTCCAGCATTGGGCTGGACACATGGCTAGCTGAGCAGCCCGAGTCTGTTCCATTTTCCACAGTGATCTACATCGCTTTTCAAGGAAATCAAAGTACCAGCGGACATCCAGAATATTGTTTTCCTTTATCCTCTCATCAGGAAAACCAAATTACCAGCGAAAAATAAATTTGCGCACCTTTGGGGACCGAAGAAAAGTTTAGGTACCCCCACGGTTATTTAAGTTTTACTTGTGACCCTTTTGCCATCAATGCACTTTTGGGCATGTGTGGGCATCGACAATACCCCCGTCCGACGATCACCCCTCCCTTTGGTACCCGACGTACTCACTGGGGTATCCACGGGCACCAGAAATCCTTTTGGACCCTGTAGACACCTAAAAATCGGTTTTTCGATCCTGGGCACAAATCAACATATTTGTACTTTCCGGAGCACCAACAAAGCGATCGCTCTTGCAGGCTTCAGTTGGGGAGAGTGATTTTCGTTTTAAAAATAGGGAGGTTGTGGGGTTTTGGTTTAAAAGCCTTCTACAGTTGTTCCTTTTTTATGAGGAGGACTACATGAGGGAACAGGGAGAGGAAGCACCAGGAAAACAAAGTCTATAAGTTAGTCACTTGCAGGGGTTTTGTGGAGAAACAGCCACGTCTCCCAAGGCTCTGCGTCAGTGATTAATCTAAATAGAAAGACAAAATAATTAGAGAAGCAGCGTGGCTCAGCGTAAGGAGCACAGCCTTTGGAGTCAGAGGTCATTCGTTCAAATCCCGCCTCCACCAATTACAGGCTGTGGACTTTGGGCACCTCACTTCACTTATCTGTGCCTCAGTGCCCTCATCGGTAAAGTGGGGATTAAGGCTGTGAGCCCCGCGTTGGACAACCCGATAACCTTGTAACCGCTGGTGTGCTTAGAACAGTGCTTTGCACATACTAAGTCCTTAATAAATGCTACTATAATAGATGGAATTATTATTCCACTGGAACTTGTGCATCCATATCGTACCTGGGGCAGGTGGGTCATTCTGGCCACTCAGACCAAACTCGGAACGGCCCCCTCCGCACAGAGACACTACACCTACAAGCATCTGCCCACGACCTGACTCAGGATCAACAACACAAACTCCGACAGAGCCAAAGCCCTTAGCCCTAGAGATCAGTGAAAAAGTCAAAATAACCCAGTAAGGAAGGATCGAAAAGGATCCCGGGTACTTCAAGGGACCCAGGGGATTTGAGAGCTAGGATACGGCCTAGCTGATTATTTTAAAAGAAGGAAAAAAAAAGTAAAAGTTTCCCGATCCAACATTCTGTCCCCAAGAGGTGGGAATCAAATCAAATTTATTTCGATTTGGACAGTGAGGACCCAAAGACACTGGACCTGGGACCCTCCGATCTTCAACTGTCCACCCCATGAGGTGGACCCCGGGAAAATTGCCCTAAATCCCACACGGAAATAAAATTGAAAAAAATCACGATGGCCCCCAAAAGAATAGAGGGTTTTCAAACATGCCCTAGAAACCTCAGAACCACAACACACAGAGGGACCAGGGCCGGAAGGCAGATGGAGATCAAGGCGGGGAGGCAGAGTGGTACCTGGGCTGGGAGACGGGGGACCTGGGCCGACAGGCAGGGCGTAACCAGTTCAGAGAGGCAGAGGGTTACCAGGGCCGGGAGGCAGAGGGGGACCAGGGAGGGAAGGTATAAGAGACCAGTGCTGGGAGTCAGGGGGAACCGGGGCCGGGAGACAGGGGAACTAGGACCGGGAAGCAGAATGGTACCTGGGCTGGGAGACGGGGAGGACCCGGGCCAAGAGGTAGAGGGTCCCAGTGCCAGGCCAGAGAGAGGGGCCTTGGCCTGGAGGTAGAGGGAGATCAGGGCCGGGAGGTAGAGGGGACCTATGGCCTGGACATAGAGGGAGACCAGGGCCGAGTGGCTCAAAGTGATCCGGGCTGGGAGGCAGACGGGGACCAGGGCATGGAGACAGAGGGAGACCAGGGCCAGGAGGCAGAGCGGTACCTGGGCTTGGAGACAGGGCAACCAGGGCCGGGAAGCAAAGGGGTACCTTGGCCTGGAGACAGGGGAACCAGGGCCAAGGGGCAGAGTGGAACCAGGGCCGAGAGGCAGGCGGGACCAGGATAGGGAGTCAGAGGGGGACCCGGGCCAGGAGGCAGAGGGTTGACTGTTGGGAAACAGGGTAATCTGGGATAGAAGATAGACGGACCCAGGGCCGGAACGGAGAGAGACCCAAGGGCCTGGAGCTAGATGGAGACCAGTTCCGGGAGGCATAGATTTTCCCGGGCCAGGAGGCAGAGGGGTACCTGGGTACTGAGGCAGGTGTACCAGGCCCCGGACGCAGAGGGGTACCTGGGCTGGGAGACAGAGAGGGACCAGGGCTGAGAGACGGTATGGACCAGAGCAGCATTGCAGAGTGAAACTACGACCAGGAGGCATGGGGCACCAGCGCCGGGAAACAGGGGTCCAGGGCCAGGAGGCAGAGGGAGACCAGGGTCGAGAGGTGGTGTGGACCAGAGCAGGCAGGGAGAGTGGGACCAGGACCAGGCGGCAGAGGGGGAGCAGTGCCAGGAAACGGGGACAAGGGCCGGCAGGCAAAGGGGCACCGCAGCCTTCCTGCCCTTATCACCCCCCAGCTTCTCCGAAGGAAAGGGGAACTAGGGCTGAAAGTCAGAGAGGGACCAGGGGGACAAGAGGCGGGGGGGTAGGGAGGCCAGAACAGGGAGGCAAAGGGGGTCCAGGGCTGCGCGGCTCAGAGGGACCAGGGCGGAGAGGCAGAGGGGGAACAGGGCCAGGATTTAGAAGTTTACCTGGGACAGGAGATGGGGGACCAGGACTGGACCTAGAGGGGACCCAGATCTGGGAGGCTTAGGGGTACCTGAGCCTGGAGACGGGGGACCAGGGCCGGGAGGCAAAGGGGGATCAGGGCCAAGAGGCAGAGGGATACCAGGGCCGGCAGATGGGGGAGCAGGGCCGGGTGGCAGAGGGGGACCAGGGCAGGGTGGCATAGGGGGACCAGGGCAGGAAGGCGGGGGTGGACCAGGGCCAGGAGGCTGAATAAGGTATCTGGGCCTGGAGACAGGGGTACCAGGGCCGGTAGGTAGAGGGGACCAAGGGTCGGGATGGAGACTCGCCCAAAGGCCTGGCAGTACGAGGAAAACAAGGCCTGGAGGCACAGAGGGACCATGTTCGGAATGCAGAAGGGGATAAGGGCATGATAGCAGGCTGGGGGGGACTAAGACCAGAAGGCAGAGGGGTACCTGGGCCGGGAGGCAAAGCATCACCAGGGAAGAGAATCGGGGGAGACAAGGGCAGGGAGGCAGGGGGACCAGGGCCGGGAGGCTATGGAGCACCAGGGCTGGGAGGCAGATCGGGACCAGGACATGTAAGCAGAGGGGGGCCAGGTCCAATCAATCAATCAGTCGCATTGATTGAGCGCTTACTGTGTGCAGAGCACTGTACTAAGCGCTTGGGAAGTACAAGTTGGCAACATATAGAGACAGTCCCTATCCAACAGTGGGCTCACAGTCTAAAAGAGGGAGAGGTCCAGGAAGCAGAGGGGTACCGGGGCTGTCAGACGGGGGACCAGGGCCGGGAGGTAAAGGGGAACCAGCTCCGCGATGGAGAGAGACCCAAGGGAGGCAGATGGGGACCAGGGCCAGGAGGCAGACGGGTACCTTGGCCGGGGGACCAGGGCTGGGAGGACAAGGGGGACCAGGGCTGGGAGAAAGTGGGGGACCACGGCGAAGAAATAGTGGGGGACAAGGGCGGGGAGGCAGAGGGGGACCAGGGCCAGGAGACAGAGGGATACCTGGGCCAGGAGATATTGGGGGATCAGGGCCGGGAGGTTGGGGGGACCCAGGTTCGGGAGGCAGCAGGAGACGAGGGCAGGGCGGCAGGGGTGACCATGGCCAGGAGGCAAAGGGGTACCAGGGCCGGTAGGCTGGGGAACAGGACCAGCAGCCTGAGGGATTCCTGGGCAGGGGGTCAGATGGCAACCAGGGCCAGGAGGCAGGGGAGTACCAGGGCCAGGAGGCAGAGGGATACTCGGGCCGATAGACAGGGGACCAGGGCAGGGAGGCAGAGGGGGACCAGGGTCAGAAGTCAGAGGGGTACCAGGAACAGGAAGCAAAGAGGGACCATGGTCGAGAAGAGGAGGTAACAAGGGCATGGAGTCAGAGGGGGACTAGGGCCGGGAGGCAGGAGATTACCTGG
Source organism: Tachyglossus aculeatus (assembly GCF_015852505.1). NCBI lineage: Eukaryota > Metazoa > Chordata > Mammalia > Monotremata > Tachyglossidae > Tachyglossus > Tachyglossus aculeatus. The sequence goes on along the minus strand of NW_024044829.1, from coordinate 9,334,440 downwards.
GCCGGGATACAGGGGGACGTAGGCCGAGAGGTAGAGGGTCCCAGGGCCAGGACAGAGAGAGGGGCCAGGGCCTGGAGGTAGAGGGAAACAAGGGCAGCCCTATTTCTGCTCCCTTATTGACACCCATGCCCATCATCCCTGCCAGGTCTTCCGTACATTCAACTCCCTTCTCGGGCCCCCGGATCCTCCCCCTCCTCCCTCCCTCACCCCCAACGATCTGTCCTCCTACTTCATTAATAAAATTCAATCCATCAGGTCCGACCGCCCCAAAGTCACTCCCCCTCCTTCTCCAAACCCCGGCCCTCAACACTCTCTGCTACTCTTCTATCCTTCCCAGCAGTATCCTCAGAAGAGCTCTCCTCCCTCCTCTCATGTGCTACTCCGGCCACCTGTGCTTCTGACCCCATTCTCTCTCATCTCAAGAAATTTCTCGCTCCGTCCCTTCTCCCTTCCTTAACTTCCATCGTCAACCGCTCACTCTCCACTGGTTCCTTCCCCTCTGCCTTCAAACATGCCCATGTCTCTTCCACCCTAAAAAAACCCTCTCCTGACCCCACCTCACCTTCTAGTTATCTCCCCATCTCCCTCCTACCATTCCTTTCCAAACTCCTTGAACGAGTCGTCTACACGTGCTGCTTCGAATTCCTCAACACCAACTCTCTCCTCGACCCCCTCCAGTCTGGCTTCCGTCCCCTACATTCCACGGAAACTGCCCTCTCAAAGGTCACCAATGACCTCCTGCTTGCCAGATCCAACGGCTCATACTCTATCCTCATCGTCCTCAACATCTCAGCTGCCTTCGACACTGTGGATCACCCCCTTCTCCTCAACACGCTATCCAACCTTGGCTTCACAGAATCCGTCCTCTCCTGGTTCTCCTCTTATCTGTCCAGTCGTTCATTCTCAGTCTCTTTTGCAGGCTCCTCTTGCCCCTCCCATCCCCTTACTGTGGGGGTTCCTCAGCGTTCAGTTCTTGGTCCCCTTCTGTTCTCGATCTACACTCACTCCCTTGGTGACCTCATTCGCTCCCACGGCTTCAACTATCATATCTACGCTGATGACACCCAGATCTACATCTCTGCCCCTGCTCCCTCCCCCTCCCTCCAGGCTCGCATCTCCTCCTGCCTTCAGGACATCTCCATCTGGATGTCTGCCCGCCACCTAAAACTCAACATGTCCAAGACTGACCTCCTTGTCTTCCCTCCCAAACCTTGCCCTCTCCCTGACTTTCCTATCACTGTTGACGGCACTACCATCCTTCCCATCTCACAGGCCCGCAATCTAGGTGTCATCCTCGACTCTGCTCTCTCGTTCACCTCTCACATCCAAGCCGTCATCAAAACCTGCCAGTCTCAGCTCCACAACATCAACAATATCCGCCCTTTCCTCTCCGTCCGAACCTCTACCCTGGTCGATCAAGCTCTCATCCTATCCCGTCTGGAATACTGTATCGGCCTCCTCTCTGATCTCCCATCCTCATGTCTCTCCCCACGTCAATCCATACTACACGCCGTTGCCCGGATTGCCTTTGTCCAGAAATGCTCTAGGCATGTTACTCCCCTCCTCAAAAATCTCCAGTGGCTACCAATCAATCTGCGCATCAGGCAGAGACTTCTCACCCTCGGCTTCAAGGCTTTCCATCACCTCGCCCCCTCCTACCTCACTTCCCTTCTCTCCTTCTACAGCCCAGCCCGCACCCTCCGCTCCTCTGCCGCTAATCTCCTCACCGTGCCTCCTTCTCGCCTGTCCCGCCGTCCACCTACGGCCCACATCATCTCCCTGGCCTGGAATTACGTCCCACCCAACATCTGCCAAGCTAGCTTTCTTCCTTCCTTCAAGGCCCTACTGAGAGCTCACCACCTCCAGGAGGCCTTCCCAGACTGAGCCCCCTCCTTCCTCTCCCCCTTGTCCCCCTCTCCATCCCCCTCGTCTTGCCTCCGTCCCTTCCCCACAGCACCTGTATATATGTATATATGATTGTACATATTTATTACTCTATTTATTTATTTATTTTACTTGTACATATCTATTCTATTTATTTTATTTTGTTAATGTTTTTGGTTTTGTTCTCTGTCTCCCCCTTCGAGACTGTGAGCCCACTGTTGGGTAGGGACCGTCTCTGTATGTTTCCAACTTGTACTTCACAAGCGCTTAGTACAGTGCTCTGCACACAGCAAGCGCTCAATAAATACGATTGATTGATTGATTGATTGATTGATTAACAGGGAAACCAGGGCCGGGAGGTAGAGGGAAGCCATCCCCAGGACACAGAAAGACCCAGTAACCTGGAGGTAGAGGGAGGCCAGGGGTGGTAGGCTTAAAGGGACCAGGGGCAGGAGGCAGAGGGGGACCAGGTCCAGGGGACAGAGGGGTACCTGGGCAGGGAGATGTGGGGCAATTTTCGGGAGGCAGAGATGGACCAGGGCAGGGAGGCAGAGGGGGACCAGGGCCAGAAAAAGAAGGGGACCAGGCCAGGGTGGCAGAGGGAGATCAGGGCCCGAAGGCAGAGGGGTAGCTAGGCCGGGAGACGGGGGACCAGGCCCTGGATGTAGACATGACTCAGGGCCGGGATGGAGAGAGAAACAAGGGCCTGTACGTAGAAGGGGACCAGGGCCAGAAGGCACAGGGGGACCTGGGCCGGCAAGCACGGGGGGGAACCAGGACAGGGAGGCAGAGCGTTAACAGGGCCTGGAGGCCGAGGGGGACAAGGGCGAGGAGGTATGGTGGTATCAGTGCCAGGAGGCAGAGGGGTACCTGGGCCAGCAGATGGGGTACCAGGTCCGGGAGGCAGAGGGGTACCAGGGCCAAGAGGCAGAAGGGTACCTGGGTCGGGAGGCAAAAGGGGACCAGGACCGAGAAGCCGGGGGGGGAGGGGCAAGGGCAGGGAGGCATAGGGGGACCATGGCCGAGAAGCCGGGGGGGCAAGGGCAGGGAGGCATAGGGGGACCAGGGCTGGGAAGGAGAGGGGGAACAGGGCCTGTAGACCGGGGGAACAGTGCCGGGAGGCATAGGGGTACCTGGGCAGGGAGACAGGGGGAGCTAGGCCTGGAGATAGAGGGTCCCGGGGTCGGGACGCATAGTGGGGTCAGGGCCTGGAGGTAGAGGGAGACCAGGGCTGGCAGACACGGGGACCAAGGCCCAGAGGTGCAGGGGACCCATGGTCGGGACGAAGAGAGACCCAGTGGCCTGGAGATAAGGGTAGACCAGGACCAGGAGGCTTAAAGGGACCAGGGTCGGGAGGCAGAGGGGGACCAGGGCCTGAAGGCAGAGGGAGACCACGGCCGGCATACGGGGGACTAGGGTCGGGAGGCAGAGGAGTACCTGGGACTGTAGGCATGGGCACCTAGGCCGGTAGATAGAGGGGATTCAGGGCCAGCACTGAGAGAGGGGTCAGGGCCTGGAGGAAGAGGGAGATCAGGGTTGACAGGTACAAGGGGACCAGTGCCGGGAGACACAGGGGGACCAGGGCTGAGAGGTACAAGGCGACGAGTTCTGGGAGTTACGGGGGAACCAATGCCTTAGTCAGAGGGCGACCAGGACCGGACAGATGGGGACCAGGGCAGGGGGGTTGATTGGACACAGGGCAGGAAGGAGAATGGGACCAGGGCCAGAAATTAAAGTGGGACCAGTGCTGAAAGACAGAGGGGGACAAGGGCCGGGAGGCAGAGGGGGACCACGGTGGGGAGGCAGATGGGGACCACGGCCGGGAGACAGAGGTGTACCAAGGCCAGGAGGCAGAAGCGTACCGGGAAGGGAGACGGGGACTAGAGCAAGAAGGTAGAGTGGACCCAGGGCCGGATTGGAGAGAGACCCAAATGTCTGGTGGTAGAAAGAAACCAGGACCATAAGGCACAGAAGGACCAGGACCAGGAGCTAGAAGGGGACCAGGGGAGGGTGTCAGAGCAGGACCAGGGCCAGGAGGCAGAGGGGTAACTGGGCCCGGGGGCAGAGGGGGACCAGGGCCGAGAAACAGGGAGGACCAGGGCAGAGAGACAGAGCGTGAACTAGGGCCGGAGGGAGAAGGGGAACCGGGCTGGGTGTCAAATGGGGACCAGGGTAGGTAGGTAGAGGAGGACCAGGTGCAGGAGGCAGATGGGGATCAGGGCCGGGTGGCAGAGAGTAACAAGAACTGTGAGGCAGAGGCCGATCAGGACAGCTAAGCAGAGGGGAATAACGGCCACGAGGTCGAGAGCTACAAGGGACGGGAGGCAGAGGGGAATGAGGGTCAGGAAGCAGAGGGGGACCAGGGTCGGGAGGAAGACAGGGATCAGGGCCGCGAGGCAGAGGGTGATCAGGGCCGGGAGGCAGAGGGGGACCAGGGCCGGCAGGCAGATTGGGACCAGTGCCGGGTGGCAGCGGTGGACAAGGGGCTGGAGGAAAAGGGGAACCAGGGCGGGGAGGCAGTGGGGGACCAGGGCGGGGAGGTAGAGGGGAACCAGGGCCAGGATTTAGAAGGATACCTTGGCCGGGAAAGAGGGTGGACCAGGACTGGTACGCAAAGTGGGACTAGGGCAAGGCGGCACCGGGCTGCCAGGGCCAGGAGGCAGAGGGGTACCTGGGCCGGTAGATGGGGTACCAGGGCCGGAAGGCAAAAGGGTACCTGGGCCGGGAAGAAGAGGGGGACCAAGTCCAGGATTTGGAAGGCCACCTTGGGCGGGAGAAAGGGGGACCAGGACTGGTACGCAAAGTGGGACTAGGGCAAGGCGGCACCGGGGTGCCAGGGCCAGGAGGCAGAGGGGTACCTGGGCCGGTAGATGGGGTACCAAGCCCGGAAGGCAGAAGAGTATCTGGGCCGGGAGTCAGAGGGGGACCAGGGCAGGTAGGCAGAGGGGGACCAGGTCCAGAATGCAGAGGGGTAACTGTGCCAGAAAATGGGGGACCACGGCCGGGTGGCAGAGGGGGATCAGGGCAGGGAGGCAGAGGTGTACCTGGGCCGGGAGGGGGACCAGGGCAGGGAGGCACAGGGGTACCTGGCCCGGGAGACAAGAGGGCCAGGGCCAAGAGCCAGAGGTGGACAAGGGCCGAGAAGGGGAGGGGGACCAGGTCAGGGCGGCAGAGGAGGACAAGGGCCGGGAGATGGGCAGCATTGCTGGGTGGTATATCTGACCCGGGGCTGGGACGGAGAGGGGGACCCGGGTCTGGAGGCTGAGGTGGACCAGGGCAGGTAGGTAGAGGGGGAGGGTCAGAAGGCAGAGGGGTAGCTGGGCCGGGAGACAGGGGGACTAGATCCGGGAGGCAAATGGGAACCTGAGCCGAGAGACAAGCAGACCTGGCCCATGAGACAGGTGCAACAGGGCCGAAAGGCAGGGGGAACCAAGACTGAGACTCAGGTGGTGTGGCAGACCAAACATCTGGCCCATCGATTACTCGGCCTAGGTAGTAAGCCAGGCCTTCCGTGCTCACAGGAAGACCTACAAGGAACTGAGAGGAGAGCTGTGGACAGGCAAGAGTTTCTTGTTATCGGTCCTACGGCCTTGCATAGACGGGTGTTACTTGTTACTGGTTTTGAAGGTTACAGAATGGCTGTGTTAGTAATAAACACGGCAACATGGAAAAATACAGAATGTGACTGAAAGATATTAAAGTCTTGCTGCTTAACCCAATAAACAGTCTCCTTGTCCACCTGGAGACTCGCCTGGCCTGCGTTCTTCCATTGCGAGTGCCCGTATCCCCAGTGTGCTGGACGCATGGAGGCAGACGGCAACAAATGACGCCCGAACAGGGACAGGGACATGAACCCTGGACCCTCAGACAGCACCGCAACCCTCACGGAACAACTCATCACTGCGCAGTGACTCACTAAGGAACCGAAGAGGTGAGGGCATTTAAGTTTACTTTCATTTTCAAACACCAGGCTTGCAGCAGGGAAGAAAATGGGACAAATTCAATTCCGTTCTCGGGATCATTATATCCAATTACTTAAGGACGTTGTAAAGGAGCATGGGTTGATTATCACCACTGCCCAGATTGAACAATTTTTGGAATGCGTGGAAAAATGCTGCCCTTGGTTTCCAAAGGAAGGAAAGTGGAATCCTTTCACTGAGCCAGCTCCTTCCGCACCACCAACTCCATCACCCCCTCCATGGGTCCCGAAACCAGCACAAACACCTCTGCAGCGAGCGATGGGGGCTGCTATGGAAGGGGGAGAGGAGATACCTGTTGAATTATTGATGGGTTTCCCTGTGATGGAGCAACCTGACCCTGCTAATCCTGGTCAGTTAATATGTACCCACGAACTCTTGAATTTCAAACTATTAAAAGAAGTGAAACAGGGTGCTGCGACATATGGGCCCACCATTCCTTATGTGCTAGCACTCATTGAAAGTATTGCTTCCTCAATTATTTGCCCGTATGATTGGCAAACCTTAGCCAAGACTGTCCTGGATGGCGGAGACTATTTGCTTTAGAAGGCAGAATTTTTTGATTTGTGCACGGAGCAAGCGCGTCGCAATGATCGCGCCCGATCTCCAGTTCAAATGACTTTCGAGATGCTTACAGGGAGCTACAGACTCGTGAAAGCTTGTCCCAGCCCCTACCCAAAGGGGTACTGATTACATGGAAAACTGTTTTTACGGCGCTGCGGGAACTGCATCCCGCTGAACGGGTGTTACGGGAGACGCCGGCGGCGTGTGACTTGGGGGCAGGGAGTGATAAGGAGGACCCCCTGTCCTTTGACGTTTTGCCTCCAACAGAAGGATTGGAGCCCGTGTACGCTGCTGTTCCGGATCCCGAGGACTTGTATCGGGACCAGGATCATAATGACTCTGGCGATACTTCTGACTCTGGGACTGCAGACCCGAAGGAAGGATACGATTTATACCCGCCTTTGGCCCCTCTTACAACGACGGCTGCTGTCGCACCCACAGCAAAGGACCTTTTGCAGGCCCAGCGCCTGCAGGAGGTATCCCGTTCATCGATCGTTCCCCCTCCCCCCCTTGCTCCCCCTTTGTCTGCTGCGCTGCCGTACGTATATGCTGTGCCTGCTACGGCGCAGCCTGCCTAGACCGGGGCCCTTTCGGGTTGCCGGCAGGAGGCATTGCGCCGAGGGGATGTACAGCTACTGTAAGCGATGCCGGTGGTGTATCTTCCCGGGCGGCCGGCTCAGTATGACTCTCTCCCTTATGAGTTGATTAAGCAGTTGCGGAAAAGTATTCGCGATTATGGGTTACAGTCGTCCTATACAATGACTCTAATAGTGGCCGCTACCAACCCCGAAATTGGCTGCTTTACAAGCGATAGTCGTGGAACAATTAGCGGCGGGGCATATTGAACCCTACGATAGCCCATGGAATTCCCCTGTCTTTGTGATAAAAAAGCGCTCAGGGGCCTGGAGGATGTTGACTGATCTCAGAGAAATCAATAAGACGATGCAGCCGATGGGAGCGCTGCAACCTGGGCTCCCGAACCCGGCTATGATCCCTAGGAATTGGCCGATATTAGTAGTAGATATTCAGGATTGTTTTTTCTCTATTCCTCTCCACCCGGACGATCGTATTCGATTTGCGTTTTCAGTCCCTGTGGTTAACAGGACTCAACCTAGTACGCGATATCATTGGACGGTCCTCCTCCAGGGAATGAAAAATAGCCCCACAATGTGCCAGACTTACGTTGCGCTTCTGATAGCGCCGCTCCGCGTCCAGCATCCTGAGGCAAATATTGTTCACTATATGAATGACATTATGTGCTTGCACCACCGCAACCCAACTACACGCCTTACGGCTTGCTCTTCTGGCGGCTCTAGAATCTGGAGGGCTGCGGGTTGCCCCCGAGAAAGTCCAGACAAAGCCCCCGATCACCTATCTGGGACATATTTTGACAGATCGGACAGTGTCCCCTGTGACCCCTACCTTGGATGTTTCAAAATTAAAAGCCCTTAATGATTTCCAAAAATTACTGGGGGAATTAAACTGGGTGCGCCCTTATCTTGGAATCCCCACCGATCAATTAGCTCATCTTTTTGCTACCTTGCGAGGAGCCCCGGAGCTCTCTTCCCCCCGCTCCCCTTCACCACAAGCCGACCGGGAGTTAGAGCAGGTAGTCAAAAAATTGGCTCAGGCTACGGTGTCACCCCAGGGATACCCTTATCCGCCGTTGTCGTTCCCACCTCTGTCATACCTACAGGGGTTATATGTCAAGAACAACAGTTGGTTGAGTGGATGCATTTGCCCACTGAGCCCCACCGCTCTGTTTCCCCATATCCGACTTTGGTAGCCCAGTTATTGGGTCGTTTAATTCGACACATTACCGTCCTTTCTGGGAACGGACCCTCTGCATTATACCAACCATATACTTCAGATCAACTTGCCACACTTTTGGGAACGATCCCAATTGGCAGTTCCTTTTGGCAATGCATACCGGGACTTGGGTTACTGGTCTCCCAGATATTCCACGATTAAAGGTTTTCTCACCTTTTGCATGGGTATTCCCCTGCATCACGGTTCCGGACCCAATACTGGGGGCTACCACAGTTTTTACAGATGGAACGAAAGGCCGAGCCGCCTATTATTGTCTTCCGGACACTTCCCGCGTTATCCCCATTCTGTCCCATTCCGCTCAACACGCGGAACCTGTAGCTGTGATGTCGGTCCTTCGCGATTTCCCTCAATCACTTAATATTATCTCAGATAGCCGGTATGCATGCTTTGTTACTCTTCATATTGAGACTACTGCGCTCCGGTTTTCTGAGGCAGCCATTTTTCCTTTGTTCCAGGAACGTCAAGCAACGATTCGCGCTCGTTCCCATCGTTTTTATATTACTCATATTAGGGCGCATTCGTCCCTCCCCAAACCATTGGTTGAAGGTAATGCTTGTGCGGATCTACTTACTAGGGAATTTCCTGGTGCACCAAAGGCGATTATTTTTGTTGCACCACTGTTGGCTCCCGCTCTTCTCCCTTTAGACGCTACAGCCGCAGCTTCGCAAGCCCACCGGCGCTTCCACCAAGGGGCAGCAATGTTACACCGTCAATTTGGCATTTCTCAGGAAAGCGCGCGGGCTATTGTGAAAGCTTGTACCTCCTGTGTTACTACATTACCTGCGGCCTCTGAAGCCACGAATCCCCGTGGTCCTGCGCCAAGAAAGCTGTGGCAAATGGACGTCATGCGTTACCCTCCCTTTGGCAGATTGGCTTTTATTCATGTTACTGTAGATACCTGTACATTATTTACTTTTGCGTCAGCTAACACTGGTGAATCAGCCAAACATATTATGGATCATTTGTTTCTTGCTTTTGCCTTTATGGAAATTCCACAGGTATTGAAAACCGACAATGGCCCCGCATACACTTCTAAGGCGTTCCAGTCTTTCGGTAATACTTTTGCTATCCGCCTTGTTACGGGTATTCCATACAATCCCACGGGTCAAGCCATTGTCAAAAATCGTCATCGTTGGCTCAAGGCCTTTTGGGAAAAACAAAAAGGGGGAGATGAACTGACCTCTCCCCATAGACAATTACAATCAGCTATATATACCCTTAATTTTTTAACTATGGATGACAAAGGTCTCACCCCTGCTGAAACATGGGGTGGCAGGGACACTAAAGAACACCCCGAAAGAGTAAAATGGAAGGACCCCCTCACGTGACAGTGGCGAGGGCCAGATCCCTTATTAACATGGGGCCGAGGGTATGCTTGTGTCTTTCCAGAAACTGAGGACCGCCCGATCTGGATACCTACAAAGAACATACGCCGCGTCCTTTCTACAGTACGCCCTTCCTCACCCTGCATACTTCAGGAGCTGACAGAGAACCAGGATACAGACTCCGCGACCCTTCCTCTGGAGGATCAGCAGCAAAGTTATCACTTTCCTGATTCTCGCCTCCTCCACTGTTGTGATTACTGAGGACTTTTGGACTTTTGTTCCATACCCTCCGTGGGTATGGCCCGTTACATGGCAGGACCCGGTGGGAGATATTCTCACTATGCTTCTGATCTTGTGGGGGGTGATGCGATTCCATGGGAAGGACCAGTAGAAGAGGCACTTGTCAATGTCTCCCTCCTTGCTACTAGCACTCCTATATGTTTCTCTGCAGCTCCGACCCCAAGTCCGTGTCTGTCTCTACTCCCCATCACTACCTGGGCTCAAGAAAGAGAATTGCGTGAACCCCAGCCCCGTTCGGTGTACTGTGGGATTACCCGTTTGACTGCTGTATCCCGTCGTTTGGGAACCTCACCTTCGGTACCCGAACTTCCTTCTTGTGTGTTTGCCAGCTTGTCTTGGCCACCATCAGAGTCTGTTTTGCCTATTTGGCAAACATGCCGACAACCCTTCCCCACAGTTATTCATTTGTCCTCTCACGTATTCCCAGCCACTTTACTGAATTGGGGTGGACATGACAACCTTACTTACTTATCCCCTTTGCATGGTTATCTTGGGCTTCTGCCCACGGATTCTTTCCAGGCTTTAGGTTCCCCTCGTGCCGGAACTTCCTCCCCTTTGTACCTACACCTTTGGCGGACTTTTGCTGCTTTGGGTCCAATCACACTTGCTTTTGCTCGATTACAGGTCCCTTTCGATTCTATCCCAGTCCATATGGAAGAACGGCAAATAGGAGCATGTATATTGCCACCGCAAGCCTTCCTTGTTGGCTACCCGTCCCTTCCCTCTGGAATATTACACGTGATAATTGTAGACTTACCCAATGCATATCCGCCCATGATGCCACTGCTACTATTCTTATAGTAGAACAACCTCGTCATGCTATACTACCCACCTCATTATCCCACCCTTGGGCTGAGTCCCCTGAGGATTCTGCCCTGCAGATGCTAGCTGATCATTTTCGTATTCCAAAACGGCGACATCGTCGGTTTGTTGGATTGTTAATCACTGGGTTTATCGCTTTGGCATCCCTTATTATTGCTACCACCTTATCCTCTATTACCCTGCATACTGAAATAACACAGGCCTCCTTTATTAATTCCCTTGCAAGAAATGTTTCTGATGCTCTGCAAACACAGTTACGATTAGATAAAGCCTTTACCGCTCACCTCTCTCTTCTACAGCATTCTCTTATAGAATTTGGAAATGAGGTTGACGCTCTGCGCACTCAACTTCCTTTTCAACGTTGTGATTATCATTTCCCTCATATCTGTGTGACCCCATATTATTATAATGCCACATTTCCTGGGTTTTCGTGGTCCACGATCCGAAATCGGCTCCAAGGAGCCTGGCATTCTTCGAATGTCTCCCTTGATTTGTCACATCTTGCCTTACTCAACTCCATGCTTTGCAATTGTTTCAAAAACAAAAAGGGGGACTTGTGGCAGACCAAACATCTGGCCCGTCGATTACGGGGCCTAAGTAGAAATCCAGGCCTTCCGTGCTCACAGGAAGACCTACAAGGAACTGAGAGGAGAGCTGTGGACAGGCAAGAGTTACTTGTTAACGGCCCTATGGCCTTGCATAGACGGGTGTTGCTTGTTACTGGTTTTGAAGGTTACAGAATGGCTGTGTTAGTTATAAACACAGCAACATGGAAAAATACAGAATGTGACTGAAAGATATAAAAGTCTTGCTGCTTAACCCAATAAACAGTCTCCTTGTCCACCTTGAGACTTGCCTGGCCTGCGTTCTTCCATTGCGAGTGCCCGTCTCCCCACTGTGCTGGACGCGTGGAGGCAGACGGCAACAAGGTGGGAACCAGGGCAGGGAGGCAGAGGGGGACCAGGAACAGGAGGCAAAGTGTGACCAGAGCAGGGAGGCAGAGGGATACTTGAGTCGGGGGACAGGCGGACCAGGGCCGCAGATAGAGGGGAACCAGGGCCGGGACAGAGAGAGACCCAAGGGCCTGGAGGTAGAAGGAGACCAGAGCCGGGGGCACAGAGGGACCAGGGCCTGGAGGCAGTGGAGGACCAGAGCAGGGCAGCAGAGGGGGACCAGGACAAGGAGGATGAATGGTCCCTGGACCAGAAGACAAGGCGACCAGGGCATGGAGGTAATGGGGAGCCACGGCCGGGGAGGAGAGAGACCCAAGGCCTGGAGGTAGGAGACCAGGGAATGGAGGCAAAGGGGGACCACAGCAGGGCGACAGAGGGGGACCAGGGCAGGGCGGCATAGGGGCACCAAGGCCAGGATGCAGTAGGGTACCTGGGCCATTACACAGAAGGAACTGAATAGTGAGGCAGAGGGGTACCTTGAGCAGGAGATGGGGGACCAGGGCCAGGAGGTAGTGGGGGACCAGGGCTGAGAGGCGGGTTGGACTGGGGCAGGGAGGCATAGGGGTCCAGGGCTGGGAGGGAGAGGGGACCCAGGGCGGGGATGGAGAAAGACCCAGGGGCCTGGAGTTTGAAGGAGACCAGGGCAGGGAGGCACAGAGCTACCAGGGCCGGGAGGCAGAGTTGGAACAGGGCAATGCTCCAGAAGTTGACCATGGCCAGGAGGCAGAGGGTTACTTGGGCCGGAAGATGGGGGATAAGGGCCGGGAGGAAGTGGGTGACTAAGGCCTGGAGGCAGAGGGGGACCACGGCCAGGAGGCAGAGGGGTACCTGGGCCAGGAGACAGGTGGACCGGGGCAGGGAGGCAGAAGGGTACCTCAAACCGGAGACAAAGGAACCAGGGTCGGGCGGCAGAGGGGGACCTGGGCAGGGAGGCAAAGTGGTACCAGGGCCATGGCACAGAAAGAACAGAACAGGGAGGCAGAGGGAGCGCTTAGAACAGTGCTTTGCACATAGTAAGCGCTTAATAAATGCTATTATTATTATTATTATTATTATTATTATTATCATTATTATTGTTGTTATTGGCCAGGAGTCAGGGCACCAGGTCCGGGAGGTAGTGGGAGACCAGGGCTGAGAGGCGGTGCAGACTGGGGCAGGGAGGCATAGGGGGACAAAGCCCGGGAGGTGGCGGGGACCCTGGGCTAGGACGGAGAGAGACCCAGGAGACGGGACCAGTGCCTGGAAGCAGAAGGAGACCAGGGCCGGGAGGCAGAGGTGGTCCAGGGCAACGCGGCAGGAGGGGACCATGACCAGTAGGCAGAGGGTTACCTGGGCCGGGAGACAGGGGGACCAGAACAAGAAGGCATAGGGGTATCTGAACATGGAGACAGAGTGACCAGGGCCGATAGGCAGAGGAGGATCATGGCCGAGAGGCAGAGGGGTACCGGGGCTGTGGCGCAGTGGGGGACCAGGGCCGGGAGGCAGAGGGGCACCTGGACTGGGAGGTGAAAGGGCTGGGAGGCAGAGGGTGACCAGGGCCAGGAGGTAGAGGTGTACCTTGGCCGAGAGGTAGAGCAGGACCATGGCCAAGAAATAGGGGGTACTGGGATCATGAGGCATAGGGGGATCTGGGCCGAGAGACAGGGAGACCAGAGCAAAGAGGCAGAGGGGGGCCAGGAGGTAGTGTGGAACCTGGGCCGGGAGACAAGGTGACCAGGGCCGGGAGGTAGAAGGGACCAGGGCCGGGATGGATAGAGGTACCAGGGCCTGGAGGTCCAGGGAGACAAGGGCCGAGAGGCACAAAGGTGACCAGGGCCGTGAGGCAGACGGGAACAGGTAGGGGACGCCGGGGGGACCAGGCCAGGAGGCAGTGAGGTTCCTCGGCCGGGAGGCAGAGGGGTATCGGGTCCGATAAGCAGGGGGACCAGGGTATGGAGGCAGAGGAGGACCTGGGCCAGGAGGTAGTCGGCGACCGGGGCTGGGAGGCAGACCTGGGACGGGAGACGGGAGACAGGTACATGTGACGGGAGACAGGGGGACCAGGGCCGTGAGGTAGAGGGTACCCAGGCCCGGGATGGAGAGAGACCCAAGGGCCTGAAGGTAGACGGAGACCAGGACAAGGAGGCATAGAGGGACCAGTGCTGGGAGTCAGATGGGGATCAGGGCTTGGAGGCAGAAGAGGACCAGGGCCAGAAGGCAGAGGGGTACCTGGTCTGGGAGACAGGTGTACCAGGGTAGGGAGGCATAGGGGTGCCTGGGCCAGGGGACAAGGGGACCAGGGCCAAGAGTCAGATGGGGTCGAGGGCCGAGAGGCAAGTGGGGACCAGAGCCAGGAGGCAGAGGTATACCTGCACCGGGAAACAGGGGGACCAGGGCCAGGAGGTAGAGGGTGACCAGGGCCGGGAGGTAGACGTTTACACGGGCCAGGGGGTAGAGAGTTACCTGGGTCTGGAGACAGGGGTCCAGGGCCTGAAGGTAGAGGGGATCCAGGGCCGAGATGGAGAGAAAGGCCAGGGCCAGGAGCGAGAGGGAGATGACGGCTGGCAGGCACAGGGGGACCTGGGCCGGAAGACAGAGGGGGACAGGTCCGGGCAAAAGATGGGGTCTAAGGCAGGGAAGTAGTTGGGAACTAGCGCAGGAGGGAGACGGGGACCAAGGCTGGAAGGTCGGGGGGGACTAGGACCAGAAAGCAAAGTGGGACCAGGGCTGAAAGGCAGAGGGGGACAAGGCCTGCGAGGCAGAAGGGGACGAGGGCCGAGAAGCAGGACGGGACCAGGGAAGGGTGTCAGAGCGGGACCAGGATCAGGAGGCAGTGGCCTGCAGGTAAAGGGAGGCCAGGGCCACGAGGCTCAAAGGGACCAGGGCCGCGAGGAAGAGGGACACCTGGGCCAGGAGGTAGTGGGGGACCAGGGCAGGGAAACAGGGATTAGGACTGGCAGGAATAGGGGTACCTCTGCCTCCCGGCCCTTGTCCCTTCTGCTTCTCGGAAATAAAGGGGAGCCACGGCCGAAAGTCAGAGGGGGCCCAGGGACGGGAGGAACGGGGGGACCAAGGCAGGGAGGCAGAAGGGGACCAGGGCCGCGATGCAGAGGGGGACTCGGCGCTTAGTACAGTGCTTTGCACATGGTAAGCCCTTAATCAATGTCATTATTATTATTATTATTATTAATAATAATATTACCAGGGCGAGGAGGCAGAGGGGGACTGGGGCCAGGATTTAGAAGGGGACCTGTGCCAGTAGACAGGTGGACATGGGCCGGGAGTCAGATTGGGACCAGTGCCAGGAGGCTGAGCGGTACCTGGACTGGAAGGCAAAGGGGGACCAGGGCCGAGAAGGGGGCAGAGAAGGAAAGGGAGGCAGAGGGGGACCAGGGCCTGGAGTCAGAAGGAGACCAGGGCCAGGAGGCAAGGGATTCCTGGGCTGGGAGACGGGGGACTAGGGTCGGGAAGATTGGGTGACCAAGGCCCGGAGGCAGAGGGTGATCAGGGCAAGGATGTTGCAGGATGCTGGCGCCCAGAGAAGGGGGAACAGGGTCGGGAGGTAGAGGGGGACCAGGGCCAGGAGGCAAGGGGTTCCTGGGCGCGGAAACGGTGGACTAGGGTCGGAAGACTTGGGCAACCAGGGCTTGGAGGCAGAGGGGGATCCGGGCCAGGGGGCAGAGGGGTACCTGGGCCTGGAGATGGGAGGTCCAGGCCCGGGAGACAGGGGGACCTAGACCGGGAGGTAGAGGGTCCCAGGCCCGGGACGTGTAAAGGGACCAGGGCTTGGAGGTAGAGGGAATCCAAGGCTGGTAGAACAGGGGGACCCATGGCCGGGACGGAGAGAGACCCATGGCCCATGGCTTGGAAGGAGAGGGGACCAGGCCAGGGAGGCAGAGGGGTTACTGGGACGGGAGACAGTGGGACCAGGGCTGGCAGAACAGGGGGACCAGGGCATGGAGGTAGAAGGGACCCATGGCCAGGACTGAAAGAGAGCCAGTGGCCTGGAGGTAGTGGGAGACCAGGGCCCAGAGGCCCAAAAGGACCAGGAGACGGGTCACTAGGGTTGGGAGGCCCGTTGTTGGGTAGTGACCGTCTCTATATGTTGCCAACTTGTACTTCCCAAGCGCTCAGTACAGTGGTCTGCGCAGAGTAAGCGGTCAATAAATACGATTGAATGAATGAATTTATGAATGGGTGATCAGGGCCGGGAGGCAGATTGGGACCAGGGCCTGGAGACAGCGTGGGACCAAGGCCAGGAGGCAGAGGATTACCCGGTCCGGTAGACGGGGAACCAGGGCCAGGGAGCAGAGGGGAACCAGGGCCAGGAGGCAAAGGGGGACCAGGGCTGAGAAGTGTTGTGACAAGATCAGGGAGGCAGAGGGCGACCAGGACCGGGAAAAAGAGGGGGACGAGAGCCGGTAGACAGGGCGACCAGGGCCGGGAGGCAGAGTGGTACCTGGGCCAGGAGACAAGGGGACCAGGGCTGGGAGGCAGAAGGATACCTGTGCCGGCAGACAGTGGGACTCGGGCTGAGAAGCAGAGGGGAACCAGGGCGGAGAGGAGGGGCGTGACCAGGTCAGAGAGGCAGAGGCCGGCCTGGGCTGGGAATTTGAGGGGGACCAGGGCAGGGAGGCAGAAGGGAACCAGGGCCGAGAGGTAGAGGGGATCCATTGCCGGGACGGAGAGAGACCCAGTGGCCTAGAGGTAGAGGGAGTCCAGGGCCGGGAGGCTCAAAGGGACCAGGGCGGGGAGGCACAGGGGGAATAGGGCCAGGACAGAGAGGGACCATGGCTGGAGGTTTGATGGGACCCAAGCCCGTGAGGCGGAGGGGGACCATGGCAGGGAGGCAGTGGGGGACCAGAGCCAGGAGAGAGTGGCGGACCAGGGCCAGGAAGCAGCGGGGAACCTGGGCCGGGATATGGCGGATCAGGGCTGGGAGGATGAGGGGGACCACGGCCCGGAGGCAGAGGGGTACATGGGCCGTAAGGCAAAAGAGGAACAGGGCCGAGAAGCGGCAGGGGACAAGGGCAGTGAGCCAGAGGGTGACCAGGTCCTGGAAGCAGAGGGGGACCAGGGCCAGGAGGCAGAAGGGTACTTGGGTCGGGAGACGGGGGACCAGGTTGGGGAGGCAGAGGGGGACCGGGGCTGGGAAAAGGGGACCAGGTCCTGTGGGCTTTTTGGTTCGTGTGCCTCCCTGCCCCTTTCCCCCCGGCTTCTTGGAACTAAAGGGGAACTAGGGCTGTCAGGCCAAGGGGAACCAGGGACAGGAAGCAGAGGGGGACCAGGGCAGGTTGGCAGGGGGACCGGGGCCAAGAGGTAGGGGGACCAGGGCAGGCAGGCAGAGGGGGAATAGGACCGGGAGCCTGGGGGTGACCTGGACAGGGACCTGGGGGTGACCTGGGCCAGGAGGCAGAGGAGTACCTGGGCCGGTAGACGGTGGGCCAGGGCCCGAAGGCAGAGGGGAACCAGGGCCAGGAGGCAGAGGGGTACCTGGGCCTGGACGCAAAGTGGGACCGGGGCCGAGAAGCATGGGGACCAAAGTCAGGGAGGCAGAGGGGGACCAGGTCCGTTAGACAGGGGACCAAAGACGGGAGGCAGAAGGGTACCTGGGCCAGGAGACAGGGGGGTCAGGGCTGGGAGACTCAAAGTGACCAGTGTTGGGAGGTAGAGGGGGACCAGGGCCAGGAGGCAGAGGTCCTTGCCCTGGTCCCTCTGCCTCCCAGTGTAGGTAACTCTCTACTTTCTGGCCCTTGTTGGCCTCTGTCTTCCGGCCCTGGTCCTCCGTCTCCCGGCCCAGGTACCCCTCTGCCTCCTGGACCTGGTCCCCTTCTGCCTACCTGCCCTGGTCCCCATCTGCCTCCCGCCCCTGGTCTCCCTCTGCCTCCCTGCTATTGTCCCCCCGGCTTCTCGACCCTGGTCCCCCTCTGCCTCCCGGCCCAGGTAACCTTCTGCTTCCTGGCCCTGGTCCCTCTGTGCTTCCCGGCCCTGGTCCCCCTCGACCTCCTAGACTTGGTTTCCTGCAACCTACAGGCCCTTGGGTGAGCTCTGTCCTGACCCTCTGTGCCTTCTACCTCCTGGATATGGTACCCCTGTCTCTCGGTGTAGGTACCCCTCTGCCTCCTGGTCCTGGTCCCCCTCTGTATTTCCGCCCTGGTCCCCATCTGTCTCCCGGCCCTGGTTCCCCTGTCTTCCGGCCCAGGTTCCCCTCTACCTCCCGGCCCTGGTCACCTTCTGTCTCCCCACCCTGGACCGCTTCTACCTCCCGGCCCTTGTCCCCATGTCTTCCGGCTTAGGTACTGCACTGGACCCCGCTGCCTACGTGCCCTCGTCCCCCGATCTCCCAGACTAGGTACCCCTCTTCCTCCTAGCCTTGCTCCCTCTCTGCCTTTAGGCCCTGGATCCCTTCAGCCTCCCAGCCCTGATCCCCCTCTGCCTTCAGTCTCTGGTTCCCTTCGGCCTCCCAGCTCTGGTACCCCTCTGCCTCCCGGCCCTGGCCCCCCTCTGCCTCCCTGCCCTTGTCGCCCCCGCATCTCCACCCAGGTACCCCTCTGCATTACGGACCTGGTCAGCCTCTGCGTCTATGACCTGGGCACCTCCTGCCTCTCGGCCATGGTCCCCCTCTGCTTCTCAGCCCTGGTCCTCCTGTCTTCCGGTCCAGGTTCCCATCTAGCTACTGGCCCAGATCCCCCCAACGTCTCGGCTCTGGTACCTCTCTATCTCCTGGCCCAGTTACGGCTCTGGCTCCTGGCCCTGGTTACCCTCTGCCTCCCGGCCCTGATCCCCCATCTCTCGGCTCAGTTACTCCTCCCCAGCCCCAGCCCTGGTTCCCCTGTCTCCCAGCCCAGGTACCACTCTGCGTCCCGGCCCTGATCCCCCTCAGCCTCCCCACCCTGGTCCTATTCTACCTCCCGACACTGGTCCCTCTCTGCCTCCGGGCCCCGGTACCCCTGTCTCCCGGCCCAGGTACTCCTCTACCTCCCGGCCCTGGTCCCCCTGTTCTGCCAGCCATGGTCTCCCTCTGTCTCTAGGCCCTAGTCCCTGTCTCCGTCCTGGCCCTGGGTCCCCTCTGTCTCCCGGCCAAGGCTCCCCCGTCTCCCGGCCCAGGTACCCCTCTGCCTCCTGCCCCTCGTCCCCCTTTGCATCCTGGCCCTCGTTCCCCTCTGCCTCCAGGCCCTGGTGACCCTCTGCCTCACGGCCCTGCTCCCGTTATTCATTCATTCATTCATTCATTCAGTAGTATTTATTGAGCGCTTACTGTGTGCAGAGCACTGTACTAAGTGCTTGGGAAGTACAAGTTGGCAACATATAGAGACGGTCCCTACCCAACAGCTGGCTCACAGTCTAGAAGGGGGAGACAGACAAGAAAACAAAACATATTAGCCAAATAAAATAAATAGAATAAATATGTACAAATAAAATAAATAGAGTAATAAATACGTACAAACATATATATATATATATATATACAGGTGCGGTGGGCAGGGGAAGGAAGTAAGGCGGGGGGAGGGGGAAGGGGATGGGGAGAGGAAGGAGGGGGCTTAGTCTCTGAAAGGGGGGCGCTTATCAGCCCAAAGACAGCCGCCGCTTCCCCCACCTCACCCCACCCCACCCGGGAAGTGCCAGCCTCCCTCGCCCCAACAGGGCTCGGCTTTGGACATCGGAAGGTTGAAACAGGCCCCAGCGGTACCGCCTTGCCCATTTTTATGGTATTTGCCATAAATCGGTGTAGGTAGTCTTTAGAGAAGCAGCGTGGCTCCGTCGAAAGAGCACGGGCTTTGGTGTCAGAGGTCATGGGTTCAAATCCCCACACAGCCATTTGTCAGCCCTGTGACCATAGGCAAGTCACTCAACCTCTCTGGACCCGTTTCCCCGTCTGCAAAACAGGGATGAAGACCTTTAAACCTCCTGACCCTGGTCCCCCTGTCTCATGGCCCAGGCACCCCTCTACTTCCTGGGCCTGGTACGAATGTCTCCCGGCCGAGGTACCCTTCTGCCTCCCAGACCTAGTCTCCCTCTGCCTCTCTGTCCTGGTCCCTCCGGGTTCTCGGCCCCGGTCCCCCTCTGCCTCCCGATCCTGGTACCCCTTTGCCATCTGGCGCTGGTCCTGCTTTGACACTCTGCCCTGCTCCCCCACCCTGCTTCTCGGCCCTGGTCCCCCTCTACCTCCTGGCCCTTGTCCACATCTGCCTTTCAGCCCTGGTCTCACTTTACTCTGCCTCCTAGCCCTCGTCCCCCTCTGCCTCCAGGCCCTGGTCACCCTCTGCTTCGCGGCCCTGCTCCCTTTAAACCTCCCGACCCTGGCCCCCCTGTCTCATGGTCCAGGTATCCCTCTACTTCCCAGGCCTGGTATCACTGTCACCCAGCCAAGGTACCCTTCTGCCTCACAGCCCTGTTCCCCCTTTGCCGTCTGGCCCTTGTTCCCCTCTGCCTTTCTGCCCTGGTCCCCCCGGCTTCTCGGCCTCGGTCCCCCTCGCTTCTCGGCCTTGGTCCCCCTCTACCTCCTGGCCCTTGTCCACGTTTGCCTTTCAGCTCTGGTCCCACTTTACTTTCTGACTCTGGTCACCCCAACCTACCGGCCCTGGTCACCTTCTCCCTCCGGCCCTAGTTCACCTCTACCTCCCTGCCGTGCTCCAAATCTCCCACCCGGACCTGGTCCTTCTCTGCCTACCGGCATGGTGGCCCAGTGCTTCCCAGCCCTCGTTACCTTGTACCTCCAGGCCCTGGTCACCCTCTGCCTCAGGGTCCTAGTCCACCTGTGCCTGCCAGCCCTCGTCACCTTCTACCTCGTGGCCCTGACCCTTCTCTCCGTCCCAGCCCTGGGTCCCCTATACATCCAGGCCCTGCCCACCCTGTCTCCGGACTCTACCCTGTCTCAGGTACCCCTCTACATCCTGACCCTGGTCCACCTCTGCCTCCCCGCAGTGGTCCCCCTCTGCCTCCCGACCCTGGTCGCCCGCTGGCTCTCGGCCCTGTTCTCCCTATAACTCCAGGCCCTGGTTCCCCCGTCTCGCGGCCCTGGTACCCCTCTAGCTCTCGGCCCCGGTCCCCCTCTTCATTCCTTCCCCAGTCCCCCTATGCCTCCCGGTCCTGGCCGGCCACAGCCTCTCTGACCTCGTTGCCTTCGGTATTTAGGCCCAGGTACCCCTCTGCCTCCTGCCCCTTGTCCTCCCCTTTCTCCCGGCCCTGGTCCCACTCTGCCTCCCTGACCCTGTCCCCGCCGGCCTCTCTCCTCTGGTCCCCCTCTAACTCCCTACCCTGGTACACTCTGCCTCTCGGCCCTGGACATTCTTTGCCGCCCAATCCTGGTCCCCCGTCTCCTGGCCCAGGTACCCGTCTGCTTTCTGGCCCAGTTCCCCTTCTACCTCCAGGCCTTGGTCCCCCTCCGCTTCCTGGCCCAAGTCTCTTTGAGTCTCCCGGCTCTGGCCTCCCTCTACCTCCTGACCACTGGGTGTTCCTCCCTGCTGGCCAAGGGTCCCTTCTACCTCCTGGCCCTGGTCCCCCTGTTCTACCAGGCCTGTTCTCCCTCTACCTCCAGGTCATGGCACCCCTCTCCCTCCCGACCCTGGGACGCTCTACCTCCCGGTCTAGGTCCCCCTGCGTCGCGGTGCAGGTACCCCTCTGCCTCTTGGCCCTGTCCTCCCTCTGCCTTCCCGCCCTGGTCCTCCTCTGCTTCCCGGCTCTAGACGGCCTCTGCCTCTTTGACCTGGTCACCTCTGCCTCCTGGCCCTGGTTCCCCTCTGCTTTTCAACCCTAGTCCCACTGTCAACCGGCCCAGGTACCCCTCCACCTCCCAGACCTGGTCCCCCAGTCTACTGGCCTTGTTCGCCTCTCTGTCACCTGGCCCTGGTCCCCCAGCTCCTGGCCCAGGTACCCCTCTGCCTCCTGGCCCTGTTCCCCCGTCTACTGGCTCGTGTAGCCCTCTTTTTTCCGGCCCAAGTACCCTCAGCCTCTTGGCCCTGGTCCCCCATCTTCCGGCCCTGGTACCCCTCCACCTCTGGGCCCTGGTCCCCCGTATCCCGGCCCAGGTACTCTTTTGTCTTCTGGCCCTGGTTCCTCTCTGCCTCCAGCCCCTTGTCTCTCCTGATTCTCGACCCTGGTCCCTTGTCTCCCGGCCCAGGTATCCCTCTGGCTCCCATCCCCGGTTCCCCTGTGCCTACCAGCCCCATTTGCCCTTTAGTTCCAAGACGTGGGGCGGGGGGACAAGAGCAGGGAGACAGAGGAAACCCTCTGCATCCCAGCCCTGGTCCCCGTTTCCCTGCCCTGGTCCCGCTCTGCCTCCTGACCCTGGTCCCCCATCTCCCGGCCCAGGTACCCCTCTGTCTCTTGGCCATGGTCCCACTCAGATTTCAGGACCTGATCCCCCTCTGCGTCCGGGCCCTTGTCCCTCCCGTTTCTCGGCCATGGTACCCCTTTACCTTCTGGCTCAGGTACCCCTCTGCCTCCTGGCCCTGGGCCCCCTTCTTCCTCCTGTACCTTCTCCCCATTCTCCCGGCCCAAGCAACCCTCTGCCTCCTGGCCTTGGTCCCATACTGCTGCCCTGCCCTGGTCCCACTATGCCTCCTGGCCTTGGTCCCCCTCTGCCTCCTGGCCTTAGTCCCCTATCTACCAGCCCGGGTACCCCTCTGCCTCCTGGCCCTGGTCCCCCCCGACGCCCTGCTCTGGTGCCCCTCTGCCTCCCGGCTTTTCCTCCCCTTGAACTCCCAGCCCTGGTCCCCCGTCTCCTGGCCCAGGTATCCTTCTAACGCCCTGCCCTAGTACCCTTCTTCCTCCCAGCCTTGGTCCCTCTCTCCATCCTGGGCGGGAGTCTCCTCTACCTTGCGGCCCTCGGCCTTCTCTTCCTCCGGGACCCAGTCCAACTTTTTCTCGGTCAAGGTCCCCTTCTGCCTCCCCGCCCTGGTCCGCCTCTGTTTCTCTGACCTGGTCGCTCCCCGCCTCTCGGCCCTGGTCCCTTTGAGCCTCCTGGCCCTGGTCTCCCTCTACCTCCAGGCCATTGGGTCTCTCTCCGTCCCGGCCATGGGTCCCCTCGACCTCCCGGTCTAGGTCCCACTTTCACCTGGCCCAGGTAACCCTCTGCCTCCGACCCTGTTCCCCCTCTACCTCCGGGCCCTGGTCCTCCTCTGCCTCTCTGCCCTTTTCTGCCCTGCCTCTCGACCCTGGGGATCCCTTTGCATTCCAACCCAGGTACCCCTCTGCCTACTGACCCTGGTCCCTCTTTTCCTCCCGGCCCTGGTCCCCCACCTCACGGCCCAGGTACCCCTCTACCTCCTGGCCCTGGTCCTCCTGTTCCTCTCGGCCCTGGTTCATCTGTGCCTCTTGGTTCTGGTATCCTTCTACCTTCAGGCCCTTGGGTCTCTCTCCGTCCCTGCCCTGGTCCCCCGTCTCCCGGCCAAGGTAACCCTCTGCCTCCCGGTTCTGGTCCCCCTCTTTCCCGGCACAGGTACCCCTCTGCCTCCTGGCTCAAGTCCCCCTATGTCACCAGGCCTTGTTCTCCCTATGCCTCCTGGCCAGGTACCCCTTTGCCTCCTGGCCCTGGTCCCCATCTTCCTCTAGGCCCTGGTCCCAGTCTCCCGGCCCAGGTAATCTTCTACCTCCTGAACCACGTTCTCCCATGGCTCTGGATATTTGGACCTGTTGAGGCTGAAACCTAAGATGGCATCCGTTAGGAAAGACGCTAAGCAGTTGTAGTGTCCCCCTGAAAATGACATTTCTGAACTTCCCATCGCCCCCCCGCCCACCCCCACACTGGAGGCTCACTGGGGGCAGGGAACGTGTCTAACAACTCTGTTATATTGTACTCGTCCAAGCGCTTAGTGCAGTGCTTTGCACACAGGAAGAGATCAGTAAGTACCATCGATTGTTAACTCGTGTCTAGACACTAAGCTTGTTGTGGGCAGAAATCGTGTCTACCATATCTGGTATATTGTACTCGCGAAAGCACTTAATGCAGTGCTCTGCACACAGAGAGAACCCAATCGAAAGCAGTGATTGTTAGCTCGTCTCTAGACTGCAAACCCGGTGTGGGTAGGGACAGTGTCTACCGATTCTGTTTATTGTACTCTCCCAAACACTTAGTGCAGTTCTCTGCATACAGTAAGTGCTTGATAAATACCACTGATTGATTGACTGTATTGTTTTGTTGTAATCCCAAACGGTACAGTGCTCCACACACAGCAAGTGCTCATTAATTGATTGATCATACCATTGATTGATTTAATTATGTTGTACTCTCCTTCAACCCCACCAAAACCCAGCAGCCCTGAACAGGAACTGAATCAATCAATCAATCAGCGGTATTTATTGAGCACTTACTGTATGCAGAACACTGTACTAAGTGCTTGAGAGAGCCCAGTAAAACAGAATTACCAGACGCGTTCCCTCCCTACAAAATAAGCTTACAGTCTAGAGGGAGAGACAGACATTAATTAGAAATAAATTACAGATATGTACCTGCATGCTGTGGAGCTAGTTGTGGGGGTTGGGTGATGAATAAAGGGGCAGGTCAGGGAAATGCAGAAGGGAGTGGGAGAAGAGCAGGGCTTAGTTGGGGAAGGCCTCCTGGAGGAGATGTGCCTCCAATAAGGTTTGAAGGCAGGGATAGTAGTTGCTGTATGGATGCCCCTTAAGCCACTGATACTCACCCCATCCCTATTCCAAAGCACTTAGGTTTCTATCCCTACACTCTGTCACTTCTCATACTTATCTGCCTCCCTCTCTAGACTGTAAGCTCACCGTGGGTAGGGAGTGTGTCCGTTACATTGTTCTACTGTAGTCTCCCGAGCACTAGTGTAGTGCTCTGCACCCAGTGAGTGCTCAATAAATGCCACCGACTGATCGATTGATGGATTGACTGTCAGATAGGTCCTGGGGCCTGCTACTCACATGACGGCCGTCTCGAAGAGAGAGTACACGGACACGGAGATGACTCCCAACCCGGCGATGGTGACGATGGTGGCCAGTGGGATGAGCTGGGGAGCAGCCAAGGCACTGATGATTGTCAGGGGCGGGTTCAAGGGTTAGGTGTCCCTCGGGGAGCTGGGTTGGGGAGGGGGAAGGGCGGCAGGGCGGAGGAGATTGAGGAAAAAAGAACCGTGCTTGGGGGTGGGGAGATAGGGGTAACAGGGAGGAGATTGGGGAGGACGGAGGGATAGAGAGGGGAAGAAATTGGGGGAGAAGGAGGGGGGGGAAGAAAGAAGTGGGAAGGAAGGAGGTAAGAGTATCAGAGATAAATGGGGGACGGTGGGGGTAGAAGAAGGGGAGGAGTAAGTGGGGGGAGGAAATAGGGATAGCCGGGGGGGGGGAATGGGGAGGAAAATGTGAGGGGAAGGAGGTAGGAGTAGCAGAGGAGGAGATGGGAAGAGGATGTGAAGGAAGGGTTTAGGGTAGCAGGGGGAGGAGATGGGGAGAAGGAGGTGGGGGAAGGAGATGGGGAGGAGGTAGGGGAATAAAGAAGTTGGAACAAGGTAGGGGTAGAAGAGGAGGAAATGGGGGAAAGTGGGGGAAGAAAATAGGGAGGAGGAAGTGGGGGAAAGGAGGTAGGGTTAGCAGGGGAGGAGATGGTAAGGGGACATGGGTTAGGAGTTTGGAGAGAAGTAGGTGGAGGGAAGAAATAGGTGGAGATGGGGAGGAAATGGGGGGAAGAAGCGGGAGGAAGAGGCAAGGGAAGGAGTAGCAGGGGAAAGAGACTGGGGGAGAAAGAGGTGGGGGACGGAGGTACATGTAGCAGGGAGCAGAGGAGGAGCAGAGGAGGAGGAGAGGAAAGAAGATTAAGGTAGTTGCAGGGGAGGGATTTGGGAAGAGGGAGGTGAGGGTAGCAGGGAGGCAAAGGAATTGGGGAGAAAATAGGGGTGGCGGGGTTGGTGGGTGTAGGAAGGAGGAGATACGAAAAGTGGGGGTGAGATCTCCCTCAGCCCAGTCGAAGGAACAGGCGGGGGCAGGGGGAAATGGGGAAGGGGCCGATGGAGGGGAAGACTTCCGACCTCTTTCTTCTTCATCAGGATTTGGAAGATGCCCATGGTGGCCAGTCTAGGAGGGAGCAGGCATGCAGGGGAGAGTCTGGTCAGGACGAGCTGGGACAAGTGGCCCCCAGGGGAGCAGGGGGAGTGGGCCCA
The DNA here is from genome assembly GCF_015852505.1 of Tachyglossus aculeatus. NCBI lineage: Eukaryota > Metazoa > Chordata > Mammalia > Monotremata > Tachyglossidae > Tachyglossus > Tachyglossus aculeatus. The sequence goes on along the minus strand of NW_024044829.1, from coordinate 9,308,695 downwards.
GGAGCGAGGGAGAGGGGCAGGAGGGAGGGAGGGGCAGGGAGAAAGGGAGGGGCAGAGGAGTGAGAGGAGCAGGAGGGAGCAATGAGAGAAGAAGAAGGGGAGAAGGAAAAGAGGGAGAAGAGAGGAAATCAACGTGACAGTGGAAAGAGCACGGTCTTGGGAGTCAGAAGGCCAAGGGTTCCAATCCCAACTCTACCATTTGTCTGCTGTGTGAGCTTGGGTAAGCCACTTAACTTCTTTGTGCCTCAGTGACCTCATCTGTAAAATAGGGATTAAGATGTGAATCCCAGGTGGGACAACCTGATTACTATGTATCAACCCCAGCTCTTAAAACAGTGCTTGGCACGTTGTAAGTGCTTAACAAAATACCTTTAAGGAGGAAGAAAGGAGGGATGGTGGCCTTTGAAAAGAACTGTTGAGGGCAGGGCAGGCAGGTCGGGTGGCGGTCTGCATCTACCTCAGTGCTTAGAACAGCGTAAGTGCTCAACAAGTACCATAACTAAAACTATATTAATTAATTAATAGGGAAGGAGATGAAGAAACTAAGAGAAGACTTGTCCAAGGTCACAGAGATCAGGCCACTGGCAGACCTGGGATTTGAGCTCTAGTCTCTCTTTACTATATTTGTGGTAAAATGGCATTTACAAGCACTTTGTGTCAGGCACTGTTCTAAGCGCTGAAGTAGATACAAGGTCATCAGGTTGGACAAAGTCCATGTGTTGAATCCCCATTTTACAGATGAGGGAACTGATGTTCAGTGAAGCGAAGTGACTTCCCCAAAATCGCACAGCAGGTAAATGGCAGAGCTGGGATTAGGACCCATGTCCTTCTGATTCCCAAGCCCGTGCCTTATTGTCTACTGTCCTCTCCCAAGCGCTCAATGCAGTGCTCTGCGCACAATAAGAGCTCAATAAATACGATTGAATGAATGAATGCCGTTCATTAATGAGTTTTCCCAACTGGGGTGGCCCTTCATTCATTCAATCGTAATTATTGAGCGCTTACTGTGTGCACAGCACTGTACTAAGCGCTTGGGAAGTACAGGTCTGCAATATAGAGACGGTCCCTACCCAAAACGGATGCCACCTGAGGTTAGCAAGTCACAAGTGGTGGCGTGTGAACAGCTGTGTGCCCAGGGAGTGGTATCTTGAGGAGAGGAGGGAGGGGCAGTAGCAACATGGTTTAGTAGGTAGAGTATGGGCCTGGGAGTTAGGAGGACCTGGGTTCTAATCGCGGCTCTGCCACCTGTCTGTTGCGGGACCTTGGCCAAGTCACTTCACTTATCTGGGCCTCAGTTCCCTCATCTGTAAAATGGGGATTAAGGCTGTGAGCCACACGGGGAACAGTGAGTATGTCCAACGTGATTAATTTTTATCTACCCCCGGCACTTAGAACAGTACCTGGCAAAGTGTTAGCGCTTAATAAGTACCATAATTATTAGCATCATTTCCCACTAGGCTGAGTCTTGAGGGGCTGCCGCCACCATCACGGCAGGCTGTAACAGGTCTGCCTCAGATGGCTGCCTTAGAGATCATCATCATCATCAATCGTATTTATTGAGCGCTTACTATGTGCAGAGCACTGTACTAAGCGCTTGGGAAGTACAAATTGGCAACATATAGAGACAATCCCTACCCAACAGTGGGCTCACAGTCTAAAAGGGGGAGACAGAGAACAAAACCAAACATACCAACAAAATAAAATAAATAGAATAGATATGTACAAATAAAATAAATAAATAAATAAATAGAGTAAAAAAATAATGTACAAACATATATATATATATATACAGGTGCTGTGGGGAAGGGAAGGAGGTAAGGTGGGGGGGATGGAGAGGGGGACGAGGGGGAGAGGAAGGAAGGGGCTCAGTCTGGGAAGGCCTCCTGGAGGAGGTGAGCTCTCAGCAGGGCCTTGAAGGGAGGAAGAGAGCTAGCTTGGCGGATGGGCAGAGGGAGGGCATTCCAGGCCCGGGGGATGAAGTGGGCCGGGGGTCGATGGCGGGACAGGCGAGAGCGAGGTACGGTGAGGAGATCAGTGGTGGAGGAGCGGAGGGTGCGGACTGGGCTGTAGAAGGAGAGAAGGAAGGTGAGGTAGAAGGGGGCGAGGTGATTGAGAGCCTTGAAGCCGAGGGTGAGGAGTTTCTGCCTGATGCGCAGATTGATTGGTAGCCACTGGAGATTTTTGAGGAGGGGAGTGATATGTCCAGAGCGTTTCTGGACAAAGATAATCCGGGCAGCAGCATGAAGTATGGATTGAAGTGGAGAGAGACACGAGGATGGGAGATCAGAGAGAAGGCTGATGCAGTAGTCCAGACGGGATAGGAAGAGAGCTTGAATGAACAGGGTAGCGGTTGGGATGGAGAGGAAAGGGCGGATCTTGGCAATGTTGTGGAGCTGAGACCGGCAGGTTTTGGTCACGGCTTGGATGTGAGGGGTGAATGAGAGAGTGGAGTCGAGGATGACACCAAGGTTGCCGGCTTGTGAGATGGGAAGGATGGTAGTGCTGTCAACAGAGATGGGAAAGTCAGGGAGAGGGCAAGGTTTGGGAGGGAAGACAAGGAGTTCAGTCTTCGACATGTTGAGCTTTAGGTGGCGGGCAGACATCCAAATGGAGATGTCCTGAAGGCAGGAGGAGATGCGAGCCTGGAGAGAGGGGGAGAGAGCAGGGGCAGAGATGTAGATCTGGGTGTCATCAGCGTAGAGATGATAGTTGAAGCCGTGGAAGCGAATGAGGTCACCAAGGGAGTGCGTGTAGATCGAGAACAGAAGGGGACCAAGCACTGAACCTTGGGGAACCCCCACAGTGAGAGAATGGGAGGGGGAGGAGGAGCCTGCAAAAGAGATTGAGAAAGAACGACCAGAGAGGTAAGAGGAGAACCAGGAGAGGACGGAGTCTGTGAAGCCAAGGTCAGATAGCGTGTTGAGAAGAAGGGGGTGGTCCACAGTGTCAAAGGCAGCTTAGAGGTCGAGGAGGATTAGGACAGAGTAGGAGCCGTTGGATTTGGCAAGCAGGAGGTCATTGGTGACCTTTGAGAGGGCAGTTTCCGTGGAATGTAGGGGACGGAAGCCAGACTGGAGGGGGTCGAAGAGAGAGTTGTTATTGAGGAATTCTAGGCAGCGAGTGTAAACAACTCGTTCAAGGAGTTTGGAAAGGAATGGTAGGAGGGATATGGGACGATAACTAGAAGGTGAGGTGGGGTCAAAAGAGGGTTTTTTTAGGATGGGAGAGACATGGGCATGTTTGAAGGCAGAGGGGAAGGAACCAGTGGAGAGTGAGCGGTTGAAGATGGAAGTTAAGGAGGGGAGGAGGGATGGAGCGAGAGATTTAATGAGATGAGAGGGAATGGGGTCAGAAGCACAGGTGGCCAGAGTAGCACTTGAGAGGAGGGAGGAGAGCTCTTCTGAGGACACTGCTGGGAAGGATGGGAGAGTAGCAGAGAGTGGTGAGAGCCGGGGGGATGGAGAAAGGGGGGAAGAGACATTGGGGAGGTCGGACCTGATGGATGTAATTTTGTTAATGAAGTAGGAGGCCAGATCGTTGGGGGTGAGGGAAGGAGGAGGGGGAGGAACCGGGGGCCTGAGAAGGGAGTTGAGTGTACGGAAGAGCTGGCGGGGGTGATGGGCGTGGGTGCCAATAAGGGAGGAGAAATAGTTTTGTCTGGCAGAAGACAGGGCTGAGTTAAGGCAGGAAAGGAAAACTTGAAGTGAACGAGGTTGGCATGGTGTTTAGACTTTCGCCGGCAGCGTTCGGCAGCTCGAGCATAAGAGCGAAGGAGGCAGACAGTGGCAGTGATCCAGGGCTGTGGGTTAGTGGTGCGAGAGCGGCGAAGGGAAAGGGGAGCGAGTGAGTCTAGCTGAGTAGAAAGGGTAGAGTTGAGAGCAGTAATCTGGTCATCAAGACTGGGTAGAGAGGAGAGGGCAGCGAGGTGGTGTGTGAGGCGCTCCGAAAAATGGGTGGGGTCCAGAGAGCGGAGATCTCTGTGAGGGAGTAATACGGATTTACAGGGGAAAGGAGTGTGAGTGAGGAGGCAGGTGAGAAGATTATGATCAGAGAGAGGGATTTCAGAGTTGGTAAGGGTGGACGCAGTGCAGCGGTAGGAGATGATGAGGTCGAGGGTATGACCAAGTTGGTGAGTGGGTGAGGTGGGGTGGAGGAAGAGGTCGGCAGCGTCAAGGAGAGATAGAAGGCGGGCGGCAGAGGAGTCGTTAGGGATATCCATGTGGATATTGAAGTCTCCGAGGATCAGAGTGGGCACGGAGAAGGAGAGAAGGAAGGTGAGGAATGGGTCAAAGTCGTTGAAGTCGTTAGAGATGCTACTGCCATGCTGGGCTATGGCTACCTGTTGCTCCCAGGAGGAAGGGTCCCCTCAAAGACAACCCCCCACCCTCAAACAATGGTCCCTCCCCACCCCCGAATCAAAGCAGTCACTCACCAGACAACACCCAGGTAGAGCAGGACAAGTCGGCCACTGACAGGCATTCTCTACAGGCCTCCACAGCACACTCAGTGTCCCAGCTGCCAGTGGCTTCCAGAATCTTCTCCCTCCTTTTGACGGTGCAAAGGGGAGAGGGGAGACTGGGCCAGTTCCCCAACTCCTGCCCTCTGCTCTCCACCATCAGATGGAAAACTTAGGAACTCTGGGTTTTGTAACTTGATTCCCAGAAACCTCCTTGGGCGCATTTGATGGCTAAACTACAAGAAGACCAAGTGGAAGTTTCTACCTCCCCCTGCCTCCTCACCAGAGCAAACCCCTGCCCGACAGTGGTACATTCTCAAGCCCCCTATCTCCTGGCCCCCAGAACCCAACAGACATTCGCTCCACTGGTGTGAGTTGGGGGCCTCTCTCACCACACTGCTTCCTCTGAGCCCATCCCCTAACTGTGCGTGTCCCTCAAGGTTCAGTTCTTGGTCCCTGTCTTTTCTCCATCTACGATCCCTTGGAAAATTCATTCGCTCACACAGCTTCAAATATCACCTCTATGCTGATGACACCCAAATCTACACCTCCAGCCCTGATCTCGCTCCTGCTATGCAGTCTTGCATTTCCTCCTTACTTCAAGGATGTCCTCTCGTCACTTCAAACTTAATATGGTTAAAACTGAACTTTTCTTCCCCCACGAACCCTGTCCTCCTGCTCATTTTCCCATCGCTGCCGACGACACCACCATCCTTCCTGTCTCTCAAGCCCATAACCTTTGTATTATCCTTGAATCCTCTCTCGTTCCACCCACATATTCAAGTCATTACTAAATCCTGTCAGTTCTACCTTCCCAAACTTGGCAAAATTCACCCCTTCCTCTCCATCCAAACAACCACATTAATACAAGCACTTAGCCCGCCTAGATTACTGTATCACCCTCCTTGCTCACCTCCCTGCCTCCTGTCTCTGCCCAATCCAGTCCATACTCCATTCTGCTCCCCGAATCATTTTCCTTCAAAAACATTCAGATCTTGTTTCCCCACTAGAAACTGTAGTGGTTGCCCATCTACCTCCACAAGAAACAAAAACCCATCATTGGTTTTAAAACACTTAATCGCCTCGCCCCTCCTACCTCACTTCGCTATTCTCCTCCAACCCAGCTTGTAAATTTGTTCCTCTGTTACTAACCTTCTCACTTTACCTCGATCTCATTTCTCTCGCTGCCGACCTCTCACCCACAACCTATCTCTGGCCTGGAAACTCCCTTCCTACTTTCATACTGATAATTGCTCTCCCCCACTTCAAAGCTTTATCGAAAGCCCATCTCCTCCAGGAAGGTTTCCCTGACTGTACCCTTTTCTTCCACTCCCTTCTTTTCCACTCATACTTGCACCTTCACTCCTCCTATCTCCCTTTCCCATGGCACATATGTACATATCTGTAATTTATTTATGTATTTATATTAATGTCTGTCTCTTCCTATAGATTGTGAGCTCGATTGTAGGCAGGGAATGTGTTTGATGGTATATTGTCCTCTCCCAAACATTTAGCACAGTGCTTTGCATATAGTAACCACTCAATAAATATGGTTAATAATACAACACTCTGCTGCGTGACCTTGGGCAGGTCACTTCATTTTTCTTTAGCTCAGTCACCTCATCTGTAAAATGGAGATTCAGATCGTGAGCTAAGGCAGGACAGGGACTGTGTCCAATCTGATCAGCTTGTACCTACCCCAGCGTTTAGTAAAGTGCCTGGTACATAGTATGTGGTTGCCTACCAATCTTTGTATCAAGCAAAGACTCCTATTGGCTTCAAAGCTCTCTATCACCTTGTCCCCTCCAACTCACCTCCCTTCTCTTCTTCTACATCCCAGTCCTCACACTCCACTCCTCTGGTGCCGTTTACCTTCTCAATGTGTCTTGTTCTTGCCTGTCCCGCCTTTGACTCCTGACCCTACCTCTGGCCTGGAATGCCCTCTTTCCTCAAATCTGCCAAACTAGCACACTTCCCTTTTTCAAAGCCCTGCTGAACGCTCACCTCCTCCAGGAGGTCTTCCCAGACTAAGCCCCCCTTTCCTCTGCTCCCCCCAGCACTTGTGTATGTATAGATACATTTATAATTCTATTTATTACTGTGTATTTATATATAATTCTATTTATTTATATTGATGCTATTGATGCCTGTTTACTTATTTTGATGTCTGTCTCCCCCCTTCTAGACTGTGAGCCCATTGTGGGTGGGGATTGTCTCTGTTGCTGAATTGTACTTTCCAAACGCGTGGTACAGTGCTCTGCACTCAGTAAGCACTCAATAAATTGAATTGAATGAATGAAAAGTGCTTAATAACATAAAGGAAAACCCCAAATCCTCATCCAGGAGAGGTAGCTGACACTGGGGACTTGGGCCCAAACATGTGCTGGGTGGAATTACATTCCCATGCCTGTTGCATGGACAACTCCCAAGGGCAGCAGTGTAGCCCCCTGGATAGAGCGCGGGCCCGGGAGTCAGAAGGCTCGAGGTTCTAATTCCGACTCTGCCACTTGTTTGCCTGACCTGGGATGTCACTTCACTGAACCCCAGTCACCTCATCTGGAAAATGGAGATTAAGACTGTGAGCTCCATGTGGGACACGGACTATATCCGAACTGATTAGCTTGTGTCTACCCTAGTGCTTAGAACAATGCACTTGACATGTAGGAAAGCGATTAACAAACATCATAAAAAAACAAAAAAACTTCTGGGTGCTTGGGAGAGTCTTTAACCTGGATTTTGTGTACTGTGTATTTGTCCCTGGCCCTTGATGCTGCTTCAATGTTTGCCTACTTGTTCCGATGTGACCTAGAGTCACAGATGGAGCACCCCCTTGAGAGAGGGTCTCTGTCCAAGTCCCACCTGTGTACTCTTGCCCAGGGATTAGCACAGTGCTCTGCACACAGTAAGCCAATCAACCAATCATATTTATTGAGTGCTTACGGTGTGCAGGGCACCATTCTAAGTGCTTGGGAGTGTTCAACGAAACAATAAAACAGACACATTCCCTGACCATTACCTTAACAAATACCATTATTATTATTATTTTATTACTGCTATCTGAATGGTGGCTGAGAATTCTGGCTCCTCAAATGAAGAGAGGCATGTTTTGGGCAAACGATAATTAAAGGTCCTTTATAAAGAAGCAGGCAAACATTGCCGTTTCCCAGATACAACGACGCGTGGACGGTGCTCCAGAACACTGGGGCCATCGCCCGGATACGAAAGCCAACCACCCAAATGTGAGGTTGCAGTCCACAGGACCAAACAATGGACGGGTGGTCTTTACAGCTTCTCTAAATCAGAGAATAATTCTAAATCAGAGAATAATTTTCTAAATAAGCCTTCATAAAAATCCAAGTCTTTCTGGAGTATCGACGGTCACACGCTCACGAGGGATCTCAGGAAGTGCTTCTGTTTCACGGGGATGGCTTCCAGACCGTTCTGCTGTAGAGCCGGCAAGACAGCCTTAAAGTGAATCGAGCAAAGCTGTTAGTTTGATGGAACAGGTAGGGAGGTCAAACTTCTTTCTACCCCACTTTCAGAAACAAGTCTGTGGGAGCAGCTCCAAGCAAGAGGCTACAGAATAATAAGCTCAGAACTCAGTCTTGGGAGGTGGTAGGGAAATGTGTCTTTTTACTCTCTCCCAAGAGCTTAGTACAGTGCTTTACCTATACTAAGCGCTCAATAAATGATTGAATGAATGTCATCTTCCTGCCAATTTACCACTGAAGCAGTGGTTACTACTGGTGCACTCTCCATGAGAGAGACACCCCAAGGACCTCTCGCCTCGGAAACACGTGTGCTAAGCTATCAATCGATGCTATTTATTGAGCACTTACTATGTGCAAAGCACTGTACTGAGCACGTGGAAGAATCCAAGACAACCAAATTAGCAGGCACATTCCCTGCCCAAAAGGAGTGTACAGTCTAGAATGACAGGATTCTCCTCCAAATATCCTTCAGGATTCCTGAGACCTTTGAAAAATTTGAACCAAAATAACCAAAACCTAAAATGAATTGTCCGGTTCGTTGGGATGGCTACGTCAGGGGGAGATGCCATCGGCGAGGGGCAACAAAAAGGGGGAGTCTGAGTTTGGGGGATGGGAAACTGCTTCCCCCTAAACCACTGGTTCACCTGGGATGGCTGCTTGCAGAAAGTGGGGGGGGGGGGGGGTAGATGGAATCCAGGGAGAGCTGATGTCCAGACTGAAGACTTCCAATCTCCCGGGACATCCGAACAGAGTCAGGCCGGAATACCGAGCTCTGTCTCAATCCTCTCCCAGCTGGCCCCCTCTCTCCCGCTGGCATCTCCTCCAATTCACAGTATTTCCTGAGCACTTCCTCTGCTCTGAGCCCTGCGCTAACTGACCCCCATCTGGGAATTCACTTCTAGGCACAGGTTACTGAGGTCGGCTCCGGAGAACTGGAGGGTCTGCGCTGCCAAGGATACGTCTGCCCCCAGCGGGGTTTTCGCAGTGCAGATTTTCAGAATCGAAAGCCTTCCCTAGGAAAGAGCAATCGCTGTAAGACTTACGTCCGCCGACACACCATCCCGCTATGGGAAGCGGCACTGTCTAGTGGATAGAGCCCGGGCTCAGGAGTCCGGAGGACCTGGGTTCTAATCCCAGCTCCCATATTTCTGTTGGGTGACGGCGACCAAGTCACTTGACTTCTCCCTCAGCTGGAAAATTGGAATTAAAACCGTGAGCCCCATGTGGGACAGGGACTGTGTTCAACCTGATTGGCTTTTCTCTACTCCAGCGCTTTGTACAGTAATGGACATACAGTAAACGCTTAATAAATATCATCGTTATGATTATCATTATCTGCTTCCTGAAATACCGCGCCCCACAGTATGGCTTTCAGACCCACTGAGACCAAGCACTCTTCAAGCCGTTAACAGGGGTCAACAGCTTTTGATCCCTTACTGTGTCACCCACTGTCCCACTGAGTCATGTAAAATCCATTTGGCTCATATACAAGTAGAACCTTTGATATCAGCAAAATGGGATCCTGTTTGAATCTTGAGAAAAAAAATGGCTATGCTCAAAATTGGACAAGATGAACAAACACCCAGTCCTTAGGAGAAAAAGCATGGGTAAGCACCATGGGGAAAAGTGTGGCCTAGAGCAAAGAGCACGGACCTGGGAGTAAGAGGCCCTGGGTTCTAATCCCAGCTCCACCACCTGCCCGCTGCGGGACCTTTGGCAAGTTCATTAAGCAACTGACTTACTAACCACTGACTGTGTGCAGAGCACTGTGCTAAGTACTTGGGCGAGTACAATCAAACAGAGCTGGTAGTTACGTTCCCGTAACATTTCTGTGCCTCAGATTCCTCATCTGAAAAGTGGGTATTAAATTCCCGTTCTCCCTCCAATTTAGACTGAGATCCCTTCAAAGCCCTACTGAGAGCTCGCCTCCTCCAGGAGGCCTTCCAAGACTGAGCCCTCTCCTTCTTCTCCCCCTCCTCCCCCTCCCCATCCCCCCGCCTTACCTCCTTCCCCTCCCCAAAGCACCTGTATATATGTATGTATGTTTGTACATATTTATTACTCTATTGATTTTTCTATTTTATTTGTACATATTTATTATATTTATTTTATTTTCTTAATATGTTTTGTTTTGTTCTCTGTCTTCCCCTTCTAGACTGTGAGCCCAGTGTTGTGTAGGGACGGTCTCTATATGCTCCCAACTTGTAATCAATCAATCAATCGTATTTATTGAACACTTACTGTGTGCAGAACACTGTACTTAGGGCTTGGGAAGTACAAGTTGGCAACATATAGAGACAGTCCCTACCCAACAGTGGGCTCACAGTCTAAAAGGTGGGCTCACAGTCTAAAAGAATAATAATGGCATTTATTAAGCGCTTACTATGTGCAAAGCACTGTTCTAAGCGCTGGGGAGGTTACAAGGTGACCACGTTGTCCCACGGGGGGCTCACGGTCTTCATCCCCATTTTCCAGATGAGGGAACTGAGGCCCAGAGAAGTGACTTGCCCAGAGTCACACAGCTGAAAATTGGTGGAGCCGGGATTTGAACACAGGACCTCTGACTCCAAAGACCGGGCTCTTTCCACTTACGGTATCTAACAATGATAGCCACTATAACCGCCACATGTACTTTCCAAGCGCTTAGTACACTGCTCTGCACACAGTAAGCGCTCAATAAATACGATTGAATGAATGAATCTGAATGGGATAGGGTCTGTGTCCAACATGATTTTCTTTTATCTACGCCAGGGCTTAGGTACGGTGCTTGGCACACAGTAAGGGCTTAATAAATACCATCATCATGATTACTTCTCCTCTGCTTCCAGGCCCTGGCCGGCCTCTGCCTCTCTGACCCCGTCACCCCCTACCTCTCGGCCCTGGTTCCCCTCTGCTTCTCAGCCCTAGTCCCACTGTCTCCCGGCACAAGTACCGCTCTGCCTCCCAGCCCCAGGGCCCCTGTCTCCCGGCCCAGGTACTCTTCTGCCTGGCGTCTCTGGTCCCCTGTCTAACAGACCTTGTCCCCCTCTGCCTCTCTGACCTTGTCCCCCACCCTACTCGGCCCTGGTCCCCCTTTGCGTACCGGCCCAGGTACCCCACTGCCTCCTGGCCCTGGTCCCCCTCTACCTCCCGGCCCCGGTCCACCATCTACCGGTCCGGGTACTCGTCTGCCTCCCGGCCCAGGTCCCCCTCTGCCTCCCGGACCTGGTCACCCCCAGCCTCCAGGTCCTGGTCCCCCTCTGCCTCCCTGCCCTCGTCGCCCCCCTTCTCTTGGCCCTGGTTCCCCCTGCCAACTGCCCTGGTCCAGCTCTGCCTCCCATCCCTCATTCCCCTGTGCCTGACGGCGCTGGTTCCCCTTCAGTTCCAAGAAGCGGGGGACAAGGGCAGGGAAGCAGAGGAACAAATCTGCCCACAGGATCTGGTCTCCGTTTCCCGGCCCAGGTCCCCTTCTGCCTCCCCACCCTGGTGCCCCGTCTCCCGGCCCAAGTACCCCTCAGCCTCCTGGCCCTGGTCCCCCTCTGCCTCCAGGACCTGGTCCCTCTCTGGCTCGCTGCCCTTGTTCCCCACTGCTTCTCGGGCCTGGTCCCCATTTGCTTTATGGCCCAGGTACCCCTCTGCCTCCGGGTCCTGGTCCCCCTCATCCTCCCAGCCCTGATCCCGGGTCTCCCGGCCCAGGTACCCCTCTGCCTCCTGGCCCTGGTCCCCCACTGCCTCCCTGCCCTGGTCCCCCTCCGCCTCCGGGCCCTGGGTTCCCCCGACCTCCCGGCCCTGGTCCCCCAGCCTCAAGAACCAGGTACCCCTCTGCCTCCTGGCCCTAGTCCACTGTATCCTGGCCTAGGTACCCCTCTTCCTCCTGGCCCTGGTCCCCCTCTGCCTCCAGGACCTGGTACCCCTCTGGCTCGCTGCCCTTGTCCCCCACTGCTTCTCGGGCCTGGTCCCCATTTGCTTTATGGCCCAGGTACCCCTCTGCCTCCGGGTCCTGGTCCCCCTCATCCTCCCAGCCCTGATCCCGGGTCTCCCGGCCCAGGTACCCCTCTGCCTCCTGGCCCTGGTCCCCCACTGCCTCCCTGCCCTGGTCCCCCTCCGCCTCCCAGCCCTGGGTTCCCCCGACCTCCCGGCCCTGGTCCCCCAGCCTCAAGAACCAGGTACCCCTCTGCCTCCTGGCCCTAGTCCACTGTATCTTGGCCTAGGTACCCCTCTTTCTCCTGGCCATGGTGCCCCTCTGCCAACCCGCCGTGGTCCCCATCTGCCTCCAGGCCCAGGTACCCCTCCACCTCCTGGCACTGGTCCACCTGTCTCCCAGTTCAGGTACCCGTCGGCCTCCTGCCCTTGGTCCGCCCCTGCAACCCCGCCCTGGTCTCCCCTGACTCCCAAACCTGGTTACTCTGTGCCTATCGGCCCTGATCCCCCAGGGCCTCTCGGACTTGGTTTCTTCTACCTCCAAGCCCTTGGGTGAGTCTCCTCTATATCCCGGTCATGGTTCCATGTCACCCGGCCTAGGTACCTCTCTGCATCTTGGACCTGGTCCCCCTCTGCCTAGCCGTCCTGGTCCCAATCTGCCTCCCGGCCCTGGTTCCCCTGTTCTCCGGCCAGGGTACCCCTCTGCCTCCTAGCCCTGGTCCCTCTCTGCCTCCAGGGCCTGGTCCCCCTCGGCATCCCTGTCTTTGTCGCCCCCACTTCTTTGCCCTTGTCACCCTTTGCCTCTCAGCCCAGGTACCCCTCGGCCTCCCTGCCCTGTTCCCCCATCTCCGGGCCCAGGAACCCCTTGGCATCCTTCCCTGGTCTCCTTCTGCCTCCTGGCCCTGGTTTCCTTCTGCTTCCCTGCACTGGTCCCCCTCTGCCGCCCGGCCCTGGACACTCTGTGCCACCCGCCCCTGGTCTCCTTGTTTCTCTCTCCATCCAGGACTTGGGTCCCCTTTACCTCCAGGCCATGGTCCCGCTGTCTCCCGGCATAGGTACCCCTCTGCCACCTAGCCCTGATCTACTTCTGCCATGTTGCCCTGGTCCCCCTTTATCTCTCGGCCCTGGTCCCTCTGTGGCTCCGGGCCCTGGTCTCCTTTTCGTTCAGTCAGTTGTACTTCTTGAGCGCTTACTGTGTGCAGAGCACTGTACCAAGCGCCTCCCGGCCCTTGTCCCCCTTTCTCTCGGCCCAGGTAAACCTCTGCCCCCTCGCCCTTGTCCCCCCCGCTAATCGACCATCGTCCCCGTTTACCTCCTGGACCAGGTAACCCTCTGCCTCCTGGCCCTGGTTCTCCTCTACCTCCCGGCCCAGGTCCACCATCTACTGGCCCGGGTACTCCTCTGCCTCTCTGCCCTAGTCCCTTCCCACCTCGCCACCCTTGGCCCTGGTCCCCCCTGCCACCCTGCTCTGGTCCCCCTCTGCCTCCCATCCCTGGTTCACCTGTTGCTGACAGCACTACTTCCCCTTTAGTTCCAAGAAGCGGGGCGACAAGGGCAGGGAGGCAGAAGAATCAATCTGCCAGCAGGACATGGTCCCGGTTTCCCGGCCCTGGTCCCCGTCTGCCTCCCGACCCTGGTCCCCCATCTCCCAGCCCAAGTACCCCTCTGCCTCCTGGCCCTGGACCCCCTCTGCCTCCAAGACCTGGTCCCCTCTGACTCGCTGCCCTTGTCTCCCGCCCCGTCTCGGCCCTGGTTTCCTTCTGCCTTGCGGCACAGATACACTTCTGCCTCCGGGCCCTGGTCCCCCTCATTCTCCAAGCCCTGAACCCCCGTCTCCTGGCCAAGGTACCTCTCCGCCTCCTGGCCATGGTCCCCCACTGCCTCCCTGCCCTGGTTCCCCTCTGCCTCTCGGCCTTGGGTCTCCTCCAAGTTCCGGCCATGGTGCCTCTGCGTCCTAGCCTTAGTCCCTCTATGCCTCTCCGCCCTGGTCCCCCTCTGCCTCCCTGCCTTGGTCACACCTTCCCTTAGGTCCCGGGTCCCCCTCTGACCTTCGGCCCTAGTTCTCCTTTACTTCTGAGAAGCCGGGGGTACAAGGGCAGGGAGGCAGTGGTACCACTCTGCCTGCCGGCTTATTCGCCATTTACTGGCCCTGGCCCCCCTCTGCCTCTCGGTCCTGTTCTCCCTTTGCCTCCCGGGCCTGCTCACCCTCTGCCTCCCGGCCCTGATCCCCCTCTGCCTTCCAGGCCCTGATCCCCCTCTGCATTACCGCCCTGGTCTCCCTCTGCTTCGCGACTCTGGTCTGCCTCTGCCTCTCTGACCTGGTCACCCGCTGCCTCTCGGGCCTGGTTCCCCCTATGCTGCTCAACCCTAGTCCCCCAGTCTCCCGGCACAGGTACCACTCTGACTCCCGGTCCTGGTCCCCCTGTCTCCCGGCCAGGGACCCCTCTGACTCCCGGCCCTGGTCGCCCTGTCTACCGGCCCTGGTCTCCCTCTTTCTCCCGGTCCTGGACGCCCTCTGCCTCCCTGTCCTTGTCACACCGCTTCTCGGCCCAGATACCCCTCTGCCTCCCGGCCCTGGTTCCGCTCTGCTTCCCGGCCCTAGTTCCCCGTCTACCGGCCCGGGTACCTCTCTGCCTCCGGGCCATGGTCACCCATTCATTCATTCAATCGTATTTATTGAGCGCTTACTGTGTGCAGAGCACTGTACTAAGCCTTTGGGAAGTGAAAATTTGCAACACATAGGGACGGTCCCTACCCAGCAATGGGCCTCCCAGCCCTAGTCCCCTATCTCCCGGTCCCTTTGGACCTCTCGGCCCTGGTCTCCCACCATCTCCAGGCCACTGGGTCCCTCTCTGTCCCGGCCATTGGTCCCCTCTACCTCCATGCCCTGATGCCCCTGTTCTGCCAGCCCTGGTGTACCTCTACCTTGCAGCTCTGGTCCCCCTGTCTCCGGGGCCAGGTTTCTCTCTGCCTCCCTGCGCTGGTCCCCCTCTCCCTCCAAGCCATGGGCCATGGGACTCTCTCCGTCCCGGCCATGGGTTCCCCTGTTCTGTCAGCCCTGGTTTCTCACTAACTCCAAGCCCTGGCCACTTTCTCCTTCCCGGCCCTGGGACCCTCTACCTTCCGGCCGAGGTCCCCCTGTCTCCCAGCCCTGGAACTCAGGTCTCCCAGCCCAGGTACTCCTCTGCCTCCTAGCCCTAGTCCCCCGTCTCCCAGCCCAGGAACCCCTTGCCTCCTGGCCCTGGTCCCCCTCTGCCTCCCGACCCTAATCTCCCTTCTCCGGGCCCCGGTACCCCTCTGCCTCCTGGCCCTGATCCCCTTCTGCCTCCCAGCCCTAGTCACCCAAGGCTCCAGACCCTAGTCTCCCTTCTCCCAGTCCAGGAACCCCTTGCCTCCTGGCCCTGGTCCCCTTCTGCCTCCAGGCCCTGATCCCCATCTGCCTCCCTTCCCTTTTCTGCCCCCTTCTTGACCCTGGTCCCCCTTTGCCTTCCAGCCCAGGTACCTCTCAGCCTCCTGGCCCTGGTCCCCCTCTGCCTCCTGGCCTTGGTCCCCCTCTGGCTCCCGGCCCTCGTCCCCATCTGCCCCCCGGGCCTTTTCCTCCTGAGCCTCTGGCCTTTGCCTCCTTCTACTTCCAGGCCCCTGGGTCTCTCTCCGTCCCGGAGATGGATCCCCTCTACCTCCCGGCCCTGGTCCCCCGTCTCCCGGCCCAGGTAACCCTTCTGCCTCCTGTTCCTCTTCCCTCTCTGCCGCCCTGTCCTGGTTCCCCTCTGCCTCCCGGTCCTAGTCCCTCTGTGCCACACGGATCTGGTCTCGTTCTACCTTCAGGAACTTGGGTCACTCTCCGTTCTGGCTCTGGCTCTCCTCTACCTCCCAGCCCTGGTTGCCTTGTTTCCTGTCCCAGCTACCCCACTGCCTCCCGGCCCGCGTCCCCCTCTGACTCGCTGCCCTGGCCCCTCTCCTCTTGGCCCTGGGCCCCCTCTGCCTCCCGGCCCTAGTCTACGTCTACCTCCAGGCCCTTGGGTCACTCACCGTACCGTCCCTGGATCCCCTGTCCCTCCCAGGCCTGGTACCCCATTCTCCCGCCCAGGTACCCCTCTGCCTCCCGCGCCTGGTCCCCCTTTCCCCAGCCCTGGTACCCCTCTACCTCCTCGCCCTGATCCCCTTCTACCTTCCGGCCCTGGTCCCCCTCTGCATCCTGGCCCCGTTCTCCTTCTAAATCCAGACCCGTGGCTCTCTGTCCGTCCTGGACATGGGTCTCCTCTACCTTTCGGGCTTTGTCTCCCATCTCCGGGCCCAGGTACCCATCTGCCTTCCGGCCCTGGTACTTCTCTGCCTCCCAGCCCTGGTCCCCCTCTGACTCCTTGCCTCGTGTCCCACTCTGCCTTCCGGCCCAGGTACCCCCCTGCCTTCTGGCCCTGGTCCCCCTCTATCTCCCGGCCCTGGTCCCCTCTGTCTCCCGGCCCTGGTCCCCCTCTGACTCTCTGCCTTACTTCCCCCTGCCTCGTGGCCCTGGCCCCACTCTGCCTCCCGACCCTGTTCTCCTTCTACATCTAGGCCCTTGGGTCTCTCTCTGTCCTGGACCCGGGTCCCCTCTACCTTTCGGGCCTGGTCCCCAATTTCCGGGCCCAGGTACACTTCTGCCTTCCGGCCCTGGTCCTTCTCTACGTCCCGGGCCTGGTCCTTCTCTGCCTCCCAGCCCTGGTCCCCCTCTGACTCCCTGCCTCGTGTCCCTGACCCCACTCTGCCTTCCGGCCCAGGTACCCCTCGGTCCCCCTCTACCTCCGGGCCCTGGTCCCCTCTGTCTCCCGGCCCTGGTCTTCTTCCACCTCCAGATCCTGTGAGTCTCTCTCTGTCCCGTCCCTGGGTCCCCTCTACCTCCCGGCCCTAGTCCCAGTGTCTCCAGAATCAGGTATCCCTCTGCCTCCTGGCTCTCGTTCCCCTCTACCTCCTGGCCCTGGTCACCCTGTCTCCTGATCCAGGTACAGCTCTGCCTCCCAGGACTGGTCCCCTTCTGACTCCCTGCCTTACCTCCCCCTGCCTCGTGGCTCTGGTCCCACTCTGCCTCACGACCCCGTTCTCCTTCTACATCTAGGCCCTTGGTTCTCTCTCCGTCCTGGACCTGGGTCCCCTCTACCTTTCAGGCCTGGTACCCCATCTCCGGACCCAGGTACACTTCTGCCTTCCGGCCCTGGTCCCACTCTACCTCCCGGCCCTGGTCCCTCTCTGCCTCCCATCCCTGGTCCCCCTCTGACTCCCTGCCTCGTGACCCTGGCCCCACTCTGCCTTCCGGCCCAAGTACCCCTCGGCCTTCCGGCCCTGGTCCCCCTCTGCCTCCTGGCCGTGGTCCCCTCTGTCTCCCGGCCCTGGTCTCCTTCTAACTTCAGATCCTTTGGGTCTCTCTCTGTCCCGGCCCTGGGTCCCCTCTACCTCCCGGCCCTAGTCCCAGTGTCTCCAGAACCAGGTACCCCTCGGCCTTCTGGCTCTGGTTCCCCTCTACCTCCTGGCCCTGGTCCCCCTGTCTCCTGACCCAGGTACCGCTCTGCCTCCCGGCCCAGGTCCCAAATGCCTCCCTGCCCTGGTCATCCCTGCTTCTCGGCCCTGGTTCCCCTCTGCCTCCCAGCCGGGGAATAATAATGATAATATTATTAATGGAATTTATTAAGCGCTTATTATGTGTGAAGCACTGTTCTAAGCGTTGGGGAGGTTACAAGGTGATCAGGTTGTCCCACAGGGGGCTCACGGTCTTAGCCCCTATTTTACAGATGAGGGAACCGAGGCACAGAGAAGTTAAGTGACTTGCCCAAAGTCAGACAGCTGACAATCGGCAGAGCCGGGATTTGAATAAATAAATAATAATAGCATTTATTAAGCGCTTACTATGTGCAAAGCACTGTTCTAAGCGCTGGGAAGGTTACAAGGTAATCAGGTTGTCCCACGGGGGGCTCACAGTCTTAATCCCCATTTTATAGATGAGGGAACTGAGGCACAGAGAAGTGAAGTGACTTGCCCAAAGTCACACAGCTGACAATTTGTGGAGCCGGGATTTGAACCCATGACCTTTGACTCCAAAGCCCGGGCTCTCTCCACTGAGCCACGCTGCCTCTCTTGGAGAGGTGGGTTGTGAAAGCAAAGAGCAGAATCCATACAGCAGGCCAGTTCCACCCCAAGAGCACGGCAGAAAGAGGCCAGCCCACTCGTGTCTCCCCCAGGGCCACCGCCGCACATTCCAAACAGTCTCGGAGTGAGGAGGGTGGCAGGTGGCCGGCAACCATCGGCCCTGAGGCAAGGGAGCGGGTGATATGGATCCTTTACCTGGCACAGAGTCAGGCTCGAGCTCTTCTCACGGAAACCCCCTGTTCTGCTCCCACCCTCAAGCCTCCATGCAGTGGCTTTGCTGTACCCAGTTGACCCAGCTACAACCTGGATAGGGCAAGAAGTAGGCCACTCTGCCTAACTGGGAAACAACATACGGACGTCCCGGAAGGGAGGCTGAACTGCTCTGCCTTCCCTGAGCTGACTTCCACAGCTTCTCCGGGTTATTTGATATGCCTCGACTGTTTTAGAAGGGCTGGACCGTGCTCCATTCTTGTCCCGTGGACTTCTGGGTCCCATAGTGTGGGCACCTGAGAATGGTGGGAGACATAGAACCCACGCTGCCCTATTCCATGGACACCATAACATTCTGGGTGCCAACCAAAACATGAAGCAGTCAGCAGAAGCTTCATCAACCTGAGTGAATTATTCAGGGTCAATTTGAACAATTGACCTGAGTGGCTCAATTCCTCCGGTACCTGCCAGTCGCCTCACCCACCATTTTGTTCCCCAAATGGGGGTGTGTGGGGGGGGTGATGTCAAATCATAATTACAAATCAGGACAACTCGACTTGCACTTGAAAGAACCACTCCTTGAGGACTACCCACCAGCTTTTCCCATCTTCTGATTCAACCCTCCTCCCCTCCACTCTCCAGCTCGCTCTCTTTGTTCCTCTCAACTAAGCCTTCATTGCTGTACCTCACTTTCAACTCCTCCACTTTCAACTCCTTGCTCTTGCTGGCTCCCCTGCCTGACACTCCCTTCCTCCCTTCTTCCTTCCACAGACAGGTTCTCCCCACATTCAAAGCCACCCTCCTGGGGCCCCAGCGTTTCCCCTCAGTGGCATTTATTGATAGCTTACTGTGTGCAGAGCACTGTACTGAATGCTTCCAGCAACCTTCCCCAATAAAACTCCAGCCTCCAGAGTCACCTCAACCCAACAGACCTTCTAACACTGCCGCATTGATTTCAACTCTCTCATGGCATTTCTGCGTATGCATAATCAACTGAACAGTCAAACTACTTCCGTCTCATGCTTTGTAAAGATATGTATTGTCTCTCCCCCATTAAGAGTGTGGGCTCCTTGAGGGAAGGGAAATTGTCTCAGTGCGCCGAGATCAATGGATGCTCAATAAAGAACATTACTTACCTACCTACCTAACTCCATAGCCCATAGGACACTTGCCCCCCAATCCCTTCATGGTAAGAAGTCAACTCATTCCCCGCAAACCAAAAGGATTCTGAAAGCGGGCAAGTTTACTTCACGTGAGCTCTCAACCAAGACTTGGTTCCAGGCTAGGACAAAGACAGGGCACAAGAACTGAGCCATTGAGGGGGCAGCCAAAGTCAGAGCCAGGAAGTCTTCAGAGACCTGATGGGTCACAATGTAGTTTTGGAGGTCTTTTCCACCCTCCCTGGGAGGGCGGAGGTCTTATACCGGCGACTTAGAAGGAAGCAGGTTTGGGGTTCCAGCCTCCACAAATTGTAGAAGGGTGAAAAAAGGGTTCACTCCCATAGCTGAAGATCTCTGGGAGCACTCTCCCCGCCCCAAGGCCCCCCTCAGAGTTGGTTGTCATGGCAGTGGGCTGAAGTAAAGCGACACCCCATTAAGGGACCCTTAGGGTCCCCGACCACTCTGGAATGTGCAGAAAGAAAGGCCCTCAGGGAAACACCACTAAGGAAGTGCCGTGATTGAACCGGAACATGTTGCCAACAGATGTCACCTCCTCTTATGAACACTATAATTGTCTCTACTAAAACACCATCTAACAGAACCAGCCCGCCCTCCCCCCTGTAATTATAGCTGTTCCTAACACATTATCATCTTCATTCAATTAAGACCTCTTAAAACAACACAGGAGTAATCCCTCCTCCCCCACGACAAATGTGTGCCCAGGACCCTGGGGTTGTGACAAGCAGATAAATCTCGGGGGAAACTGGGGCCACTGCTTTGGGGAGAACGTTCAGCCTTGCTGGGTGACCGGCTGAGCCTCCGACACCCAGAGGAAGGAGCACCAGGATCCCACCCAAAAGTCTTACCTCAGAGGGGCAAGACTTTTCCAAAGGGACATTCTGGAACCCTACCCTAGCAGTTGCGGGGTGTGGCAGCTCCAGGATGGTCTCGCCCCGTTTTCAAAAAGAGGAGGAACGGGAGAAAAGGGGAGCGGACATCACCGAAAAAGCTCTTCTACACTGGAGGTTCGTTTCTAGACCGTAAGCTCGCTGTGGGTAGGGAATGCGTCCGTTTATTGTTATATTGTGCTCTCCCAAGCGCTTAATACAGTACTTTCCACAAATAATCACTCAATAAATATGGCTGAATGAATGAAAGCTCCCGGAAAAACTGGTCCCGGGGCCCCGAGCCCAGCCAGTGTTGTGCCGAGAATCAGCGAGTGAGACCCAGGTAGAAATTTAGAAGTGGATTTTATTAGCGCGCGGCTGCAAGGGGCCAGGGACCCAGATCAAGCAGCACTGATCCCATTCTCACTGCGTCTTTTATTCAGTTACAGCAACATGGGAGGGAGCATTTAGGAATTTCAGGAATCCAATTAGGACCAACAGGATGCTGTAAATTCTCTGTTTTTACTGCCTTGTAAAGGTTGTTGTTATCTGCCATATGGCCTTGTATAGATAGGTGTGTAAATTCTGTTATCTTCTGTTGTCACTGTCTTGTCAGGATGTCATCTGACCTAGGACCTTACATAGATAAGTGTTACTTGTTTAATGGCCTTGAAGGCATCTGTTGCAGACAATACAAAAAGGAGTTGTTCTCTCAGCCTGCACAAAATGGAGTCAGTCATGTCAAGTCCTCTAGTGGACAACAGGGATGGCTTTTGTCAGGCAGGTCAGGGTGGGGGGAGGCCTTGGTTAGGCAGGTTTTGTGGCGGGAAGTTTTTGCGGGCATTCTTCTTCCGTGAAGAAGGGTGTACAAAGGGATGGGAGGAAGGGATGGGAAAACAAAATGGATATCAGACAAACCCGATCACAACACCAGCAGCTCGGTGGGAAGGAGCTCTGCTCAAGAACCCCTTTCCCTCTCGTAACAGTCTCCCCACCTGACCCCTCTCCCACGCGCCCCCTCCCCTACCCACACACAAGCTTAATTAGGAACTAATTAGGTGCTAATAGGAGCATACAAAGCTCTTGTTTGAGAGGCAACAAATCCTATTGCTTTGGGCCTGTCTGTTGTTGGGAAATCAAAACAGCCCTTTCCTGGGCAAATGTGGTAAACGGACTCTTCAAACAGCCTCTGTAGGCAAAGTTGGAGCCGGACCCTCTGATACCATGCGATGCTATCGGGACCCGTGTGGACGGCCACTTCTTCAATTACTGGACCCAGCTAAGGAAAACAGACCCTGGGGGCCCCTACCCAGGTTTGCAGAGCAGCTCTCAACCAGCAAGGTGGAATAAAAGAAGATGGGTATGAAGGGATTGCTTTCCCTTCTGTGTAGTCTATGCACTTGGATCTGTGACCTTTGACATTTGACCTCTGCCCCACCCCAGGCACTACAGCCGTTATGTACATAACTTTAATATGGCATATAATAAATTACTCATTCATTATTAATAATGACAACTAGAAGCACATTATGTGCTGAACAGATACCACTGACTGACTGATTTCAGTTTGGGATTGGCCTGCTGCTGCAGCTGTTTAAAACAATAATGATAATAATAATGGTATTTGTTAAGCACTTTCTACGTGCCAAGCACTATTGTAAGGGCTGGAGCAGATACGAGATAATCAGGTTGAACACAGCCCTTGTCCCCAGATATGGCTCATGGTCTTAATCTCCATTTTACAGATGAGGGAACTGAGACCCAGAGAAGTTAAGTGATTGCCCAAGATCACATAGCAGACAAATGGCAGAGCTAGGATTAGAACCGATGACCCTCTAACTCCCAGGCCCATGCTCTATCCACTAAGTCATGCTACTTCTCTCAGTGCTTCTCCTCAGAGATCTTCAAAGCCCATTCCCAGCCCACCTGGTTCCACCTCATTTTTCCTCTTCACATCCGACAGGCCACAGCTCTCCCCATCTTCAGAGCCCTTTGAAAACCTCATTTCCCCCAGGAAGCCTTCCCGGACTAAAGAAGACTAAGGAAGACTAGCAGAGTCAGCGCGGCGTACCCTACCAATGAGCATCTGCTCTCGGCACCCCCATAGGCAACTGAAGAGAAGTTTAAGGTCCCTGTATTGCCAAGTACTCTGTCCCACCACCCTCCACCCTGTATGCTCCAAAGAAGCAGTCAGTGCAATTGCCACTCGGCCTCACTAGAGACCACCGGCAGCTGGCCAGGCCGCTGGCGGAAACCTGCCCAAGACCCGTGCCCCAAAATCCAGTACTTCACTGCTCAGAGCTGCGCAAACCCAACGGGTGGGTTTCGGTCAGAGATTCCATAGCGGGACAGAAATTCCAAGGACAGACAGCGCCCAGGGCAGGCTCACTCCAGCAGACCGCGGCTAGGGTGACCTTTGGCAACGTGGCTGATGGGACACCCCTCCTTGGCAATCAATCAATCACTGGTATTTATTGAGCACATACTGTGCGCAGAGCACTGTATTAAGATCTTGGAAGAGGACAAGATGACAGGGTTGGTAGAAGGATTACCTGCCCACCAGGGCCTTACAGCCTAGCTTACGGATATATACCTGACTGCTGTGAGCCTGGGGTGAATATTCACCAAGTGCTAAAGGGTACAGATACAAGTGCAAAGGCCACCCAAGAGGGAGGAGAGGTTGGCTTAACAGAAAAGAGGCTTAACGGGGGAAGGTCTCTTGGGGAAGATACGATCTGAAAAATGATAATAGTACTAATAATGCTGATAATAATACCAATAACTTAGAATATTAATACGCATGGAAAATTTCAGCAAAATTGGTGGCACTCGGTCACAAAAGCATGAAAACTCTCAAGCAGTCGTGATTAAAGACGGAAGACTTTTGTATAAATATCAAAGAGCCCCACTGCATCACTCAATCGCAAAATACCTCTTCTGAGGGGGCCACTGTCCTTACAGATATGAAGATGTTAATTTCATCACTGATTACGAACTTGTTTTTTTAATGTAGTCCAGGTTTCTCTTAATATGCACATCAAAGCTCCAGCTGGACTGTCAGACTTCTGCTCCAACGCCCACCATCAAAGCTACACTCACCTCTGCCGCAATAACCCCTAATTTCATTAGATATTTCGACCCAACTGGTGCCTCAGCTTTCTCCTCTGCAAAATGGGGATCCACAATCTGCTCTCCCTGCTTTGGATGAGAGGGAGAGGGCCTGTGTCTGATTGGTTACCTTGTATCTATCTACCCCAGTGCTTGGCCCAGAGCAGCATGAAGCAGCATGACTTAGTGGCTAGAGCTTGGGCCTGGGACTCACCTGGGAGTCAGAAGGTCATGGGTTCTAATTCCAGCTACACCACTTTTCTGCTGTGTGGCCTTGGGCAAGTCAATTCCCTTCTCTGTGCCTCAGGTCACTCAGCTGTAAAATGGGGATTAGGATTGTGAGCTCCATGAAGAACAGGGACTGTGTCCAACCTGATTTGATCGTATCCACCCCGGCGCTTAGTACAGTGGCTGGCACATAGTAAGTGCTTAATAAATACCACAATTAGTATTCTATATATGCCCTTCTACTCTGCCCTATCCCCTATCTCAAATTAACGCCCGTCTCTTCCATAAGATAATAATAATAATAATGGCATTTATTAAGCGCTTACTAAGTGCAAAACACTGTTCTAAGCCCTGGGGAGGATACAAAAAGATCAGGTTATCCCATGTGGGGGGGCTCACAGTCTTCATCCCCATTTTACAGATGAGGGAACTGAGGCTCAGAGAAGTTAGGTGACTTGCCCCAAGTCACACAGCTGACAATTGGCAGAGCCAGGATTCGAACACATGACCCCTGACTGCCTCCTGGCCCTCGTCCCCCTCTGCCTTCTGACCCTGGTCCCCCGTCTCCTGGCCCTGGTACCCCTCTGCAATCCCTGTCCTTGTCACCCCAGCTTCTCGGCCCTGTTCTCCCTTTGCCTTCTGGCCCAGGTACTCCTCTGCCTCTCGGCCTAGGTACCCCTCTAGCTTCCGGTCCCGGTCCCACAGTCTCCTGGCCCAGGTAACCCTCTGCCTCCCTGCCCTGGTCCTCCTCTGACTCCTGTCCCTGATCCCGCTCAGCCTCTCGGCCCTGGTCACTCTGTGCCTCCTGGTCCTGGTCTCTCTCTACCCTCAGGCCCTTGGGGCTCTCTCCATTCCGGCCCTGGAGCCCTCTTTAATTCGCGGCCCTGGTTCCCCTCTCTCCCGGCCGAGGTACCCCTCGGCCTCCATACCCTGGTCCCCCCTGCTTATCGGCCCTGATCCTCCTCTGCCTCCCGGCCGAGGAATCCCTCTGCCTCCTGGCCCTGGTCCCCCTCTGCCTCTCGTCCCAGGAACTCTTCAGCCTCCTGGCCCTGGTTCCCCTCTCCCTCTGGGCTCTGGTCCTGAGCCCACTGTTGGGTAGGGACTGTATCTATGTGTTGCCAACTTGTACTTCCCAAGCTCTTAGAACAGTGCGCTGCACACAGTAAGCGCTCAATAAATACGATTGATTGATTGATTGATTGATTGGTCCCCCTGTGCCTGCCAGCCCCGGTCTCCCTCTACCTCCAGGCCCTGGCTGCTCTCTCAGTCCCGGTCCTGGGTCCCCTCTACCTCCCGGCCCTGGTCCCTGTTTCCCAGTCCCCGTACCCCTCTGCCTCCCTGCCCTGGTCCCCCCGTCTCTTGGCCCTGGACCCCCACTGCCGCTCGGCCCTGGTCCCCCTTACTGTTGACCCTGGTCCCCCTCTGCCTCCCTGCCCTGTTGCCCCTCTGCCTCCTGGGCCTGGTCTCTCTCTTTCAGTGCCCTAGTGCCCCTCTACCAACCGGCTCTGGTCCCCATGAGCTCCGGCCCAGGTACCCCACTACCTCCCGGACTTGGTCCCTTTGTTTCCCGGGCCAGGTACCGCTCTGCCTCTTGGCACTGGTCACCCTCTGCCTCCTGACCTAGGTCCCCCTCTACTTCCCATTCCTGGTCCCCCTCTGCGTCCCTGCACTGGTCCCTCTTGCTTCTCAGCCCTGTTCCTCCTCTGTGTCCCGGCCCATATACCCCACTGAATCCTGGCCCTGGTCCCCCTCTGCCTTCCAGCCCTATACCCCGTCTCGCAGCCCAGGTGCCCCTCTGCCTCCCCGACCTGGTCTCCCCTCTGTGCCCCCTCCGCCCTTAGACCCCTGTACCTCTCATTCATTCATGTATGAATGTATTCATTCATTCATTCATTCAATCGTATTTATTAATCGTTTACCGTGTGCAGAGCACTGTACTAAGCGTTTGGGAAGTACAAGTCTGCAGCATATAGAGACGGTCCCTACCAAACCACGGGCTCACAGTCTAGAAGACTAGAAGAACTACTGGCCCTGGTCTCGCTCTACCTCCAGGCCCTTGGGTCTCTCTCAGTCCCAACCCTGGGTCCCCTCTACCTCCCGACGCTGATCCCCCTCTCACAGCCCGGGTAACAATCTGATCCCCCTCTGTCTTTCAGCCCTGGTCCCAATTTACTTTCTGGACCTGGTCTCCCCTAACTTTCCGGCCCTTGTCCCCTTCTCCCTCCTGCCCCAGTTCCCCTCTACCTCCCTGCTTTGGTCCCCATCTTTCGTCCGGACCCGGTTCCTCTCTGTCTACCGGCCCACGTCCCCCTGTGCCTGCCAGCCCTCGTCTCCCTCTACCTCCTGGCCCTGGCCTTTCTCTCCGTCCAGGCCCTGTGTCCTCTCTACCTTCAGGCCCTGGCCCTCTGTCTCCGGACCCAGGTACCCCTCCACCGCCTGGCCCGGGTAACCCTTTGCCTCCCGGCCCTGGTCCCTCCCTGTCTCTCGCACCTGGTCTCCCTCTACCTCCAGACCCTGGTCCCTCTCTCGTTCCCGGCCCTGTGTCCCCTATACATTCCTGTCATGGTTCCCCTGTCTCCCGGCCAGGGTACCACTCTACCTCCTGACCTTGGTCCCCCTGTTTCACGGTGGAGGTATACTTCGGCCTCCTGGCCCTGGTCCACCCCCTGCCTCTCTGCCCTGGTCTCCATCTGACTCTTGGCCCTGGTCTCCTTGTCCCCTGGCCCAGGTACCCCTCTGCCACCCTGCCCTGGTACATCTGTCTCCCATCCCAGGTACCCCTCGGCTTCCAGGCCCTAATCCCCATCTGCCTCCCAGCACTGGTCCCTCTGTGCCTCCTGGTCCTGGTCTCCATCTACCTTCAGGCCCTTGGGTCTCTCTCCATCCTGGCCCTGGGTACCCTCTATGTCACGGCCCTGGTCCCCCTGACTCCCAGCCCAGGTACCGCTCTGCCTTCCGGCCCCGGTCCCCATCTGGTTCCCGGACCAGGTCCGCCTCTGCCTCCATATCCTGGTTCTCCCTGCTTATCGACCATGATCCCCCCTCTGCCTCCCGGCCCAGAAACTCCTCAGCCTCCTGGCCCTGGTGCCCCTCTGCCTCCGGGCCGTGGTCGCCCTCTGCCTCCCAGCCCTGGTCACCTTGCGCCTGCCAGCACTGGTTTCCCTCTACCTCCAGGCCCTGGCCACTCTCTCGGTCCCGGCCCTGTGCCCCCTCTACATACCAGCCCTGGTCCCCCTGTTTCCCAGTCCACGTATTCTGACCCTGTTCCCCCTCTGCCTTGCAGCCCTTGTTGGCCTTCTCTCGGCCCGGGTACCCCTCTACTTTTCGGGCGCGGTCCCCATGTCTCCTGGGCCAGGTACCCCTCTGCCTCTCAGGCCAGGTACCCCTCTGACTCCCGGCCCCGGTGTCCCCTGTCTCTAGGCCCTGGTCTCCCTCTGCCACTCGGCCCTGGTCCCCTTCTGTCGCTCGGCCCTGGTCCACCTGACTCCAGGCCCAGGTACCCCTCTGGCTCCTGACCCTGGTCCCCCTCTGCCTCCCCGCCCTGGTGCCCCTCTACGTCCTGGGACTGGTCCCTCTCCTTCACTGCCCTGGTTCCCCTTTACCAACCGGCCCCGGTCCCCATGACCTCCGGCGCAGGTACCCCACTACCTTCCTGCCCTGGTCCCTTTGTTTCCCGGTCCAGGTAGCCCTCAGCCTCCCAGGCCTGGTCACCCTCTGACTCACAACCCAGGTCCCCCTCTGCCTCCGAGTACTGGTCCCCCCTCTGTGTCCCAGCCCTGGTCCCTCCCACCTCTCAGCCCTGGTCCCCCCGCCTCACGGCCATGGTCCCCCTCTGACTCTCGGCCCTGGTCCCCCTGTCTACGGACCCAGGTACCCCTCTACCTCCCGGTCCTCTTCCCCCCGTTGCCCGGCCCTGGTACCCCCACCCCCATGTCTTGGCCCTGATCTACCTCTGCTGCTCGGCCCTGGTCCCCCTGACTGTCGGACCTGGTACCCCTCTTTCTCCTGGCCCTGGTCCCCTTCTGCCTCCCTGTTCTGGACCCTCTGTGCCTCCCGCCCTGGTCGCCCTCTACCTCCAGGCCCTAGTGCCCATGACTTCCAGTCCAGGTACCCCAGTACCTCCCAGCCCTGGTCCCTTTGTTTCCTGGTCCAGGTACCCCTCTGCCTCCCGGCCGTGGGTCCTTTTGTTTCCTGGTCCAGGTCCCCCTCCGCCTCCCAGTCCTGTTCCTTCTATGCCTCCATGCCTCCCTGCCCTTGTCCCCCTCCGCTTCCCAGCCCTGGACCCCTTCTCCCAGCCCAGGTGCAACTCTGCCTCTCTGCACTGGTCCCCCACTGCATCTCGGCCCTGGTACCCCTCTGACTCTCAGCCGTGGTCCCCCTCTGCCTCTCGGCTCTGATCCCTCTGTCTCCGGGCTCAGGTACCGCTCTGCCTCCCTGACCTGGTCCCCCGTCTCCCGGCCCAGGTAACCCTCTGCTTCCTGACCACGGTCCGCTTCTGCCACGTTTCCCTGGTCCCCCTCTGCCTCCCGGTCCTGGTAGCTCTGTGCCTCCTGGCCCTGGTCTCCATCTACCTCCAGGCCCTTGGATCTCTCTCTGTCCCAGCCCTGGGTCCACTCTAGCTGCCGGCGCTGGTCCCCATTTCTCCTGGACCAGTTACCCCACTGCCACCTGGCCCTGGTACCCCTCTGCCACCCTGCCCTGGTCTCCCTCTGCCGCTCTGCTCTGGTCTCCCTCTGCTTCCCAGCCCGGGACCTTCTGTGCCTCCAGACCCTTGTCTCTTTCTACCTCCAGGCCCTTGGGTCTCTCTACTACTTGGCTGTGGGTCCCCTCTAGCTCTAGGCCCTGGTCGCCTTGTCTCCCAGACCAGGGACCATTCAGCCTCCTTGCTCTGTTACCCTCTGCCTCCCAGCCCTGGACACTTTGTGCCTCAAGGTTCTGGTCTGCTTCTGCCTCCAGGCCCTTGGGTCTCTCTCCGTCCCGGCCCTTGTCCCCTTCTGAATTTTGGCCCTGGTCACCTTGTCCCCCGGCCCAGGTACGCCTCTGCCTCCCGGCCGTGGTCCACCTGTCTCCCAACCCAGGTACCCCTTTGCATCTCGGCCCTGATCACCGTCGGCCTCCCGGCCTGGTCCCTCTGTGCCTCCGGGCCCTGGACCTTCTGTGCCTCCTGATCCTGGTCTCCCTCTACCTTCAGGCCCTTGGGTCTCTCTCCGTCCCGGTCCTGGGTCCCCTCAACCTCCCTGCCTTGGTCCACCTGCCTCCCGGCCCAGGTACCTCTCTACCTCCCGACTCTGGACCCCGGGTTACCTGGCCCAGGAACCCCTCTGCCTCCAGGACCCAATCCCCCTCTGCCTCCCAGCTCTGGTCCCCCTCTGCCTCCCGGCTCTGGTTCTTCTCTGCCTCCCGGCCCAGGTACCCTTCTGCTTCCCGGAACTGGGTCCCCATCTGCCTCATGTCCCAGGTCCCTCTGTGCCTCCAGGCCATGGTACCTCTGTGCCTCCCAGTCCAGATCCCTCTGTACCTGTCCAGGTCCCTCTGCGCCTCCAGGCCCTGGTACGTTTGTGCCTCTCAGCCCTAGTTTTCCTCAACTTTCAGGCCGTGGGGTCTCTCTCCGTCCTGGTCCTGGGTCCCCTCTACCTTCCGGCACTGGTCTCGCTGTCTCCCTGCCCAGGCACCCCCCTGCGTCCCAGCCCAGGTTCTCTTCTGCCTGCCTACCCTGGTCCCCCACCCCCCACCCCCTGGGCTCTGGGCTCCCTCTGCATCCCGGCCCTAGTCTACGTCTACCCCCAGGCCTTTGGGTCACTCACCGTTCCATCACTGTGTCCCCTCTACCTCCTCTCCCTGGTCCCCTGTTTTCCTGCCCAGGTACCTCTCTATCTCCTGGCATTGGTCCCCCTCTGCTACCCTGCCCTGGTCCCCCTCTGGCTCCCATCGCTGCTTCCCCTGTGCCTGCCAGCCCTAGTTCCCCTTTCGTTCAAAGAAGAGGGGGAACCAGGGCAGGGAGGCCCCCTATTCCTTCCGGCCATGGTCCCCGTTTCCCAGCTCAGGTCCCCCTCTGCCTCCCGACACTGGTCCCCTGTCTACAGGCCCAGTTACCCTTCTGCTCCTGGACCTGGTCCTCCCCGCTTCCCGGCCCTAGTCCCGCTCTGCCTCCCGGCCCTGTTCCCCTGTCTCCCGCCCTAGGTAGACCTCTGCCTGCTGACCCTTGGCCCTCTTCTGCAGCCTGGCCCTGGTCCCCTTCTGCCATCCTTCCCTTGTCCCCCCCTGCTTCTCGGCCCTGGTCCCCCTCGGCCTTTCGGTCCAGGTACCCCTCAGCCTCCTGGCCCTGGTACCCCTCTGCCTCCTGCCATGGTCCTCCCCAGCAGCCCTGCCCTGGTCCCCCTCTGCCTTCCAGCCCTTGGTCCCCTGTACCTCCCGGCCCTTGGTACACTCTACTTTCTGGCCCTGATCCCCTAGTCTGCCCGCCCAGGTACACTTCTGCCTCCTGGCCCTGAACCTTCTGTGCCTCTTGGCCCAGGTACCCCTCTGCCTCCTGGCACTGGTCCTCCTCTGTCTCCCGGACCTGGTCACTCTGTACGTCCAGGTCCTGGTCTCCTTCCTCCAGGCCCTGGTCCCTCTCTCAATCCTGGACTTGGGTCCCCTATACCTCCGGGCCCTGGTCCCCCTGGCTACCGGCCCAGGTACCCCTCTACCTCCATGCCCGGGTCACCCTGTTTCCCAGCCCCCTTTTGCCTCCCGGCCCGGATCCCCCTCTGCCACCCTGCCCCGGTCCTCTGCTGCCTCCTGGCCCTGGTCCCTCTGTGCCTCCCATCCCTGTTCTTCAACCTCCAGGTTCCTGGGTCTCTCTCCGTCATGGCCCTGGGTCCCTTCTACCTGCAGGCCCTGGTCCCCCTGTCTCCCACCCCAGGTACCCCTCTGCCTCCTGGCCCTGGTCCCCCTCGCCCTCCCTACCTTGGTCCCCCTCTGCCTCCCAGCCATGGTCCCCCTATGCCTCCCTGCCCAGGTAGCCCTCTTCCTCCTGGCCCTAGTTCCCCTCTGTCTCCCTTCCCTGGTTTCCCCTGCCTCCCGGCCAAGGTCCCTCTGTGCCTCCCGGTCCTGGTCTCCTTCCACCTCCAGGCCCTCTGTCTCTCTGTCCTGGTCCTGGGTCCTCTATACCACCCATCCCTAGTCCCCTGGTCCTCCGGCCCAGGTACCCCTCTGCCTCCCTGCCGTGGTCCCCCTGTCTTTCCACTTTGGTCACCCCCTCTCTCCCGGCACTGATCTCCCTCTACCTCCAGGCCCTTGGATATCTCTCCGATCACTTTGGTCCCCCTCTACCACCCAGCCCTGGTCCACCTCTGGCTCCCGGCCTTGGTCCTCCCGCTTCTCGGCCCTGGTCTCACTCAGCCTTCCGGACCAGGTACCCTTCTGCCTCCTAGCATTTGTCCCCCTCTGCCTCCTGGCCCTGGTCCCCCTCTGCTGCCCAGCCGTGGTCCCCCTTTGCCTCCCGTCCCTGGTCCTACCCTGCTCCTCGGCCCTGGTCCCCCCTCTGCTTCTCAGCCCTGGTCCTCCTGTCTCCGGACACAGATACCCCTCTGCTTCCCGGCCCTAGACCCCCGGTCTCCTGACCCAGAAACCCCTCTGCCTCCCGCCATGGACACTCTGTGCTTCTCAGCACTGGTCTCCTTCTACCGCCTGGCCCTTGGGTCTCTCTCCATCCCAGCCCTGGTTCTCTCCGTCCCAGCCTCGGAAACCCTCTACCTTCTGGCCCTGGTCCTCCTGTCTTCTGGCCCAGGTACCCCTCTGCCTCCTGGCCCAGGTCTCAGTCTACCTCCAGGCCCTTGGGTCTCTCTCCGTCCCAGCTCTGGGTCCCTTCCACCTTTTGACCCTGGTCACCCCATGTCCCGGCCTAGGTACCCCTCTGCTTCCTGGCCATGGTCTCCCAATGCCCCCCGGCCCTGGTCCCCCATCTCCCAACCCAAGTACCCCTCTGCCTCACTGCCCTGATCCCTCTGCCTTCCAGTCCAAGTCCCCCTCTGTTGCCTGGCCTTGGTCACCCTCTGCCGCCCTGCTCTGGTCACCCGCTGCCTCATGGCCCTAGTCCCTCTATGTCTCCCGGCCCTTGTATCCTTCTACCTCCAGGGTCTTGGGTCTCTCTCCATCCCGGCCCTGGGTCCGCTCTACTTCCCGGCCCTGGTCCCCGTCTCATGGCTTAGGTACCCCTCCGCCTTCTGGCCCTGGCCCCCTTCTACCTTCAGGCACTGGTCCCTCTGTGCCTCCCAGCCCTTGTCTCCTACTTCCAGGCCATTTGGTCTATCTCTGTCCCGGCTCTGATTCCCCTCTACCTCCCGGCCCTGATCCCCCGTCTCCCAGCCCATGTAACACTCTGCCTCCCGGCCCTGGTCCCCCCTGCCGCCCAGCCCTAGTCCTCCTCTACATCCTGGCCCTGATCTCCACCTGCCGCCCAGCCCTGGTCCCCCTCTGCCTCCCGGCCCTGGTCTCCTTCTACTTCCAGGCCCTTGGGTCTCTCTCCATCCCGGCCCTAGGTCCCTTCTAACTCCTGGCCCCGGTCCCCGTCTTCTGATCCAGGTAACCCTCGGCCTCCTGGCCCTGGTTCCCCTCCACCTTCTGGTCCTGGTCTGATCTGGTCCTGGTTCCCCTGACTCCTGAACCAGGACCCCTCTGCCTTCCAGTCCTGGTCCCCCTCTGCGTCCCTGCCATGGTCCCACTCACCTCTCAGCCCTGGTCCCCCTCTGCCTCCAGGCCAATGTACCTCACTGCCTCCTGGCCCTGGTCCCCCTCTGCCTCTCGGCTGTGGTAACCCTCTGCCTCCCGGGCCTGGTCCCCCTGTCTCCCGGCCCAGGTACTTCTCTACCTCCCGACCCTGGTCCCGGGTCTCCTGGTGTTACCTCTGAGGTGTTACCTCTGCCTCCCGGCCTTGGTCTCCATCTGCCTTCCGGCCCAGGTCTGCTACTGCCTCCATACCCTGGTCCCCTAAGCTTATCGGCCCTGATCCCCGTCTGCCTCCTGGATCAGCAACCTCTCTGCCTCCTGGCCCTGGTCCCCCTCTGCCTCCCAGCCCTGGTCCCCTTCTGCATCCCAGGCCTGTGTCCCCTCTACCTCCAGACCCTGATTCCCCGGGTCTCCTGGCCCAGGTACCCCTCTGCCTCCCGGCCCCGGTCCTCATCTGCCACCCGGCGCAGGTCCCTCTGTGCATCCCGGCCCCAGTTTTCCTCTACTTCCAGGCCCTTGGGTCTCTCTCCGTCCCGGTTCTGGGTCCCCTCTACCGTCCAACACTGGTCCCCGTCTCCTGGCCCAGGTACCCCTCTGCACACCTGCCCTGGTCCCCTTCTATCTCCAAACCGAAGTAACCCTCTGCCCCCGGCCCATGCATCCCTCTGCCTCCCGGCCTTGGTCCCCTTCTGCCGCCCTGTCGTGATCTCCCTCTGCCTCTGGGCCCTGATCCCTCTGTGCTTCCCGGCCCTGATCTCCCTCTACCTCCAGGCCCTGGGTCTTCTCTACTTCCCAGCCCTGGTACCAATATCTCCCAGCCCAGGTATCCGTATGCCTCCCGACCCTGGTCCCGCTCTGCCTCCCGGGCCAGGTCCCCCACTGCCTTCCAACGCTGGTCTCCCTGTCTCCCGGCCCAGGTACCACTCTGCCTCCCGGCCCTAGTACCCCTCTGCCTCCCGGCCCTGGTCCCCCCCGTCTCTCGGCCCTGGTCCCCCTCTGCCACTCTGCTCTGGTTCCCCTCTGCCACTCAGCCCTGGTCCCCCCAACTTCTCAGCACCTGTACCCCTCTGTCTCCAAGCCCAGGTACCCCGCTGCCTCCTGGCCCTGGTCCGCTTTTGCCTCCAGGCCCTTGTCGGCCTCCTCCCGGCCCAGGTACCGCTTTACCTTCTGGCTCTGGTCCCCCTGTCTCCTGGCCCTGGTCCCTCTCTACCTCCCTGCCCTGGTCCCCCCGCCTTCTCTCGGAACTGGTCCCCCACTGCTGCTTGGCCCTGGTCACCCTGACTGCCGGCCCAGGTACCTCTATGCCTCCCGGCCGTGGACCCCGTCTCCCGGTACCGGTACCCCTCTGCTCCTGGCCCTGGTCCCCCTCTGCCTCCCTGCCCCAGTGCCCCTCTACTTCTAGGGCCTGGTCCCTCTCCTTAACAACCCTGGTTCCCCTCTACCAACCGTCCCTGGTTCTCATGACCTCCAGCCCAGGTACCCCACTACCTTCTGGACCTGGTCCCTTTGTTACCCGGTCCAGGTAACCCACAGCCTCCCAGCCCTGGTCACATTCTGACTCCTGACCCAGGTCCCCATCTGCCTCCCAGTCCTGGTCCCCCTCTGCGTCCCTGCCTTGGTCCCTCCCGCCTCTCGGCCTTGGTTCCCCTCTGCCTCCCGGCACATGTACCCCACTGCTTTCTGGCCCTAGTCCCCCTCTGCCTCGCAACCCAGAACCCCGTCTCCTAACCCAGGTACTCCTCTGTCTCCTGGCCCTGACTACCGTCTGCCTCCCAGCCCTGGCCCCTCCGTGCCTCCGTGCCCTGGACCTTCTGTGCCTCCTGGTCCTGGTCCTCTATCTTCAGGCCCTTGGGTTTCTCTCCATCTCGGCCCTGGGTCCCCTCTACCTCCATTCCCTGGTCCCTCTGTCTCCCGGTTCAGGTACCCCTCTAAGCGCTAGCCCTGATCCCCCTCTGCCGCCCTGCAATGGTCTCCCTATGCCTCCTGAACCTGGTCCCTCTGTGCCCCGTGCCCTGATACACCTGTCTCCCTACCCAGGTACCCCTCTGCCTCCTGACCCTGGTCCTCCTCTTACTCCTGGCCCTGATCCCCCTCTGTTTCCCGGCCCTGGTCCCTCTGTACCTCCTGGTCCTGGTCTCTCTCTACCCACAGGCCCTTATGTCTCTCTCCATACCGGCCCTGGGAC
Organism: Tachyglossus aculeatus; assembly: GCF_015852505.1. Taxonomy (NCBI): domain Eukaryota; kingdom Metazoa; phylum Chordata; class Mammalia; order Monotremata; family Tachyglossidae; genus Tachyglossus; species Tachyglossus aculeatus. The sequence goes on along the minus strand of NW_024044829.1, from coordinate 9,274,244 downwards.
CCCCTCTACCTCGCATCCCTGGTCCCCCTGTCTTCTGGCTCAGGTACCCCACTGCCTCTATACTCTTGTCCCCCCCCATTATCCGCCCTGATCCCCCTTTGCCTCCAGGCCCAGGAACACCTTTGCCTCCTGGCCCTGGTTCCCCTCTGCCACCAGGCCATATTCATCCTATGCCTTCCAAACCTGGTCCCTCTGTGCCCCCTGCCCTGATCCACCTGTCTCCCAGCCCAGGTACCCCTCTACCTCCCGGCCCTGGTCCTCCTCTGCCTCCAGGCCCAGGATCACATCTCCCAGCCCAGATACCCCTCTGCCTCCCGGCCCTGGTCCCCCTCTGCCGCTCTGCCCTGGTCCCACTATGCCCTCAGGCCCTGGTCCTTTTAGACTGTGAGCCCACAGTTGGGTAGGGACTGTCTCTATATGTTGCCAACTTGTACTTCCCAAGCGCTTAGTACAGTGCTCTGCACACAGCAAGCGCTCAATAAATTCGATTGATTGATTGATTGATTAATTGGTCACCCTTTCCCTTAAGACCCGGGTCCCCCTCTCCGTCTCAGCCCTGGGTCCCACATACCACCCGGCCATGCTGCCCCTCTCCAGGCCCTGGTTTCCCTCTGCCTCCTGGCCCTGGTCCCCTGTCTCCCGGTCCAGGTACCACTCTGTCTACTGGACCTGGTCCCCCTCTGCCTACCTGCCCTGGTCCCCATCTGCCTCCTGGCCCTGGTCCCCCTCTGCCTCCCTCCCCTTGTTCCCCACGCTTCTCGGCCCTGGTAACCCTTTGCCTCCCGGCCCAGGTACCCCTCTGCCTCCTGGGCCTGGTCCCCACTTACCATCCTGCCCTGGTCCCCCTCTGCCTCACAGACCTGGTCCCTCTGTGCCTCTCGCTCCTGGTCCCCCTCAGCCGCTCTGCCCTGGTCCAACCCTGTCTCTTGTCCCTGGTCCCCCTGTTTCCCGGCCCATGGAACTTCTGCCTCTCTGCCCTGGTCCCCCTGCCTTCTGGCCCAGGTACTTTTGCCTTCTGGTCCTGGTCGCCCTCTGCCTACCTGCCCTGGTACCTATCTGCCTCCCGGCCCTGGTCCTCCGCAGTCACCGGGCCCTTGTCCGCCTCTGCCTCCCTGCCCTTGTCGCCCCCACTTTTCGACTCTGGTCCCTTTTTCCTTCTCGGCACAGGTACCCCTCTGGCTCATGGACCTGGTCCCGCTCTGCCTCCTGGCCCTGGTCCCCCAACTCCCGACCCAAGTACGCTTCTGCCTCCTGGACCTAGTCCCCTCTGCCTACCTGTCCTGGTCCCCAACGGCCTCCCCACCCTGGTCGTCCTTTGCTTCCCTGCCCTTGCTCCCCCGACCCCCCTTTGCCTCCCTGCCCAGGTACACCTCTGCCTCCTGGCCTAAGTCACCCTCTGCCTCCCAGCCCTGGTCTCCCGTCTCCCGGCCCACTCACCCTTATACTTCCTGGCCCTGATCCCCGGCCTTGGTGTCCTTCTACCTCCAGGCCCTTGGGTGAGTCTCTGTCCCGGCCCCGGGTCCCCTCTACCTCCTGGCCTAGGTACACCTCTGCTTCCTGGCCCTGGTCTGCCTCTGCCTACCCGCCCTCGTCCCCATCTGCCTCCCTGCCTTGGTCCCTCTCTGCCTCTCGGGCCTGCTTCTCCTCTGCTTCTCAGCCCCGGTCCTACTCTGCTTCTCAGCCCCAGTCCTCCAATCCTCCTTTACACTTCTGAATCCCGGCCCTGGTCCCCCTCTGCTTCCCCGCCCTGATCCCCGTCTGCCTCCCTGCCCTGGTCCCTCTGCTTCCCGGCCCTGGTCTCCCTCAACCTCCAGGCCGTGGTCCCTCTCTCTGTCCTGGCCCAGGGTTCCCGCTACCTCCCGGCCCTGGTCCCCCTGTTTCCCGGTGCAGGAAGCCCTCTGCCTCCTAGCGCTGGTCCCCCTCTGCCTCTCGGCCGTGGTCGCCCTCTACCTTTCAGCCCTGGTCCCTCTGTCTCCCGGACCAGGTACCCCTCTGCCTCCTGGCTCTGGTACCCCTCTGCCTTCTGGTCCTGGTCCCCACCTTACCTCCCAGCCCTGGTCTCCCTCTGAATCTTGGACCTGGTCCCCTTGTTCACTGGTCCAGATACCCCTCTGCCTCCATGTCCTGGTCCACCTGTCTCCCTGCCCAAGTAACCCTCTGCCTCCTGGCCCTGGTCCTCCTCTGCCTCCAGTCCCTGGTCCCCCTCTGCCTCCCAGCCCTGGTCCCTCTGTGCCTCCTGGTCCTGGTCTCCCTCACACTCTTGGGTCTCTCTCCATCCCTGCCGTGGGTTCCTCTCTACCTCCCTGCTCTGATCCCCCTGTCTCCCAGCCTAGGTTCCCCTCTGCCTCCCGGTTCTGGTCCCCCTCGCCACAGGCCTTGGTCCCCCTATGCCTTCCCGGACAGGTACCCCTCTGCCTCCTGGCCCTGGTCCCCATTTTCCTCCAGGCCCTGGTCCCTCATCTCCCGGCCCAGGTACCCCTCTGCCTCCTAGCGCTGGTCCGCCTCTGCCTCCGGGCCCAGGTACCACTCTGCGTCCTGGCCCTGGTCCACCTCGGCTTCCATGTCCTGGTCCCCCTGTGCCGCCCGGCCCTTGTCCACCTCTGCCTCCCGAACCCGGTCCCCCATCTCCCGGCCCAGGTACCCCCTGCATCCTGGCTCTTGTCCCCTTCTACCCCCACGACCTGATCCCTCTCTTACTCCCAGTTCTGGATCCCCCCCCGCGTCTCTCGGCCCTGTTCCCCCTCTGCGTCTCGGTCCTGGTCCCCCTCTGTCGCCCTGACATGGTATCCCTATGCCTCTCTAACCTGGTCACTCTGTGCCTCCCATCCCTGGTCTCCTTACTACCTCCAGGCCCTTGGGTCTCACTCTGCCCCGGCCCAGGTTTCCCTCTACCTCCCGGCCCTGGTCCCCCTCTGCCTCCTGGCCCAGGACCCCGTCTCCAAGCCTAGGTACCCCTCTGCCTCCCGGCCTTGGACCCCATCTCTCAGCCCAGGTACCCCCTGCCTCTCGGCCCTGATCCCCCTCTGCTGCCCTGCCGTGGTCCCCCTCTGCCTCCCAGCCCTGGTCTCCTTCTACCCCCAGGCACTCAGGGCACTCACCGTCCTGTGCCGGGGTCCCTTCTACCTCCCAGACCTGGTCCCCTTGTCTCCCAGCCAATGTAGCCCTCTCTGCTTCCTGGCGCTGGTCTTCCTCTGCTTCCCCATCCTGGACCACCTCTGCATCCCTCTCCTGGTTCGCCCTGCCTCCCAGGCCTGGACCCCCACTGCCTCTAGGCCCTAGTCCCCCTCTGCCGCCCTGCCCTGGTCTCCCTTTGCCTCCCCGCCATGGTCCCCGTCAACTTCCCTGCCCTGGTCTCCCCCTGTTTCTTGGCCCTGGTCCCCCTCTGTCTTCCAGCTCAGGTACCCCTCTGCCTTCCAGACCAGGTAACCCTCTACCTCCTAGACCAGGTACCCCTCAACCTCCGGGACCAGGTACCCCTTTGCCTCCTGGACCAGGTACCCCTCTGCCTCCTGGCCCTGGACCCCCTCTGTCTCCCGGCCCCGGTCCCACTTCTCCCGGCACAGGTACCCCTCTGCCGCCCTGCCGTGGTCCCCCTCAGCCTCCCTGCCCTGCTCCCCTTCTACCTCCCTACGCTGGTCCCCTCTGCTTCTGGGTCCTGGTCCCCCTCTGCCTTCCGACACAGGTACACCTCTTCCTCCTGGCACTGGTCCCCCTGTTTCCCAGCCCAGGTACCCCTTTGCCTCCTGGCACTGGTCCCCCTCTGCCACCATGCCCTGGTCGTCCGCTGCATCCCGGCCCTGATCATCTTCTAGTTCCAGGTTCTTGGGTCTCTCTCCGTCACGGCCCTGGGTCCCCTCTACTTGCCGGCTCTGGCACCTCTGTCTCCCGCCCCAGGTACCCCACTGCCTCCTGGCTCTGGTCCCCCCTGTCTCCCTACCTTGGTCCCCCTCTGCCTCCCGGCCATCGTCCTCCTATGCCTTCCTGCCCGACTACCCCCCGTCTCTCTGCCCTGGTCTCCCTCTGAGTCCCGGCCCAGGTAGCCCTATGCCTCCTGGCCCGGGTCCCCCTCTGCCGCCCTTTCCTGGTCCCCCTCGGTGCCTCCCGGCCCTGGTCTTCTACCTCCAGGCCCTTGGGTCTCTCTCCGTCCTGGCCCTGGGTCCCCTCTACCTCCTGGCCCTGGTCCCCCTGTCTCCAGAGCCAGGTCCCCCTCTGCCTGCATGCCCTTGTCCCCCCCGGCTTTTCGACTGTGGTCCCCTTTTACCTCTCGGCCCACGTACCCCTCTGGCTCCTGGCCCTGGTCCCCCTCTGCCTCCCTGCCCAGGTCACCCCCTGTCTCCCAGCCCGGGTCCCCTTCTACCTCCCTGACCTGGTCCCCCCCCCGCTTTCTTGGCCCTGGTCCCCCTCTGCCTTCCAGCCAAGGGACCTCTCTGCCTTCCGGACCACGTACCCTTCTACCTCTTAGACCAGGTACCCCTCTGCCTCCTGGACCAGGTACCACTCTGCCTCTTGGCCCTGGACCCCTCTGACTCCCGGCCACGGTCCCCCTTCTCCCGGCACAGGTACCCCTCTGCCTCCTAGGCCTGGTCCCCCTCTGCCGCCCTGCCGTGGTCCCTCTCTGCCTCCCTGCCCTGATCCCCTTCTACCTCCCTGCCCTGGTACCCCCTGCTTCTAAGTCCTGGTCCCCCTCTGCCTTCTGACCCAGGTACCCCTATTCCTCCTGGCACTGGTCCCCCTCTGTCTCCCGGCCCTGGTCCCCTTGTTTCCCAGCCCAGGTACCCCTTTGCCTCCTGGCACGGGTCTCCATCTGCCACTCTGCCCTGATCCTCCGTTGCCTCCTGGCCCTCGTCCCTCTGTGCCTCCCGGCCCGGCTCTCCTTCTAGTTCCAGGTTCTTGGGTCTCTCTCCATCACGGCCCCGGGTCCTCTCTAGTCGCCGGCCCTGGTCCCCCTGTCACCCACCCCAGGTACCCCTCTGCCTTCTGGACTTGGTCCCCCCCCGTCTCCCTACCTTGGTCCCCGTCTGCCTCCCGGCCATCGTCCTCCGATGTCTTCCTGCCCCAGTACACCCCGTCTCTCAGCCCTGGTCCCCCTCTGCCTCCCGGCCCAGGTAGCCCTATGCCTCTTAGCCCGGGTCCCCCTCTGCCGCCCTTTCCTGGTTCCCCTCGGTGCCTCCCGGCCCTGGTCTTCTACCTCCAGGCCCTTGGGTCTCTCTCCGTCCTGGCCTTGGGTCCCTGCTGCCTCCTGGCCCTGGTCCCCCTGTCTCCAGAGCCAGGTACCCCTCTGCCTGCATGCCCTTGTCCTCCCCATTTTTCGAATCTGGTCCCGTTTTTCCTCTCGGTCCACTTAACCCTCTGTCTCCTGGCCCTGGTACCCCTCTGCCTCCCTGCCCAGGTCACCCTCTGCCTCCCAGCCCGGGTACCCTCCTACCTCCCTGACCTGGTCCCCCCCCGTTTCTTGGCCCTGGTCCCCCTCTGCCTTCCAGCCCAGGGACCCCTCTGCCTTCCAGACCTGGTACCCCTCTACCTCCTAGACCAGGTACCCCTCTGCCTCCTGGACCAGATACCCCTCTGCCTCCTGGAGCAGGTACCCTTCGGCCTCCTGGCCCTGGACCCCCTCTGTCTCCAGGCCCCGGTCCCCCTTCTCCCGGCACAATACCCCTTTGACACCTAGGCCTGGTCCCCCTCTGCCGCACTGCCGTGGTCCCCTTCTACCTCCCTGCCCTGGTCTCCCCTGCTTCTCGGTCCTGGTCCCCCTCTGCCTTCCGACCCAGGTACCCCTCTTCCTCCTGGCACTGGTCCCCATCTGCCTTCCGACCCAGGTACCCCTCTTCCTCCTGGCACTGGTCCCCCTCTGTCTCCCGGCCCTGGTCCCCCTGGTTCCCAGCCCAGCTACCCTTTTGCCTCCTGGCACTGATCTCCATCTGCCACCCTGCCCTGGTCCTCCGTTGACCCCCGGCCCTCGTCCCTCTGTGCCTCCCGGCCCGGCTCTCCTTCTAGTTCCAGGTTCTTGCGTCTCTCTTCGTCACGGTCCTGGGTCCCCTCTACTTGCCGGCCCTGGTCCCCTGTCTGCCACCCCAGGTAACCCTCTGCCTCCTAGCCCTTGTCCCCCTCGGCCTCACTACTTTGGTCCCCTTCTGCCTTCCAGCCATGGTCCCCCTCTGCCGCCCTTCCCTCGTCCCCCCTGCCTCTCGGCCATGGTCCCTCTTTGCCTCCCGGCCCTGGTCTCCTTCCAGCTCCCGGCCCTCTGTCTCTCTGTCCTGGTCCTCGGTCCTCTATACCACCCATCCCTATTCCCCCTGTCTTCCGGCCCAGGTACCCCTCTGCCACCCGGCCCTGGTCCCCCTCTCTCTCCCGGCCTCGGTCCCCCCAATTCTCGGCCCTGGTCTCACTCAGCCTTCCGGACCCTTCTGCATCCTAACATTTGTCCCCCTCTGCCTCCTGGCCCTGGTCCCCCTCTGCTGCCCAGCCGTGGTCCCCCTTTGCCTACTGTCCCTGGTCCCACCCTGAACCTCGGACCTGGTCCCACCCCTGCTTCTCAGCCCTGGTTCTCCTGTATCCGGACCCAGATACCCCTCTGCTTCCCGGCCCTGGTACCCCGGTCTCCCGGCCCAGAAACCCCTCTGCCTCCCGCCATGGACACTCTGTGCTTCTCAGCACTGGTCTCCTTCTACCTCCTGGCCCTTGGGTCTCTCTCATTCCCAGCCCTGGGTCACCTCAACCTCCTGGCCCTGGTCCCCCTGTCTCCAGACCCAGGTACCCTTCTGCCTTCCCGGCCCTGGTCGTCCTCTGTCTCCCGTCCCTGGTCCCCCGCTGCCGCCCTGCCCTGGTCCCCCTCTGACTCCCGGCCCTGATCCCCCTGCCTCCTAGCACAGGGAATCCTCCGTCTCACGGCCCTGGTCCCGCTCCGCTGCCCTGCCATGGTCCAACTCTGCCTCCCGGCCCTGGTCTCCTTTCTACCTCCAGGCCTTTGGGTCTCTCTCCGACATGGCCCTGGGTCCTCTCTACTTCCTGGCCACGGTCCCCTCTACCTCCCGGCCCTTGTCCCCTTGTCTTCCTGCCCAGGTACCCTTCTTCCTCCTGGCCACGGTTCCCCTCTGCCACCCGGCCCTGGTCCTCCTCTGCCTCCCGGTCCTCGTCCCTCTGTGCCTCCCAGACGTGTTCTCCTTCTACACCCATGTTCTTGGGTGTCTCGCCGTCCTAGCACTGGGTCTCCTCTACCTTCCGGCTCTGGTCCCCCTGTCTCCCGGCTCAGGTACACCTCTGCCTCCCTGCCTTGGTCACCATCTGCCTTCCGGCCGTGGCCCCCTCTGCCTCCCGGCCCAGGTATGCCTATGCCGCCTGGCCCATGTACCCCTCCGCCTCCCGGCCCTGGTCCCCCACCTCCCGGCCCAGGTATCCCTCTGCTTCCCGCCATGGACACTCTATGCTTCTCAGCACTGGTCGTCTTCTACCTCCTGGCCTTTGGGTCTCTCTCCGTCCCAGCCCTGGGTCACCTCAACCTCCTGGCCCTGGTCCCTTAATCTCCTGGCCCAGCTACCCTTCTGCCTCCAGGCCCTGGTACGCCTCTGCCACCCTGCACTGGTCCCCCTCTGCCTGCGGGCCCAGGTACTTCTGTGCCTCCAGGCCCTGGTCTCCTTCTACCTCCAGGCCCTTGGGTCTCTCTCCGTCCCGGACCTGGGTCCCCTCTACCTCCTAGCCTTGGCCCCCCTGTCTCCCGAACGAGGTACCCCTCTACCACCTGCCCTGGTTCCTCTCTGCCTCCTGCCCTTGTCCCCCTCTGCCGCCCAGCCCTGGTACCCCTCTGCCTCCCGGCCCTGATCCCCCTCTGTCTCCCGGCCCTAGTTCCCCTCTGCTTTCTTGTCCTAGAAACCCTCTTCCTCCCGGCCCTGGTCCCATTGTCTCCTGGCCCAACTACCCTTGTGCCCCCTGGCCATGGTACGCCTCTGCCGCCATGCCCTGGGCCCCCTCTGCCTCCCGGCCCTTGTCCTTCTGTGTTTCCCGGCCCTGGTCTCCTTCTACCTCCAGGCCCTTGGGTCTCTCTCCGTCCTGGACCTGGGTCCCCTCTATCTCCCGGCCGTGGCCACCCCTGTCTCCAGAACCAGGCACCCCTCTACCTCCGACCCTGGTCTCTCTATGCCTCCTGGTCCTGGCCTCCCTCTACCTTCAGGCCCTTGGGTCTCTCTCAGTCCCAGCGCTGGGTCACGTCTACCTCATTGCCGTGGTCCCCCTGTCTCCTGGCCAAGATCTGACTCTGTCTCCAAACCCTGGTCCCCCCTACTTATCGGCCCTGATTCCCCTCTGCCTCCTGGCACAGGAACCTCTCAGCCTTCTGGCCCTGGTGCCCCTCTGCCTGCTGGCCATGGTCCCCATCTGTCCCCTGTTTCCCGGCCCAGGTACCCCGATGCTTTCTGGCCCTGGTCCCCATCTGCAGCCCTGCCCTGATCCCCGTATGCCTCCTACCCCTGGTCCCTCTGTGCCTCCCGGCTCTGGTCTCCCTGGACTTCCAGGCCCTGGTCCCTCTCTCCATCCCGGCCCAGGTACCCCTCTGCCTCCCGGCCCTGGTCCGCCTCTGCGTCCCTGACCTGGTCGTCCCGTGACTTTCGGCCCTGGTCCCCCTCTGTTTCTCCGCCCTGGTCCTCCTTTCTCCTGGCCCAGGTACCCCTCTAACTCCCAGCCCTGGTCCCTTGTCTCCCGGCCCAAATACCCGTATGCTTCCTGGCCCTGGTCCCCCTCTGCCTCAACGCTCTGGCCCCATCTGCCTCCCAGCCCTGGTCCCCCTGTCTCCCGGCCCAGGTCCCCCTATGCCTCCCGATCCCAGTCCCCACTACGTCTTGGCCATGGTCCCGCTTTACCTCCGGACCCGGGTACGCCTCTGCCTCCTGGCCCTGGTCCCCCTCTGCCTCCCTGCCCTGGTACCCCTGGCCTCTTGGCCCTGGTCATACTCTGCCTCCGCACCCAGGTACCCCACTGCCTCCTGGCCCTGGCCAACCTCTGCCTCCCAGCCAAGGACCACGTCTCCCAGCCCAGGTACCTCTCCGCCTCCCGGCACTGGTCCCCCTCTGCTGCTCTGCCCTGATCCACCCCTGACTCCTGGCACTGGTACCTCTGTGCCTCCCAGCCCTGGTCACCTTCCACCTCCAGGAACTTGGGTCACTCACCGTCCCGACCCGGGGTCCACTCTAACTCCTGGCCTTGGTCCCATGTTTCCCGATCCACGTACCCCTCTCCTCCTGGCCCTGGTCCATCTCTGCCACCCCGGCCTGGTCCCCCTCTGTCTCCCAGTCCTAGATCTCCCCCACCTCTCGGCACTGGTCCCCTCTGCCTTTAGGTCCTGGTCCCCCTGCCTCCTGGCCCAGGTTCCCCTCTGCCTCCTAGCCCTGATCCCCTTCTGCTGCCCTGCCATGGTCTACCTATGCCTCCTGAACCTGGTCCCTCTGTGCCTCCCATTCCTTGTCTCCTTACTACCGCAAGGCCATTGGGTCTCACTCCGTCTCGGGCCGGGGTCCCCTCTACCTCCCGGCCCTGGTCCTCTTCTGCCTCCCGGCTCAGGACACCGTTTCCCAGCCCAGGTGCCCCAGTGCACCCCGGTCCTGGTCTCCGTCTCCCGGCCCAGGTACCCATCTGCCTCCCGGCCCTGGTCCCCCTCTGCCACTCTTCCCTGGTCTCCCTCTGCCTTCTAGCCCTGGTCCCTCTGTGCCTCCCAGCCCTGGTCTCCTTCTACTTCCAGGCCCTTGGGTCACTCACCGTCCCGTCCTGGGATCCCTTCTACCTCCCGGCCCTGGTCCCCTTGTCTCCCGACCCGACCCACGTACCACTCTGCTTCCTGGCCCTGATCCTCCTATGCTTCACCGCCCTGGACACCCTCTGCCTCCCATCTCTGCTCCCCCTCTACCTCCCTGCCCTGGTCCCCCGTTTCTCAGCCCTGGTTTCCCTCTGCCTACCAGCCCAGCTACCCCTCTGCCTCTGTCCCTGATCCCCCTGTTTCCCGACCCTCGTGCCCCTCTGCCTCCTGGCCCTTGTCACCCTTTGCCTCTCGGCCCTGATCCCCCTCTGTCTCCAAGCCCTGGTCCCCCTCTTCCTCCCAGTCCTGTATCCCCCCCCCACCTCTCGGCCCTGGTCCCCCTCTCCCTCGCGGCCCAGGTACCCCTCTGCCTCATGGTCCTGCTCCCCCTCAGCCACCCTGCCATGGTCCCCCTCTACCTCCGGGACCAAGTCCCTCTGTGTCTCCCGGCCCCGGTCTCCCTCTACCTCCAAGCCCTTTGTTCTCTCTCCATCCCGGCCCTAGATACCCTCTACTTCCCGGCTTTGGTACCAATGTCTCCCGACGCAGGTATCCCTCTGCCTCTCGGCTCAGGTACCCCTCTGCCTACTGGTCCAGGTACCCCTCTATCTCCCGGCCCTGGTCCCCGTTTCCCAGTCCAGGTACACCTCTGTCCCTGGCCCTGGTGCCCCTCTGCCTCCAGGCCCAGGAACCCCTCTGCCTATTGGCCCGGGAACCCTGCAGCCTCCTGGCCCTGGTGCCCCTCTGCCTCCGTCCCTTGTCCCCCTGTGCCTGTCAGCTCTGGTCTCCCTCTAGATCCAGGCCCTGGCCGCTCCCTCTACCTACCGACATGGGTCCTCCTGTCTCCCGGCCCAGGTACCCCTCTGCCTCCTGGTCCTGGTGCCCCTCTGCCTCCCCTACCTGGTCCCTCTGTGCCTCCTGGCCCTGGTCTCCCTCTACCCCCAGGCCCTGAGCCCTCTCTCCTTCCAAGCCCTGGTTCCCCTCTACCAACAGGCCCTGGTCCCCATTACCTCCGGTCCAGGTACCCCACTACCTCCCATCCCTGGTCCCTTTGTTTCCCGGTCCAGGTACCCCTTTGCCTCCCAGTCCTGGTCCCCTACTGCCTCTATGCCCTGGTACCACCCGCCCCTCGGCCCTGGTCGTTGTCTGCCTCCCGGCCCAAGTACGGCAGTGCCTCCTGACCCTGGTTCCTCTCTGCCTCCCGGCCCTGGAACCCATCTCTCAGCCCAGGTGCACCCATGCCTCTGGCACCTGTCCCCCACTGCGTCTCGGCCCTGGTACCCCTGTGCCTCTCAGCCGAGGTCCCCTTCTGCCTCTAAGCCCTGATCCCTCTGTCTCCGGGCCCAGATGCACCTCTGCCTCCCTAACCCGGTCCCCCTCTTCCTCAGGTCCCTGGTCCTCCGTCTCCCGGACCAGGTAACCCTCTGCCTCCTGGCCACGGGCCCCTTCTGCCGCATTTCCCTGGTCCCCTTCTGCCTCCCGACCCTGGTAGCTGTATGCCCCCCGGCCACGGTCTCCCTCTACCTCCAAGCCCTTGGGTCTCTCTCTGCCCTGCTCTGATTCCCCTCTACTTCCTGGCCCTGGTACTGATTTCTCCCGAAGCAGGTATCCCTCTGCCTCTTGGCGCTGGTCCCCCTCTGCCGCCCTGCCCTGATACCCCTCTGGCTCCCAGCCCTGATCCCCCTCTACGTTACCGCCCTGGTTCTTCCTGCTCCTCGGCCCTAATCCCCCTCTCCCTTCTGGCCCAGGTACACCTCTGCCTCCTGGCACTAGTCCCGCTTTGCCTACCTTCCCTGGTCAAGCTGTCTACCGGCCCAGATACCCCTCTGCCTCCAAGCCGTGGTCCCTCTCTGCCTCGAGGCCTTGGTACCCCTCGGCCTCAGGACCCTGGTCCCCCTCTGCTTCCCGGACTTGATCCCCCTCTACCTCTCTGCCCTTAGTGCCCCTGCTTCTCCGTCCTGGTCACCCTTTGCCTCCCAGCCCAGGTTCATTCATTTATTCATTCATTCACTCAATCATATTTATTGAGGGCTTACTGTGTGCAGAGCACTGTACTAAGCGCTTGGGAAGTACATGTTGGCAACATATAGAGAAGGTCCCTACTCAACAGTGGGCTCACAGTCTAGAAGGGGGAGACAGAGAACAAAACAAAACATATTAACAAAATAAAATAAGTAGAATAAATATGTACAAGTAAAATAAATGAATAAATAGAGTAATAAATATGTACAAATATATGTACATATATACAGGTGCTGTGGGGAAGGGAAGGAGGTACGACGGGGGATGGAGGGGGGAGGAGGGGGAGCGGAAGGAGGGGGCTCAGTCTGGGAGGGCCTCCTGGAGGAGGTGAGCTCTCAGTAGGGCCTTGAAGGGAGGAAGAGAGCTAGCTTGGTGGATGTGGGGAGGGAGGGCATTCCAGGCCAGGGGGATGACGTGGCCCCGGGGTCCACGGCGTGACAGGCGAGAACGAAGCACGGTGAGGAGAATAGCGGCAGAGGAGCAGAGGGCGCGGGCAGGGCTGTAGAAGGAGAGAAGGGAGGTGAGGTAGGAGGGGGCGAGGTGATGGAGAGCCTTGAAGCCGAGTGTAAGGAGTTTCTGCCTGATGCGTAGGTTGATTGGTAGCGACTGGAGATTTTTGAGGAGGGGAGTAACATGCCCAGAGCGTTTCTGGACAAAGACAATCCGGGCAGCAGCGTGAAGTATGGATTGAAGTGGGGAGAGACAGGAGGATGGGAGATAGGAGAGGAGTCTGATACAGTAATCCAGACGTGATAGGATGAGAGCTTGAACAAGCAGGGTAGCGGTTTGAATGGAGACGAAAGGGCGGATCTTGGCAACGTTGCAGGGGTGAGACCGGCAGGTTATGGTGACGGCTTGGATGTGAGGGGTGAACGAGAGAGCGGAGTCGAGAAGGACACCAAGGTTGCAGGCTTGTGAGACGAGAAGGATGGTAGTGCCGTCAACAGTGATGGGAAAGTCAGGGAGAGGGCAGGGTTTGGGAGGGAAGACAAGGAGTTCAGTCTTGGACATGTTGAGTTTTAAGTGGAGGGCAGACATCCAGATGGAGATGTCCTGAAGGCAAGAGGAGATGCGAGCCTGGAGGGAGGGAGAGAGAGCAGGGTCAGAGATGTAGAGATAGAGGGGCAGAGAGAGGGGCAGGTACCCCGCAGCTTCCCGGCCCTGGTAAGCCTCTGCGTCTATTACCTGGTTGCCCCCTGCCTCTCATCCCTGGTCCCCCTGTCTCCTAGCCCAGGTACCTTTCTAACTTCCGGCACTGGTCCCTCTCTGACTCCCTGACCTTGTCACCCCCGCTTCTCAGCCATGACCACCTTGGCCTCCTGACCCTGGTACCCCTCTTCTTCCTGGACCTGGTCCCCCCCGCCTTCTGGTCCCGGTCCCCATCTGCTTCCCTGCCCAGGTAACTCTCAGCCTGCTGGCCTTGATCCCCTTCTACATCCCCTCCCTGGTCCCCTCCTGCCTATTGGCCCTGGTCCCCCTCTGAACCTTGGCCCTGGTCCCCTTGTCCCCCGGCCCAGGTATCTCTCTGCCTCTCTGCCCTGGTCCACGACTGTCTCCCAGCCCAGGTATCCCTCTGCCTCCCGGCCCTGGTCCCACTGTCTACCGGCCCTGGTCCTCCTCTTTCTCCCAGCCCTGACCCCCCGTCTGACTCACTGACCTTGTCCCCACTGCTTCTCAGCCCTCTTCCCCATCTCCCGGCCCAGGTATCCCTCGGCCTCCCGACCCTGGTCCCCCTGTCTACCGGCCCTGGTCTCCCTCTCCTTCCCAGACCTGGCCGGCCTCTGCCTCTCTGACCTGGTCACCCCCGCCTCTCAGCCCTAGTTCCCCTCTGCTTCTCAGCCCTAGGCCCCGTCTCCTGGCCCAGGTAACCCTCTAACTCCTGGCCCCGGTACCCCTGTCTACCGGCCCTGGTCCCCCTCTATCTCCTTTCATTGGTCCACCTCTACCTCCCTGACCTTGTCCCCCATGCTTCTCGGCCCTGGTCTCCTTTTGCCTCCTGGTCCTGATCCCATTTCCCAACCACGGACCCCCCTCAGGCTCCTGGCCCTGGTCCGTCTCTGCCTCCCGACCTTGGTCTCCTGTCTCCTGGCCCAGGTACACTTCTGCCTCCTGGCCCTGGTCCTCCTGTAACTCCATGACCAGGTCCCCCTCTGCCTCCCGGGCCCGGTCCCTTTGAGCCTCGCAACGATGGCCTCCCTCTACCTCCATGCCACTGGGTCTCTCTCCGTCCCGGCCATGGGTCCCCCTCTTCTGCCAGACCTGGTTTCCCTCTACCTCCGATCCCTGGCCACTTTCTCAATCCCTGCAACGGGACCCTCTACATTCCGGCGTAGGTCTCCCTGTCTCAGGCCCTGGTCCGCCTGCCTGCAGGTCCAGGTACCCCTCTGCCTCCTGGCCCTGATCCCCCTCTGCCTCCCGCCCTGGTGCCCCTCTACCTCCTGGGCCTGGTCCCTCTCCTTCACCGCACTGGTTACCCTCTAGCAACCAGCCCTGGTCCCCCTCTACCAACCGGCCCTGGTCCCCATTACCTCCGGCATAGGTACCCCACTACCTCCCGACCCTGGTCCGTTTGTTTCCCGGTCCAGGTGCACCTCTGCCTCCTGGCCCTAGTCACCCTCTACCACCAGACTTAGGTCCCCCTCGGTTTCCCATTCTCGGTCCCTCTTGTCGTCCCTGCCCTGGTCCCTCCCACCTCTCAGCCCTGGCCCTCCTCTGCCTCCCGGCCCGCGTACCACACTGAATCCTGGCCCTGGTCCCCCTCTGCCTCCCAGCCCTTGCTTCCGTCTTGCAACCCAGGTGCCCTTCTGCCTAGCGGACCTGGTCCCCCCCTGTGTCCCGGACGTGGGACCCCTCTACCTCTCATTCATTCATTCATTCAATCGTATTTATTCATTCATTCAATCGTATTTATTGAGCGATTATTGTGTACAGAACACTGTACTGAGCGCCTGGGAAGTACAGGTCAGCAGCATATAGAGACAGTCCCTACCCGACAACGGGCTCACAGTCTAGAGGACTAGAAGTACTCCCGGCCCTGGTCTCACTCTACCTCCAGGCCCTTGGGTCTCTCTCCGTCGCACCCCTGGGTCCGCCCCTACCTCCAGACCCTGGTCCCCCTGTCTCACGGCCCAGGTACCTCTCTACTTCCCGTCCCTGGTACAAATGTCTCCCGGCCCAGGTACCACTCTACGTCCCAGCTCTGATCCCTCTGCCTCCCGGCCCTAGTCCCCCTCTGCCCGAGTCCTCCCAGCTTCTTGGCCCTGGTCCCCCTCTGGCTCCCGGCCCAGGTACCCCTCTGCCTCCCGGCCCTGGTCCCGCTCTGACACCACGCTCTGGCCCTCCCCCACTTCTCAGCTCTGGTCCCCCTCTGCCTCCCGGCCCTTGTCCCCCTCCGCCTTTCAACCCTGATCCCACTTTACTTTCTGGCTCTGGTTCCCTCCCCGACCTTTCGGCCCTCGTCCCCTTCTCCCTCTGGCCCTAGTTCACCTCTACCTTCCTACCTTGGTCCTCATCTTCCGCCCAGACCTGATCCCTCTCTGTATACCGGCATTGTGTCCCGGTTCTACCCAGCCCTTGTCGCCTTTTACCTCCGGTCCCTGGTGACACTCTGCCTCCCTTCCCTGGTCCCCCTGTGCCTGCCAGCTCTCATCACCCTCTACCTCCGGTCCCTGTCCCTTCTCTCCGTCCCGACCTTGGGTCCGCTCTACCTCCAGGCACTGGTCCCCCTGTCTCCGGACCCACGTACCCCTCTACCTCCTGGCCCAGGTCCTGTTCTGCCTCCCCTCACTGGTCCACCTCTGCCTCCCGACCTTGGTTGACCCCTGCTTTTCTGCCCCTGTCTCACTATACCTCCAGGCCCTGGTGACTCTCTTGTTCCCGGCTCTGGGTTCCCTCTACCTCCCGGCCCTGGTCCCCCTGTATCCCGGTGCAGGTATTCCTCTGCCTCCCGGCCCTGGTCCCCCTCTCCCTCCCGGAATTTGACCCCCTCTGCCTTTCAGCCCTGGTCCCACTTTACTTTGTGGCATTGGTCCCCCCAGAACTTCCGGCCCTGGTTCCCCTCTCCCTCTGGCCCTATTTCCCCTCTACCTCTTTGCATTGGTCGCCATCTTCCTCCTAGACCCGGTCCCTCTCGTGGCTCCGTGGAAACAGCATGGGCTTTGGAGTCAGAGGTCATGGGTTTGAATCCCGGCTCTGCCAATTGTCAGCTGTGTGACTTAGGGCAAGTCACTTAACTTCTCTGTTACTTAGTTACCTCATCTGTAAAATGGGGATTAAGACTGTGAGACCCACGTGGGACAACCTGATTACCTTGCAACCTCCCCAGTGTTTAGAACAGTGCTTTGCACATAGTAAGTGGTTAATAAATGCCATTATTATTATTATTATTATTATTATTATTACTGGCATGGTGCCGCGGTTCTTCCCAGACCTCGTCGCCTTGTACCTCCCGGCCCTGGTCCCCCTTGCCTGCCAGCACTCATCTCTCTCTACCTCCTGGCGCTGGCCATTCTCTCCCTCCCAGGTCTGGTCCCCTGTCTCCGGACCCAGGTCCCCCTCTGCCTCCCTGCCCTGATCCACCTCTGCCTTCTGGCTCTGGTGCCCATCTGCCTCACGTCCCTTTTCTGTCTCTGCCTGCATACCCTGGTACCCCCTGCCTATCGGCCCTGATCTCCCTCTGCCTCCCAGACCTCCTGTTCCCCCATCTCTCAGCCCAGGTACCCCTTAGCACCCTGACCCAGGTCAATCAATCAATCAATCGTATTTATTGAGCGTTTACTATGTGCAGAACAATATACTAAGCGCTTGGGAAGTACAAATTGGCAACACATAGAGACAGTCCCTACCCAACAGTGGGCTCACAGTCTAAAAGGGGGAGACAGAGAACAAAACCAAACATACCAACAAAACAAAATGAATAGGATAGAAATGTACAAGTAAAATAAATAAATAAATAAATTAATAGAGTAATAAATATGTGCAACCATATATACATATATACAGGTGCTGTGGGGAAGAGAAGGAGGTAAGATGGGGGGATGGAGAGGGGGACGAGGGGGAGAGGAAGGAAGAGGCTCAGTCTGGGAAGGCCTCCTGGAGGAGGTGAGCTCTCAGCAGGGCCTTGAAAGGAGGAAGAGAGCTAGCTTGGCGGAGGGGCAGAGGGAGGGCATTCCAGGCCCGGGGGATGACGTGGGCCGGGGGTCGATGGCGGGACAGGCGAGAACGAGGTACAGTGAGGAGATTAGCGGTGGAGGAGCGGAGGGTGCGGGCTGGGCAGTAGAAGGAGAGAAGGGAGGTGAGGTAGGAGGGGGCGAGGTGATGGAGAGCCTTGAAGCCGACGGTGAGGAGTTTCTGCCTGATGCGCAGATTGATTGGTAGCCATTGGAGGTTTTTGAGGAGGGGAGTAATATGCCCACAGCATTTCTGGACAAAGATAATCCGGGCAGCAGCATGAAGTATGGATTGAAGTGGAGAGAGACACGAGGATGGGAGATCAGAGAGAAGGCTGGTGCAGTAGTCCAGACGGGATAGGATGAGAGCTTGAATGAGCAGGGTAGCGGTTTGGATGGAGAGGAAAGGGCGGATCTTGGCAATATTGCGGAGCTGAGACCGGCAGGTTTTGGTCACGGCTTGGATGTGAGGGGTGAATGAGAGAGCGGAGTCGAGGATGACACCAAGGTTGGGGGCTTGTGAGACAAGAAGGATGGTAGTGCCGTCAACAGAGATGGGAAAGTCAGGGAGAGGGCAAGGTTTGGGAGGGAAGACAAGGAGTTCAGTCTTCGACATGTTGAGCTTTAGGTGGCGGGCAGACATCCAAATGGAGATGTCCTGAAGGCAGGAGGAAATGCGAGCCTGGAGGGAGGGGGAGAGAGCAGGGGCGGAGATGTAGATCTGGGTGTCATCAGCGTAGAGATGATAGTTGAAGCCGTGGGAGCGAATGAGGTCACCAAGGGAGTGAGTGTAGATTGAGAACAGAAGGGGACCAAGCACTGAACCTTGGGGAACCCCCACAGTAAGAGGATGGGAGGGGGAGGAGGAGCCTGCAAAAGAGACTGAGAAAGAACGGCCAGAGAGATAAGAGGAGAACCAGGAGAGGACGGAGTCTGTGAAGCCAAGGTCAGATAGCGTGTTGAGGAGAAGGGGGTGGTCCACAGTGTCAAAGGCAGCTTAGAGGTCGAGGAGGATTAGGACAGAGTGTGAGCCATTGGATTTGGCAAGCAGGAGATCATTGGTGACCTTTGAGAGGGCAGTTTCCGTGGAATGAAGGGGACGGAAGCCAGACTGGAGGGGGTCGAGGAGAGAGTTGTTGTTGAGGAATTCGAGGCAGCGCGTGTAGACAACTCGTTCAAGGAGTTTGGAAAGGAATGGTTGGAGGGATATGGGACGATAACTAGAAGGTGAGGTGGGGTCAAGAGAGGGTATTTTTAGGATGGGAGAGACATGGGCGTGTTTGAAGGCAGAGGGGAAGGAACCAGCTACAAGAATCTCGAGGGGGTGGTAGAGGCAAATAGTGTGGGCTTCAAAGGAAGGAAAGGAAAGGGAAGGGGGAGGAGGGATAGTGCGAAAGCGACATTGGGGGGCGAGAAGGAAACCGACACCTCCTCCTTTTCCGGTGAGTCTAGGGGAGTGGGAGAAGAAGAGGCCTGTACTGCAGAGAGCAGCAGAAGAGACCGTGTCGTCCGGAGACAGCCGTGTTTCAGTTAGGGCAAGGAGGAGTAGAGAACTGGAAAGGAAAAGGTCCAGGATGAAAGGGATCTTACTTAAAACGGAGCGGGGTTTCCAGAGGCGACACTTGGCAGCAGCTGTCGAGGGTGGGGAGGGAGGGGGAAGGGTGGGAGGGGTGGGAAGGGTTTGGATTGGGATGAGTTGGCGGGGGCCTGGGCGGGGAGAGTGGGAAGGGGGGAGGCGATGGGAAAGGAGAACTGGGATGGGGTGGGTGCGGGGAGTGCTTACTGTGTACAAATCACTCACTGTACCAAGTGCTTGGGAGAGTACAATATAGCAATTAACAGGTACATTCCCAATCCAAAATGATCTTACAGTCTGGAGGAGTAGGGTTCACCATTTGCATCAACACTTGCATATTGTGTTCCCAAATTAACTTTGGTCTCAATCTTTCAGGCTATTTCAGGTAAATGGGATTTTTAGAGAAGGCAAATTATTTTTGTGTTATTTACAGATTTAGAATAGGGAGAGCATTTCAAGAAGATAATCATCATCATTATCAATCGTATTTATTGAGCGCTTACTGTGTGCAGAGCACTGTACTAAGCGCTTGGGAAGTACAAATTGGCAACATATAGAGACAGTCCCTACCCAACAGTGGTCTCACAGTCTAAAAGGGGGAGACAGAGAAAAAAACCAAACATGCTAACAAAATAAAATAAATAGAATAGATATGTACAAGTAAAATAAATAAATAAATAAATAAATAAATAAATAAATAGAGTAATAAATATGTACAAACATATATACATATATATAGGTGCTGTGGGGAAGGGAAGGAGGTAAGATGGGGGGATGGAGTGGGGACGAGGGGGAGAGGAAGGAAGGGGCTCAGTCTGGGAAGGCCTCCTGGAGGAGGTGAGCTCTCCATAGGGCCTTGAAGGGAGGAAGAGAGCTAGCTTGGCGGTTGGGCAGAGGGAGGGTATTCCAAGCCCGGGGGATGAAGTGAAGATAATGTTCGTGGTCTTTGCTCTTGGCTTCTCTTTTCTTCATGCATCTACTCATCTTTCCTTTTCTCTTTTCTTGCCTATCTGCAAATTATTTTGTGTCTATCTTCCCAGTTAGATTGTTAATCAGGTGAGAAGTGATTGTGTTTTATGCCTCCATTTGTACTCTCTGGAAAATTTAGTACAATGATTTGCACAGAGTACGTGCTGAATAAATACTACTGATTGATGTATTGATGGACTGAATCATGATCTTCAAGATGCAAAGTACAGTTCATTCATTCAGTCGTACTTATTGAGTGCTTACTGTGTGCAGAGCACTGCACTAAGTGCTTGGAAAGTACACTTCAGTATAATAATGATGGTATTTGTTAAGCGCTTACTATATGCAAAACACTGTTCTAAGTGCTAGAATAGATACGAGGTTATCAGGTTGTCCCACTTGGGGCTCACAGTCTTAATCCCCATTTTACTGATGAGGAAACTGAGGCACAGAGAATAATAGTAATAATAACAATGGCATTTATTAAGCGCTTACTATGTGCAAAGCACTGTTCTAAACACTGGGGAGGTTACAAGGTGCTCAGGTTGCCCCATGAGGGGGCTCACAGTCTTAATCCCTATTTTACAGATGAGGGAATTTAGGCCCAGAGAAGTAAAGTGACTTGCCCAAAATCACACAGCTGACAAGTGCCGGAATTGGGATTAGAACCCACAACCTCTGACTCCCAAGCCCGTGCTCTTTCCAGTAAGCCATGCTGCTTCTCATGTACTTAACAGCTAATGTACAGTGTGACTAGGGCAGCACTTTCTCTCTTTCCAGTTTGCTTCATGTGATGAAGATCACAAATGTTTTGCTAATTAGGTTTCCTCTACCGTGTACTAAGAGAAAGACTGAAATAGGTCTTGGACAGAAAATGGTTAGTAAATGGGCTATGTAGTTATAGGAAAAATGGCTGAATTCCTTTTGCTGAAGATCATGGTCTCTAAGAAGTGGAAGAGATTCAATTGTGAACAGAACTTTGAAGGTCATATGCAGAACCCAAGTCACGCTGTAGCACTAATGCGCATGGACTATGGTCCTTCTCCAGTATATTGGCTCTTCTCTACAGATTTTCTGGAATTCGACCTGAATTCCACCGTCTACACCTATATATTATGTCCCTAAATTCACTTTGACCTCAATGTTTCAGACGATTTCAAGTAAATGGGCTTTTATATCATATGGATAATCTGCTTTTGTATTATTTAGATAGACTAGGTTGAGCATTTCATGGAGCAGAGCAGAATGCTTTTGTACATAATAATACAGTCAGCTCTCCTATAACACAGGGGTCATGTTCTTCAGGGTTCTCGATTGAGGGAAACTCATGTTATAATAACCACAATCGACTGATGCCATGTAGAAGAGCCAAACCATTTCATCCAACATCTCATCTAGTTCTAATCAGACAGACATGTGTTGTTGGAAGAATGCTCCCTAAAGATTTCATGTCATGTTCTACCTTGGGAAAACACATGCTATGAGGAGAACTCACCATACTCTTTTTTTGGAAATTTAAGATTTGGTAGGCCCTGGAATGGGTTCTAGCTCTCAAATCAGTAAAATACCAATGGAAATGGTGGCAGAATGTGAAGTCTGGCTAGAAGCTTGGCTTGGAAGGACAAAAACTGAATTAGAGAATAGCGGGCATAGAGAGCAGAGAGATAAGATGGGGGTAAATTAGTAGAGAGCCTTGATGTCAATTGTGAGTTTGTGTTAGATGTAGAAGGACTCGGGGAGACAGTGGAGAGTTTGATGAGTGGAGAGACATGTGGTTGAAAGTTGCTTCAATAAGATGATTAATATAGCAATTGAGGGGGAAGAGGCTGGAGGCAGGAAGAACAACGAGGCGGTCAATACAATAGCCTAGCTGTGATTATGACCAGGGCTTCTACCAGGGTAGTAGCTGTTTGGGCTAACTGAAAGTGAGGGATCTGGGAGTTGTTGTGTAGGAAGACCTGACAGGATTTGGCAATAGATCGACTGTGGCAGTTGGAAGACTGGAAGGGAAGAGCAGAGAAATAGTGAGTTAAAACAGTGAACTAAAACAACACTTAAAATATTCTAGAAAACTTTAACATTGAAAATAGTCCCTTTACATTATTAATAAGGCTCAACGGATATTGAAAGGCAACAAATGAGCAAATAGATCATTTTCATCCTCTCTTAGTAAAGCAGACAATACCGGTATTTCTCAAAGAGGCTTTGCTGGGCTTTGAAGTGTCAATAATTGAGAACCACTATTTGTACGACAGCATCTCCCATTAGAATAATAGGGTGAGGCTTGGCGCTGAGACTTTGGAACTAAGAACCTGCACAGAAATTATAGCGCTAATGGCTTTCTTGGTGCTACTGAAGATGATGATGGTATTTGCTAATCACTTACTATGTGCCAAACACTATTCTAAGCTCTGGGGTAGATACAGGGTAATCAAGTTGTCCCACATAGGGCTCACAGTCTTAATCTCCATTTTACAGATGAGGTGACTGAGGTGCAGAGAAGTTGAGTGACTTGCCCAAAATCACACATCTGACAAACGGGGGAACCGGGATTAGAACCCATGACTTCTGACTCCCAGGCCCGTGCCCTTTCCAGTAAGCCCTGCTGCTTCTGCTACTGGCACTCTCTCATCTCATCCTGGACAGTCCAGTTCCCACTGGGACCCAGAGTACAATGAGGGAGTAGGCAGGCAGGGATACAACACAGTGTGAAGGACATGGGCAGTTTTCACTCACATAAGCCTGGCAGAACCAGAACTTGATCCCAGGTCTCCAAATAATGCTGCCCTAGACCATCATTGTTATTAATACTTTTCTTTCTGGGAAACACTTCTGTGGTTCGTATTTCTTCTTAGAACCTTATAACATTGGCACATTTTGAAAATGCTTTCCTTATTTTTCCCTTACTTACAGGTAGCTGTAATCATAGCGGCTTGGTAAACATCAGCAAACCTTCAATAATTCAGTTGAACTGGAAAGGTGTTTCCTACAGGTACGGTGCCTGGGGCAAAGATTACTCTCCACTTACTCCAGAGAAAACTGTCTATTGGATTGCCCCTTTGAACGCGAATGCGAGGTACTTGGAGTATTAGAGGCTTCACGACTCCAAGGATGATTTATTGTTGTTTAAAAATCCCCGAGATAACCGAATCACCCATGGAGAAGGCAGCAGCACAGCAGTGTACAAGAATTCCATGTATATCCACTATTACAGTTCAAGGGATATCGCCAAGGTCAACTTGACCACCAACGCTGTAGTTGTCCGGAAGACTCTCCCAGATGCTGCCTATAACAACCGTTTTTAGTATGCTGGTGACAGTTGGGAAGATATAGACCTTGCAGAGGACGAAAGTGGATTGTGGGTGATTTATGCCACTGAAGCCAGCACTGGTAATATTGTGATTAGTAAGCTCAATAACACCACACTTGAGGTACTGAACACCTGGCAAACTAAGCAGTATAAGCCATCTGTTTCCAATGCCTTCATTGTATGTGGGGTCCTGTATGCTACTCGTGCAGTCAACACCAGACAAGATGAAATTTTTTATACCTATGACACCAACACTGGGCAAGAGGGAAGAATGAGTATACTTATGAAAAAAATTAGAGAAACTGACAGGTATCAACTACAACCCCCAAGACCACAAGGTATATGTCTATAATGAAGGTTACCTGGTGACCTACGGCCTTAGCTTTCAAACTACCTTACAGTGATAGTCTTAGGGACAAACCCATGAGAGGTGTGGAATATCTTTTGATAAGATGAATGCATTTCTGCCTTTGAAATTTACTCAGTTTTCTAAGATACGTAAGGTGGCCCAAGAGTTTATTGAATGTTACTATTTGGGTCAATGTTGATATTGGCAAAAATTTGATAACTCAAATTTAATATTCTTTTTCCACTGGTAAAATGATTGATTGAAGATTTCCATCAAATATTTAAGGTTTAACCCTAAATCCCACACAAAACTAGCTCAGGAAATTTAGCTCCAGAGAGTGTCCAGGGCTGATGTCAGAGTCCCAGTGTTGGTTATAAAATTAAGATGCAAACCTCCTCTCCATTTTCATTAAAGAATATGCCGTTCTCTTCCCTCTTCTGGTGTTTGGTATAATTTAAAGTGCAAGGTCTGACCAAAGACAGGATCTTCTGTCACAGTCTAGAGGTCATATGGTAACAGTGTGAATGCTCATGCTTATTGTCTGTTTTTTCCAATAGCAAGAGTCTCTTTGAACTTTAACTCCGGCAGAGAACAGAATAGCATGTACCTCTGGGAATCTCTTTAAGCCCATTGGGAAGTAGGATTCCAGCCCTTCTTTTGGCGGAAGTGAAATGTAGTCAGAGAAGACTAGAGATCCAAGCTATGACTTTAGTTCAACCTGACTTCCGAGTTTTCCGAGCAAGTGACTCAACTTCTGTACTTTAATTTCTCCACCTGAAAAATGGGGATGAATTAGCCCCCGTTAAGCTTGGACTGATACAAAGGGCAAACAGGAATGTTAGGTAGGACTCATTGAGTGTGCTGTGGGATGATTCTTTGGGGTCTAAGTCCCTGTTCTCTGGGCTCAAGTTATTATATTTCTCTTTCCCGCTCTCTTCTCCAGGCAATGCGCTGATGCCTGGAACATATAAGTAGATATATATCAGCAGACTTTAGCTCTTAGTGGGTAGGAACATTGCTTTGTATTTTTGAACCTGGTTCTCCCCTGTAAAATGGGAGTAACCATGGTAGCCTCCCTCCTAGACGTGCCTATATGGCAGCTCTGTAGAAAGGTACCCACATTTACAAGCTAATGACTCTTTTGTTTAACCTGGCTTCCTTACCTGGGTATACAGAGAGTAAAGTAAATTAAATCAAATTATTTTCACTGGATAAGCTTTCCTTTTTAATGTTCGTGGGTATTTTTAGCCTTAAAACATTTCATCAGCTCACTCCTTCCTACTTATTAATCAATCAATCCAATTATCCACTCTCTCCTCCCATTTCACTCCAGTTGGCACTCTTTGATCCTCTCCAAGTAACCTATTATCAGTGCCCTGGTCTCATATTTCTTGCCACATACTTACTGCTCTTGCCTACCCCCCTGTTTGAACACTTTCCCCTGCTATTCAGTTAGTTTACCCATCTTCCAATCCTCGAAGCCCTTTATGAAATCAAATCTGGGAGGCCTTCCCTGGTTGACTTCTAATCTCCTTACTTGATATTCTCCAACATGCCACTTAAAGAACTTCCACAGCACCTTATAATTTAAATACTCACAACCTCCTATGGGACTTATGCACACTTTTTTATACTCTTCTTTCTATCTGTGTCTATTAGTGTCTGTGTCCTCTTCTAGATTGCAATCTCTTGGAGGCAGAGATCCTGTATTCTTGAACAATATTCTCCCAAGCACTTTGTATAATATTTAGTGTACGGTAGGCCCTCAAACAATCAGTTAATCAATCAGTCACATTTAGTGAGCTCTTACTGTGTTCAGGCCACTGTAATAAGCATTTGGGATAGTACAAAACATTAGAATTGGTAGAAATGTTCTCTGCCCACAGGGAGCTTGCAGTCTAGATGGGGAGATAAATTTATTCATTGATTAATTTGTTAGCAAAAGAGGAAACAGACATGATAAAGTGGTACCGATCAAGATATATCATTTTTTTTATTAGATTCTATGATTTCTGATTTGGGGATCAACCTAGTACCTTATTTTTAGCTGTGGCATTTCTGTTTGTGATGTGATTAATGTTCCCAGTCTCTGGAAATTTACTTTTTGGCTTTCCACAAATAGCTACCTGGACACTAATAAACGTTCAGCAGTTTTCAAGGACTCCAACTTCATCCTGAGTAGGAAGAAGGGGAAAAGTGAAGGCAAGCATCCAATAAATGACAGGCTGTTTCTATGTCCTTTCGTATTCCTATATGTCTCTGTTATCCTGTCCATTTGTCTCTGATGATTCTCAGTACTAGAAATTAGTTTAAGTATACTAAGTGCTCTTTTCTTTTGAATATTAAATGGTACATTTTTAAAAAAAGATTTCTGGAGTTTTATTGATCAATTTATATGGAAAAGACCTTAGTCAAGGTACTACATGCATCTCATGCATCTAATTCAATCTTGTAGATAAGGTTAAAGAAATCTCTAAACTCACAAAAAAAATCTCTGTTCAACCCTTATTGAACACTGTCATTCCCTGTCATTAAGCAGAATTTATGATGTCCCACTGTGTGCAGAGCATTATGCTGGGCATAGGTCATTCTGATGAAATAATGTCCTGGCTTTAAGAAGCTTTTTGCAGATTGTGCCCCATTGTAGAGAAGGGCATAGGAAGGAGACTGGACTGACCCCAAAAGCTCCCCATGATCTTTGCTTTGCATCTACCTCTTGCTACCTTCTCAAGGGAGGGCTGCTCACAAGCCTTGCTCCTCTCAACTTCCCCAGGCCAGGTGCCCCTTTCCCCCCACTCTGTTAATCCCATTGGAATCATGCATCTGATCAGAAGGGGGCAAAGTAACATGGATTATTAGATCTGGGTTTTGTATTTTCAGTTTTACTTCAATATTTTTCTCTGCCTACAGCCTGGTTCTTTCAGTCCCACTTTAATTTCTTTCCAGCTATGTAGTTGTGAGCTAATTTTCAGGGTTTACCTACTTACTGTAAATGGTAAAATATGTTTATGTGACTTGCTTCCCTTTCCCAATTAGGGCTATTAAACATAAAGTTCTTAGTTTGTTTCTGCAAATAAGAGGGTTATGAAAGGGATGCAAGTACCAAAAGAAGGAAGGGGAAGCATGAATTTATTTGAGAGACCATATTAAGGGAAAGAAGTTATATATTTTAAACAAACAAAAAATAGTGAAGAAGGTTGAAAGAAAAGGTATGAGACACAATCTTGACTCAAATTCTCCAGCTCCAGAAAACAATATTTTCAAGATATAATTATTTAACCCTTAGCTCTTGCTTCAAGTTTATGTATTGCCACACAGTAGCAGAACTGAGCCAATATTCAGTTATTCTGTACTTTTAAAAATGGTATTTGTTAAGCACTTACTATGTGCCAGGCTCGGTTCTAAGTGCTGGGGTAGATAAAAGCTAATCAGGTTGGACACAGTCCATGTCCCACATTCATTCATTCATTCAATCTCATTTATGGAGTGCTTACCCTGTGCAGAGCACTATACTAAGCGCTTGGGAGAGTACAGCAATAGACACATTCCCTTCCCACAACTAGCTTATAGTTTCTAAGGATGATCCCACATGGGGATCACAGTCTTAATCCCCATTTTACAGGTGAGGCAACTGAGGTACAGATAAGTTAACTGACTTGCCTAAGGTCACATAGCAGAAAAGTCATGGAACAGGGTCTGGAACCCAAGCCCTTCTGACTCCCAGGCCTGTGCTCTGTCCACTAGGCCATGCTCCATTTGGAACTGTGTATGACCTCATTGATTTGTATCTACCTTATTTCTTAGAATAGTGCTAGAAATATAGTAAGCGCTTAACGAATACCATAAAAAAGTGTCAGAGCACGATTAGAACACAGGTCCTTCTGACTCCCATGCCTGTGCTTTATAATAATAATAATGATGGTATTTGTTATGTGCCACTAGGCAACACTGCTTCTCCCATTTCCCAAGCCATCGCTCACCATGACCTGTGATTGTAAGTGCTTAGTACAGTGCTCTGCACACAGTAAGTGCTCAATAAATACGATTGAATGAATGAATGAACTGTAACTCTTTCTTTCCTCAAATAACCCAGATCACAGCCCTCTCAGGCCCTATCTGCAAAATGATTCAATTAAAGAAAACCACACACAAGCTCCTTCTCTGTGGCTGCACATATTTTAATGGTGGTATTAGTTGGGGGGGAGTGGGGTAAGTAACTGCCTGGGCACTCCATGCCCCCATAGCTGGGGTCTGGAAGAGGCTGTTACAAGGCAACATGAAGGTGGAAGGTAATGGTGGTGGTAGCAGCACCAAGGGCATGTTAAATAATGATAGATGGTGGGAAGTGTAGGTGGGAGGAGGAGGTATATGTGGTAGTGGCACTATCCACAATGAGAATTCAACGTGGCCCAGTGGAAAGGGCATGGGCTTTGGAGGCAGAGGTCATGGACGCCATAGACGCCCGGGACTCCGTTCCTGAGAGTCCCGCCCGCCATCACACCGCGCGGCCTTGCTGCTCCCGGAAGGATCCTCTCCTCAGAGCGCCGCCTTAGACGCCCGGGATCCGTTCCCGAGAGGCCCATCTGCCCGCCATCACACCGCGTGGCCCCCGCTGCTCCCGGAAGGATCCTCTCCTCAGAGCGCCCCTATAGACGCCCCCTGCTTCCACCCCTCCCCCCCCCCCCCGATTTAAGCGACCTTCCTTAAAGTGCCCCCCCCTTCCCGATCCGGTACTGACTGACTCTCCCCCCCTCCCCGACCCCAGGAAAAAGGCCCTTGTGATCACCAAGTAACATTAACGACAACCTCATTCGCACCTACTCAGCCCTCCCATGCTAGTTGGCTGTTCACTCCTCCCCCCAGGTATCTCTGCTCCCTGACCCCCTTAACAGGCCCACCCTACTCTATCACATAATATTTTGTATCTGCTATTTATGACATCATTATCTGCCAATTTTATTATTGCCATAGCCTGTTAATTGTTTAACTACCCCCTGTGATGCCATTGTCTACTTATAACATTGCTACTGTTTTATCGCTTCTGCATCTCAGTTGTTAACCTCCCGTTGTACTGTCACTCTTCCTGCTGACCTAACCATGAACTTTCAATTCCCTTGCTCCCAACCGCCATTCGCATTCCTCACCTACCCCTTCCCCACTCCCACCCAGCTTTTCCCTCCCTCTCCCCCACCAAGACCACTCCCCCTCACCCCCTACCAAGGATCCCTCTGTACCAGTGCCAGTCCTCCGCTCCTCCCTCCCAGCCCCCTCCCTCCCCTTCTCCCGGCCCCCACCCCATCCCAGTTCTCCTTTCCCATTGCCACCTCTCTTTCCACTCTCCCCGCCTAGGCCCCCGCCAACTCATCCCAATCCAAACCCTCCCCACCCCTCACACCCTTCCCCCTCCCTCCCCTCCCTCGACAGCTGCTGTCAAGTGTGGCCTCTGGACCCCGCGCTCCGTTTTAAGTAAGATCCCTTTCATCCTGGACCTATTCCTTTCTAGCTCTCTACTCCTCCTCTCCCTAACTGAAACATGGTTGTCTCCGGACGACACGGTCTCTTCTGCTGCTCTCTCCAGTGGAGGCCTCTTCTTCTCCCACTCCTCCAGACTCACCGGAAAAGGAGGAGGTGTCGGTTTCCCTCTCGCTCCCCAATTTCGCTTTCGCACTATCCCTCCTCCCCCTTCCCTTTCCTTCCCTTCCTTTGAAGCCCACATTATTCGCCTTTACCACCCCCTCCAGATTCTTGTAGCCATCAGTTACTGCACCCCCGGCCCCTCCTCCAACTTCTTTAACGATTTTGACCCCTTCCTCACCTTCCTTCTCTCCTTTTCCATTCCCACTCTGATCCTCGGAGAGTTCAACATCCACATGGATTTCCCTGATGACTCCTCTGCCGCCCACCTTCTATCTCTCCTCGACACTGCCAACCTCTTGCTCCACCCCACCTCACCCACTCACCAACCTGGTCATACCTTCGACCTCATCATCTCCTATCACTGCACTGTGTACACCCTCACCAACTATGAAATCCCTCTCTCTGATCATAATCTTCTCAACTGCCTCCTCACTCACACTCCTTTCCCCTGTAATTCCATATTACTCCCTCACAGAGATCCCCGCTCTCTCGACCCCATCCATCTTTCTGAGTGCCTCTCACCCCACCTCACCTCCCTCTCCTCTCTGCCAAGTCTTGATGATCAGATTACTGCTCTCAACTCTACCCTTTCTACTCAGCTAGACTCACTCGCTCCCCTATCCCTTCGCTGCTCTCGTACCACTAACCCACAGCCCTGGATCACTGTCATTGTCTGCCTCCTTCTCTCTTATGCTCTAGCTGCCGAACGCTGCTGGTGGAAGTCTAAACACCATGCCAACCTCGTTCACTTCAGGTTTATCCTTTCCCGCCTTAACTCAGCCCTCTCCTCTGCCAGACAAAACTATTTCTTCTCCCTTATTTACACTCATGCCCATCATCCCCACCAGCTCTTCCGTACATTCAACTCCCTTCTCAGGCCCCCTGTTCATCCCCCTCTTCCTTCCCTCAACCCCAACGATCTGGCCTCTTACTTCATTAACAAAATTAAAACCATCAGGTCCGACCTCCCCAAAGTCACTCTCCCCACTTATCCAACAACCCGGCTCTCAACACTCTCTGCTACTCTACCATCCTTCCCAGCAGTATCCTCAGAGGAGCTCTCCTCACTCCTCTCAAGTGCTACTCCGGCCACCTGTGCTTCTGACCCCATTCCCTCTCATCTCATGAAATCTCTCACTCCGTCCCTTCTCCCCTCCTTAACTTCCATCTTCAACCGCTCACTCTCCACTGGTTCCTTCCCCTCTGCATTCAAACATGCCCATGTCTCTCCCATCCTAAAAAAACCCTCTCTTAACCCCACCTCACCTTCTAGTTATTGCCCTATCTCACTCCTACCATTCCTTTCCAAACTCCTTGAACGAGTTGTCTACACGGGCTGCCTCGAATTCCTCAACACCAACTCTCTCCTCGACCCCCTCCAGTCTGGCTTCCGTCCCCTACAGTCCACGGAAACTGCCCTCTCAAAGGTCACCAGTGACCTCCTGCTTTCCAAATCCAACGGCCCCTACTCTATCCTAATCCTCGTCGACCTCTCAGCTGCCTTCGACTCTGTGGACCACTCCCTTCTCCTCAACACACTATCTGACCTTGGCTTCACAGACTCCGTCCTCTCCTGGTTCTCCTCTTATCTCTCCGGTCGTTCATTCTCAGTCTCTTTTGCAGGCTCTTCCTCCTCCTCCCATACCCTTACTGTGGGGGTTCCCCAAGGTTCAGTTCTTGGTCCCCTTCTGTTCTGGATCTACACTCACTCCCTTGGTGACCTCATTCGCTCCCACGGCTTCAAAAATCATCTCTACGCTGATGACACCCAGGTCTATATCTCTGCCCCTGCTCTCTCCCCCTCTCTCCAGGCTCGCATCTCCTCCTGCCTTCAGGACATCTTCATCTGGATGTCTGCCCGCCACCTAAAACTCAACATGTCCAATACTGAACTCCTTGTCTTCCCTCCCAAACCCTGCCCTCTCCCTGACTTTCCCATGTCTGTTGACGGCACTACCATCCTTCCCATCTCACAAGCCCGCAACCTTGGTGTCATGCTCGACTCCACTCTCTCATTCACCCCTCACATCCCAGCCGTCACCAAAACCTGCCGTTCTCACCCCTGCAACATTGCCAAGATCCGCCCTTTCCTTTCCATCCAAACTGCTACCCTGCTCGCTCAAGCTCTCATCCTATCCCGTTTGGACTACTGCATCAGCCTTCTCTCTGATCTCCCATCCTCGTGTCTCTCCCCACTTCAATCCATACTTCATGCTGCTGCCCGGATTGTCTTTGTCCAGAAACGCTCTGGGCATGTTACTCCCCTCCTCAAAAATCTCCAGTGGCTACCACTCAATCTGCGCATCAGGCAGAAACTTCTCACCCTGGGCTTCAAGGCTCTCCATCACCTCGCCCCCTCCTACCTCACCTCCCTTCTCTCCTTCTACAGCCCAGTCCGCACCCTCCGCTCCTCTGCCACTAATCTCCTCACCATCCCTCGCTCTTACCTGTCCCGCCATCGACCGCCGGCCCACGTCATCCCCCGGGCCTGGAATGCCCTCCCTCTGCCCATCCGCCAAGCTAGCTCTCTTCCTCCCTTCAAGGCCCTACTGAGAGCTCACCTCCTCCAGGAGATCTTCCCAGACTGAGCCCCTTCCTTCCTCTCCTCCTCGTCCCCCTCTCCATCCCCCCTCTTACCTCCTTCCCTTCCCCACCACACCTGTATATATGTATATATGTTTGTACATGTTTATTACTATTTTTATTTATTTATCTTACTTATACATATCTATTCTATTTATTTTATTTTTTCAGTATGTTTGATTTTGTTCTCTGTCTCCCCCTTCTAGACTGTGAACCCACTGTTGCGTAGGGACTGTCTCTATGTGTTGCCGACCTGTACTTCCCAAGGGCTTAGTACAGTGCTCTGCACAAAATAAGTGCTCAGTAAATACGATTGATTGATTGATTGATTGATGGGTTCAAATCCCAGCTCTGTCAATTGTCAGCTATGTGACTTTGTGCAAGTCACTTAACATCTCTGGGACTCAGTTCCCTCATCTTTAAATTGAGGACGAAGACTGTGAGCCCTCTGTGGGACAACCTGATCACCTTGTAACCTCTCCAGCATGTAGAACGGTGCTTTGCACATAGTAAGAGATTAATAAATGCCATTATTCATTTTTTTTAAATGAGTGGGGCTTCCGAATTCCAACAGGCCCTCTGGAGCCAGGGGCCTAAACCCCATAGGCCTCTGGCATAATCCAATTCCAACCGGGCACATAGGTTCCACCCATCTATCAATCAATCAGTGAATCATCAAGGTTTACTATATGCAGAGCTCTATACTCTGAATACAGGGGGGAACGTGTCTACCACGTTACATTGTTATATTGTGTTATATTGTGCTCTCACAAGCACTTAGTACAGTGCTCTATACACAATAAGAGCTCAGTAAATACGATTGATTGATTGATTTTACTTGTGAGAGTACAATATAGTAGAGTAGGAAAACATGATCCATGTCCACAAGCAGCTCACAGAAAGCAGGGTGGGCAGGGGAATCAACAAGGGGGCAGAATTCTTACTGTTATATTTTTAGACCTGGACAAAGGAGGGTGTGGAGGCCATCATGTGTTTTGTAACTAAGTCATTTATAGGTGAATCTGGGAGCTCCTGGACTGGGATAGCACATCAGCCTTGCCAGTCACCTGCCCCAGGGGTGATCAGGGCCTCATGAAGGAGATTCGGCATGTCAGAGAACACCAGGGTGGCAGCCTGCTAAAACTCTCCCAATCTCCATACACAAGCTGGCCTGGATCTCCCACATGATGGTATGATTCAAAGTCATCAGTTCAGTTGCCAGGGTCAACATCTAAAGCACAAGGTCTGCCACTCTGGTATCCTCGTTTGTTTCTGGAGTTTGTCCAGTGTAAATAAGCTCTGGACCCAAGAAGCACAGCAACCACTAAATCTCCCTCCTGTCTGTTCATAGTAGAGGCCTGTTCTTGCCTAATATCAAAGCTTTAGCCATGATACTGAGGGTGTCCTGACTCCTTTTCTGTTTTTCTGTGATCCAAATGAGTGAAGGATTTTGGATCAATTACTCAACTGCCATGGGGTTCAGTTTCCTCATGGCATGAACCTGTAGGACTGTGTTCTAAAGAGTAACTCATAGGCCTACAGGAGGCAACATCTTAGCTCATATAATAATAATAATTACGGTATTTGTTAAGTGTTTACTATGTGCCAAGCACTGTGCTGTGTGCTGGGGTAGATACAAGGTAATCAGGTTGTCAATCAATCAATCGTATTTATTGAGCGCTTACTGTGTGCAGCACACTGTACTAAGCGCTTGGGAAGTACAAGTTGGCAACATATAGAGACATTCCCTACCCAACAGTGGGCTCACAATCTAGAAGGGATAGACAGAGAACAAAACCAAACTTATTAACAAAATAACCAAACATAGCTCACAGTCTTAATCCCCATTTTACAGATGAGGTTACTGAGGCACCAAGAAGTTAAGTGACTTGTCCAAGGTCACATAGCAGACCAGTGGCAGAGTCAGGATTAGAGCCCACATCCTCTGACTCCCGTGTCTGGGCTCTTTCCACTAAGTCGCGCTGCTTCTCGATCTATCTTCCTGGCAACTGCTTAGAAATGGGGATAAATTGGCACCTGTATTCAAAGTAAAGAGCATCACTACTTGCTTCAGCAGTTTCCATTTTGTGGGGGATTCTTTACTTCTCATCCACCCCAGGGGCCCCCACAGTTAACTAGGTTGGTCGGATTTTATTCCAGAGAGCCCAGTTTTCATTTATTCAATTTTATTTAGTGAGTGCTTACATTGTGCTGAGCACTGAGCTAAACGCTTGGAAAGTATAATTCGGCAACAAATAGAGACAATTCCTACCCAGCAATGGGCTACCCTGCCTGGTACTGGTAGAGTTCTCTTTAAATTTGATATTTTTATTTTAAACAGTCAACATCTCTCCTTATGGGCTTCTATAGCCAAGCTCTGTGGCTTGGAAGCAGAGCCGGTGTTTATAGTGCCCGAGGAGGGGAATGCCATAGTCCTGTGGAATAAAAATTTCACGAACTCGGCATTGTGTTTAAAAGGTATGTCATTGACAGGTTTATTACTACTAGAGCTTCATCCAGCACTAGTAGGGAGTGGCGGTTGAGCAGTATGGAATCCCTCTGTTAGTCAAGTCCAGCTCAATTTTGAGTAAATTGGAGCTTCTTTTGTACAGTACAACATCTAATTTTAAATAAAGTACAATACAGGGTAAATATATTAAGATGGGCAGCAACACCCCTTGGGTCGGGTTTTTTTATCTTGTTCTCAAGGTGATTAAACACATTCAACTAAACTAAAGGAGTAGTTTCATCTTGTTTTCAGGTATTCTATAGAAACAAAATGAAGATGTGTTGTGAACCTGATTACCTTGGTAACCAGAGGCAGGTCTGCAGCTGAAATGGTTAGGAGAGAAGGGAAGGGGCAAATTATGCTTCCACAGCCCCCAAACAAGGGAGAGGTTCAGAGTCTGCTACCCCACCACCTCCCATCCCCAAATCATTGGCAACATACTCTAAATTCTGCAGATTTCTGGCCAAGAACATTTTGCCGGCCCTTATGCTAGGAAATACATGTCTGTCGCTTCCATGTGGGCAAAGAGGCATCCAGGATTCCCTATTGTCATCAGTGGCAGGAATAGAGAAGTAAAGCAAAACGCCCAGAGGCCATGGGGTGGAGCCCAGGCAGCAGTACTTCAGCAGCCAGCCAGCCAGCCAACACTCAGTGAGCCGCCATGGGCAAAGCAGGAGGTTGAGAGTGTGCCCTAGGGTGGGGAGAGAAGTAAGCCTGCCGGTTTTCCTGCTGCTCCTGTTCTGTGGGCCAGCAGGCTGCAGCCTCTGGCCTGGCCCAGAGCCTTTCATGGTACCACCACCACAGTTTGATATGCCTAATTTCCTCCTCCCTTCATTGCTTCCCTTCTTGTCCACTGCCTGCACAAACTGCCCAGCCGCCTCAGAATGGTCAGGAACCTTTAAATCAATCAATGATATTTACTGAGTGCTTACTGTGTGCGGAGCACTGTACTGAGCATTTGGAAGAGGATGATAGAACAGAGTTGGTTGGCATGTTCCTTCTCAACAGCCAGCTTATAGCCTTCCTTTGCCCCCCCGACGAGCCACCACCCTACAGTGAACACCTCCTGAGAGTCAGGGCTAAGACCAGATCTTCAGAGATGTGCTGCCCTATCAGTCAGTAAATCAGTGATATTTACTGAGCACTTATGGTATGCAGACTACTGCTAAGTACTTGGGAGAGTACAATACAACAGAGTTGGTAGACCTGTTCCCTGCCCACAATGAGTAGATTGAGAATGTACTCCGTGGACCCCCTCACATTGAGAATGTATTTAGTGGCGTCTTCAAAGTCTATATACTGAGAATCATCATGGTGAGTAATAATAATAATACTTTTGATATTTGTTAAGCGCTTACTATGTGTCAAGCACTGTTCTAAGTGCTGGGGTTGGGGGGGACCTTGAATACAAGGTCATTAGGTTGTCCCATGTGGGGCTCACAGTCTTAATCCCCATTTTACAAATGAGGTAACTGAGGCACAGAGAAGTTAAATGACTTGCCTAAAGTCATACAGCTGACAAGGGGTGGGGCCGGGATTATTACCCATGACCTCTGACTCTCAAGCCTGCGCTCTTTCCACTGAGCCACACTGCTTCTCTAGATCTTGTACCAGCAGAAGGGCACAGGGTTTCATCGAGAAAAAAAGACAAGACAGTGTCCTATTTCCTGGTGATAAAAACATGCAGAGTATGGTTCCCCTCTTTCCCAGTAGAAACCTAAAATATTCCTGGAACAACAGAATAATTGTTTTTCCTACTGTGGTTTAATTAAAAATGATTGAGCCTTGTGGTTTGACCCCATATTCCTCTTCCTTTTGAATATTCATCAAGCACCTATTGGGTGAATAATTAGGCCCTACAACCTGAATCTGTAACACATTTTTACACTCATATATGGGGTAAGAACCTAGGAAAACAACAAGTAATAGTAATAGTCCAGCTAAATGGCTGTTACACATCTGGTAGGTAGTTCTGCAGTGAAGCAGTGAATAGTGTCAGCTTTTAAGAGGCAATTACTAGGCTTTGTATTTCATGCACCCAATTGAGATGGCCCAGGACGGTCTCTCAGGTGCCATTGCTCCATGCTGTCTGACTTCAGACTCAACCAGGCAAGAGAGAATTGGGTTGCATTGCCATATTCATTGCTTGAAAGGGAGGAAACTTTATTCATTTCCTAATGAAGTCTGGATCCTAGAATACTCAGTATTCCTCAGGGATTCCTATCCCAAATCTGTTCTGTCTCGCGGTGTATGGGTGTTCAGGTTTGGATCGCTTCCCTGCTTATCATTCAGTTCCAGCACCTGATGTCGGTTCCCTGTGTGTCATTAAAGCCAGAAGCCAGGCATTTCCAGGGGATGTGGATCCACTTGTGCCCCTATTTCGCTTATATTCTTTGTAAAGTTTTTTGAAGATGGGTTTTTTTTTTTAGTGAGGAAGCACAGCAACAGTGTTGGATTCCAGCCATGTCTCCCAAACTTCTTCCATGCTGCTGGGATTGGCCCTCATGGACTGTCTGCTCCCCCAGTGGCAGTGTTTCCTGCTCCCAATCAATCAATCAATCAATCAATCAATCGAATTTATTGAGCGCTTACTGTGTGCAGAGTACTGTACTAAGCACTTGGGCAGTACAAGTTGGCAACATATAGAGACGGTCCCTACCCAACAGTGGGCTCACAGTCTAGAATGGGGAGACAGAGAACAAAAAAAATTAACAAAATAAAATAAATAGAATAGATATGTACAAGTAAAATAAATAAATAAATAGAGTAATAAATACGTGAAAAACATATATACATATATACAGGTGCTGTGGGGAAGGGAAGTAGGTAAGGCGGGGGAGATGGAGAGGGGGAGGAAGGGGAGAGGAAGGAGGGGACTCAGTCTGGGAAGGCCTCCTGGAGGAGGTGAGCTCTCAGTAGAGCCTTGAAGGGAGGAAGAGAGCTAGATTGGCGGATGTGGGGAGGGAGTGTTTTCCAGGCCAGGGGGATGACGTGGGCCGGGGGTCGACGGCGGGACAGGCGAGAATGAGGCACGGTGAGGAGATTTGCGGCAGAGGAGCGGAAGTTGCGGGCTGGGCTGTAGAAGGTGACAAGGGAGGTAAGGTAGGAGGGGGCGAGGTGATGGAGCCTTGAAACCGAGGGTGAGGAGTTTCTGCCTGATGCGTAGGTTGATTGGTAGCCACTGGAGATTTTTGAGGAGAGGAGTAACATTCCCAGAGCATTTCTGGACAAAGAAAATCTGGGCAGTAGCGTGAACTATGGATTGAAGTGGGAGAGACAAGAGGATGGGAGATCGGAGAGGAGGCTGATACAGTAAATAGCATCCGGAGTGAGAGTGGCAACGCAAATGGCAAATTCTCCCAATAATAATGATGATAATGATAATAATATCTATTATGTGCTTACTATGAATCAAGCACTCTGGTAGATACACAGGATGGACACAGTTCTTGTCCCACATGGGGCTCACAGTCCAAGTAGGAGGGAGAACAGGTATTAAATCCACATTTTACAAATGAAGAAATTGAAGTTAAGTGACTTACCTAAGGTCACACCACAGACAAGTGGCAGAGGGGGGATTAGAGCCACGGTCCTCTGACTCCCAGGCCCAGGCTCTTTCCACTAGGCCACGAACATACCCTCTATCATACAGGTTTCATGCACACTGTGTTATGAAAATACTGTCTCTCATTATGCTCACACACATGTACAGAAATGTACATTCACACACATTTTCACGCACGTGCTCACACACACATACACATTTTCATTCAAGTCTCTTCTTGTCCTGCTCTGGTTCCCACTTGACTTGGCCATTCAATCAATCCATCAACTGTATTGAGCACTTACTATGTGCAGAGCACTGTACTAATTGCATGGGAGAGTACAATACAACAAAATAAGCAGACATGTTCCCTGCCCATAACAAGCTCACTGTGAGCTTTGGTCCAGGAATGGTGGAAGGGGAGAGCAGTTTTGGGGTGTTAGGGTCAGAATAAGAGGACTGATATGAGATACTTGTACAAGATAAAATAGGAGGAAATTGGGTGACTTGGCAACTGTTTGCTAATTTAGGAGAATATTCTGAACAATTAACAAGATTTGTTCATGATGTGTTGCACAGTGTCATAAATACCAGGTGACGAGGTCATTGGAAAGAACTCTGAACAGAATCCAATCCAATCTGGTTCCGGACCCTTGAGCTGAAACCTGAATTAGACAAGACAGACAAGGATTCCATGAAAAATTCCCTCTGAAAGGAGATGGGCAATATTCTCTGGGGAGAGATGGTGACAAAGAGGCTGAGCAGTCCTGTCCACACATATCTATATCAGTGGGAAGAGAGAAGTTAACTGCAACCATGAGATAGAAAAATGGTTTTTTCTTTTTTTTTGTTGTGACTATGTTTGGAGAAGCAGCATGGCTTAGTGGAAAGAGCACGGGTTTGGGAATCAGAGGTCATGTGTTCTAATCCTGGCTCTGCTGCTTGTCAGCTGTGTGACCTTGGTCAAATCACTTAACTTCTCTGTGCCTCAGTTACCTCATCTGTAAAATGGGGATGAAGACTGTGAACCGTTGTATCTACCTCAACGCTTAGAACAGTGCTTGGCACATAGTAAGCACTTAAAGATTACCAACATTATATTATTAAGGCTTAATCTACATGTTTTTCAGGATGTGAATTGCATATTAATTGTCTCTGAGGGGAAAGCATATAGTAAACTTCCAGCTTACCGGGTAAATCTTCTGTAGGGAAATTGTTTCATGTCAAAAAGTTACCACTTTTTTCTTCAATTTCCTGTATTAAGGCCAGCAACACCCAAGAAATGACCCACCATTCCCTGCAGGTGTCACTTGAAAAATACAAACAGGTATGTGATGTTCATTGCAAGCTGGAGTGGAGGAGTTGGCTTGAGTTTGTACAGACAAGGTTCAGAATTCCCCAGTTCCTCCACCTGCTCCCAGTCCCCCCCCCAATGTTTGTGATCATGACAAACAGTGCTCTTGAACAAAGATTACGCTGAATCAAGTCATACTGTGAGCCAGAAATGGCTGGCATCCAAGAGGGCCTCCCCTAGACAATCCAGGCAACACCCAGGAGCCAACCAGCCCTGGGGTGAGGATTAAAATCATCATCAGAAAAGGCTGTTTCTTTTAAAAAAAATGTAAACTCGATTGCCAGGGAATAATATCTCCCCTTTTATCTTCATTCTAATGATCAAAAAGCAAATTTCGATTAGTTTCTAATTTACTTGCAAATTTTAATGACTACTTCTGATGTTATTCACTCATGCAATTTAATTGCCAACAATTGAAGTTGTTTCCTTTGCAATATACGTTTTGCTTTCTTCCTTCTCTCTTGGGGAATACTCATGTCACTGGGATGGTAAAAATGTATTGTTATTTTTTTCTCAGAAGTATCACCAAGTACTTGCCTAACTGGTCAAAAAAAACTTCCCCATGCTGCCTTTCCTAAGGCTTGTGGTGGAACGGAAGTCATATGTTATCAGGGCGCAAGCCAGAGTCTCAGATCCAATCTTCGTGTGGCATGCATGGCCAAAGGGTGGCTGCAATAGTGGAATGAATACCCATTTCATAGCTTGGAACCACAGTAATGATGCCATTAGCTTCATCCCCACAGCTTTTGCTGACAGAGTGGGCAGTCAGTGCTCACATGCTTTGCCCCTGGAATTTGGAAGAGGACTACCAGAGGAGGCAAGATGATAAACAATTCAATCAATCAATCAATTGCATATGTTTGACACTTACTGCATGCAGAGTATGTACCAAGCCCCTGGGAGGGTACAGTATAACTTAATTGGCAGATATATTCCCTCCCATGAGCTTACAGTTTAGAGGGGGGACAAGTATTAATATAAACAAATAAATTATGGATATGTATATAAGTGCTGTGAGGCTGAGGGAGGGGTGAATAAACGGTGAAAATCCAGGTGTGGGGTGGTGCAGAATGGAGTGGAAGAAGAGGAAATGAGGGCTTGGTCAGGGAAACCCTCTTAGAGCAGGTATGCCTTCAGTAAGGCTTCAAAGGTGGGGAGGGTGGCCATCAGTTCGCTATGAAGAGGGAGAGCCTTCCAGACCAGAGATAAAATAGGGGCAAGAGGTCAGTGGTTAGATTATATGATATAGAGGTATGGGGAGTAGGTTGGCAGTAGAGGAGTGAAGTGTGTGAGCTGGGTTGTAGTAAGAAAGTAGTGAGGTAAGGTAAGAGGGGTCAAGATGATTTAATGCTTTAAGGTTGATATTAAGGAGTTTCTGTTTGATGTGGAGGTGGATGGGCAACCACTGGAGGTTCTTGAGGAGTGGGGAAACATGGACTGAACGTTTTTGTAGAAAAATGATCCAGGCAGCAGTGTGAAATATGGACTGGAGTGAGCAGGGACAGGAGGTAGGGAGGTCAACAAAGAAAGCTGATGCAGTAGTTAAGGCATGATAGGATAAGTGCTTGGCATGGCTTAGTGGAAAGACCAAGGGCTTGGGAGTCAAAGGTCGTGGGTGCAAATCCCAGCTCCGCCACTTATCAGCTGTGTGACTTTGGGCAAGTCACTTGACTTCTCTGTGCTTAAATTCCCTCATCTGTAAAAGGGGGATTAAGACTGTGAGCCCCACGTGGGACAAACTGATTACCGTGTATCTATCCCGGCGTTTAGAACAGTGCTTGGCACATAGTAAGCACTTAACAAAATACCATCATCATTATTATTATTAACATGGTAGAAATTTGGATGGGAAATAAAAGTTAGATTTGTGATGTTGTGAAGGTTAAACTGACAGGATTTAGTGACAGATTGAATATGTGGGTCGAATGAGAGAGATGAGTCAAGGATAACGCCAAGGTTACAGGCTTATGAGACAGGAAGGGTGGTGGTGCTCTTTACAGTGATGGAAAAGTCAAGGGGAGGACAGGGTTTGGGTGGGAAGATAGAGAGTTGTGTTTCAGACATGCTATATTTGAGTGGCCAGTGAGACATGAAGTAGGAATGTCCTGAAGGCAAGAGGAAATATTAGACTGCAGAGAAGGAGAAAGATCAGGGCTGAAGATGTAGATTTGGGACTCATTACCACAGAGTTGTAGTTGAAGCTATGGGGACAAATGAGTGGGTGTGGAGTGGGTGTAGGGAGTGGGTGCAGATGGACTTCCAAAATTAGGGAATGGGAGGCAAAGAAGGAGGTTGTGAGACTGAGACTGAGAAGCCAGAGAGATAGGAGGAGAACCAGGAGACGACAGGGTCAGTGAAGCCAAGGTGGGATATTTTTCCAGGAGAAAAAAAGGGGTGGGGGTGGGGTGTCAATTTTTTCTCCCCTGCTGGCATTCCTGTAGCTGCATTCCTGTTCTGTTATTGTGTGGGGTTCTGGGCATAAGCAGGGATCCTCTTTCCCCACTGGAGCTCCATGGGGAGTAGTCATGTCCCCACTTTGCCACTGCCACATTCATCATCATCATCAATCGTATTTATTGAGCGCTTACTATGCGCAGAGCACTGTACTAAGCGCTTGGGAAGTACGAATTGGCAACATATAGAGACAGTCCCTACCCAACAGTGGGCTCACAGTCTAAAAGGGGGAGACAGAGAACAAAACCAAACATACTAACAAAATAAAATAAATAGAATAGATATGTACAAATGAAATAGAGTAAAAAAATATGTATAAACATATATACATATATACAGGTGCTGTGGGGAAGGGAAGGAGGTAAGATGGGGGGGATGGAGAGGGGGACGAGGGGGAGAGGAAGGAAGGGGCTCAGTCTGGGAAGGCCTCCTGGAGTGGCCTGGGACAATTTGGGGTGCAGTGAGTCATGCTCCAGATTTATTGCTGTGCTTTCCCCAAGGAATTAACTGTGAAGGTGCTGCCATTGTAAGATGAAGGTCTGCCTGATAATGGTGACACAGCAGTAATGGCTGAAAAAGGTCTTTCCCATAACGTTACTCATGGCATTATTATGTTGCTTTGTATGCAAACACTGCCTTCCATTTCAGACGTTCTATGACCTAGTGGAAAAAGCACGGACCCTGGGAGTCAGAGGACCTGTGTTCTAGTCTTAACTATACCTCAGTTTCCTCTCTTGTGAAGTGGAGATTCAACACATGTTCTGTCTCCAATTAGACTGTGAACAACATGTAGGGCAGGGACTGTGTCTGGCCTATTATCTTGCATCTACCCCAATGTTTGATAGCAAGTACTTAATTGATTCTACAGTGATTAGTTAATAATAATCATCATCATTATCATATGGAATATGGGGAATGTCAGATTTGCCCTCAGAGTGGCTTTTTGCCTGAAGCCATTATAGATCATCTAGAAATGAAAATCCGGGAGTGCAGAGCCAAAGGCTCCTTCCTAGTGAAAGAAGAAAGTTTCTTGGAGATGAGGAAGTTCCAGGCACCCCTCCCAATTTTAATTACCCACTGTACATCACACCTAATCTGTAAGCAAATGGTTCAGGAGGAAAAGCTGCCCTAGAGGAAGAAGAGATTCATGCCTACTTTTTATGTTCTTTATCATAAAATACATTATCTTCATCCCCTTCTCTCTTTTTCAACCCCTCCAAATTACACCAAGAAATGCTTGATCTAAGATCACATGAAAATTTTCAATTAAACCGTGGTTGACCTAAAGACCTTCAAAGTATACCTCTTATTAAATTCTTGTTTGATGGTAGGACTGCATGTCAGATAGATGGCTATTGATTATACCTTTAAAGATTTCCGCTAATGTGACAAAATGCCACGTTTCAAAACCAGGGAAATTCAAGAATTGGCAGATCCTAAATCAGAATTATCGATCCTTGAACACGAAAACACCTGCAAAGCATAATTTTGGCACTTACCTTAACCCTATCCCAACCTTCACCTTTCAGTAATGTTTCTCCACAGTTTTCTATAGTCAGTTTTTCACCACAGCCTGCTTTCTCTGGCTCCTGACTCCTGTTTCTCCATATGTAAGATTCCTTTAGTAGCCTATTGCAGGTTTCAAAAAAGCTGCCCTACCAGGATGTTCTTTCTTATATCTATCCTAAATGCTTCAACTTACCATCCAGACCCATTTCCTCTTGCTCTGTGGTGTTGAGCATCTCGTTATAATACCACATTTGATACTCCTTCCAGTATTTGAAAGTTATTATAAACTCAGTCCTCAGGCTTCACTTCTCCACAATAAATAATCCCAAATCTTTCTCTCTTTCCTTGTAGGTCCCATTTTTATGATCTATTAATTATCTTTATGGTTCTCCTCTAAATGCCTTCCAAGAGTAGCTGGACCCACAGCTGCCTCTAGATTTATAATCTTCTGCTGGAGAGTCAATGAAGACTTTAGTCTGACGGTTGGGATACCTCAGCCAATGGCCAACTTTCTAGCCCTTCAGTTTGCCCTATTTGTATGAGGAAGAGAACTGGGCCATCTGTAGGAAAATTACTGCTGCATCAAGTCAGCAAAAGCAACAATCCCATATTACATCAGTCCTAGAGGAAAGGTAATGTTGATGTAGATGACAGGGTCTATTTTCTAGCTGCTTGTGGATCTATTTTCTAGCTGCTTGTGAGGGAATTCTTGTAAACCCTTTCAAAATCTCCTTACATAAAAAGTTAGTATTTATCAGTAGTAATCATTAATGCTTTATAAAGTAATAAAACCAATTTGTTTCCTAATCCTAATTTAACTATCAGTGAGCAAATATATAGACAGTTTATTACTACTTAGGTCTAATCAGACTTCACACAGAGCCAGAAGTGAGCGAGTTTCAATAGCATGAAATTGTTCTTATTAGTCAACCCCTCCCTACCCCTATTCTGTAATGATTTGTAAAGGATATTTTTTTCTATATGGTATTATAAGCGCTTACTATGTGTCAAGCACTGCTCTAAGCACTGGGGTAGATACAAGCTAAGCAAGTCAAACACGGTCCATGTCCCACATGGGCTTCACAATCTAAGTAGGAGGGAGAACAGGTATTCAATAACCATTTTACAGATGAGGAAATTGAAGTTCAAAGAAGTTAAGTGACTTGCCCAAGGCCACACAGCAAGCAAGCGGCACAGCTTGGATGAGACCCTAGGTACTCAGACTTTCAGGCACCTGCTTTTTCCATTAGCACCATGCTCATTAAAGCCACTTGGTTCATCTGATCAGGTACCCCTCATCTATGAGGTTGAGTACATACCTCAAATTGTAGTTTCCAAGTGCTTAGTACAGTGCTCTGCCCACAGTAAGCACTCAATAAATACGATTGAATGAATGAAATGAACAATGAGGTCTTAAGGATTGCAGAAATTTCCGACATAACCCAACTTTACTAGGTTGGTAGTGGGAATAATGACACATGTATCAGATACAT
The DNA here is from genome assembly GCF_015852505.1 of Tachyglossus aculeatus. Classification (NCBI taxonomy): domain Eukaryota; kingdom Metazoa; phylum Chordata; class Mammalia; order Monotremata; family Tachyglossidae; genus Tachyglossus; species Tachyglossus aculeatus. Next base: position 9,229,989 of record NW_024044829.1, on the reverse strand, counting down.
TCCTGTATGGCAAGTTAAAATGAGGCAACCATTCACAACTATTCTCTATCTGGCCTTGTGGAAAGAGCCTGGGACTGAGAAGACTTGGGTTCTACTCCTGGCTAGGCCAGCTCTGTGACCACGAGCAAGTCACTTAGCTACTCTGTGCCTCACAACAGATAAAATACCTACTCTCCCTGTCTCTTAGCTTGTGGGCCTTCTGTGGGATAGGGACTGTGTCCATTTGGATTATCTTGAATTGACCCCCGGAGGTAGCACATAGCTCGTTGTGGAAAGAGAAGTGTCTGTTTATTGTTATATTGTACTCTCCCAAGCGCTTAGTAGAGGGCTTTGCACATTCATTCATTCATTCAATCGTATTTATCGAGTGCTTACTGTGTTCCCAGCACTGTACTAAGCGCTAGGGAAGTACAAGTTGGCAACAGCTTGTTGTTGCCTTATTGCACACAATTTCTTATTGCACACAATAAGTGCTCAATAAATACAATTAAATAAATGAATGAATGAATGTAGTGCTTAATAAATGCCAACATTATGATGAATATATGCTTATATACCCTCTTCCTTTTTGAAGATGACAGTCCTGGCAGTTGAGCTCTCATCTATGTGTGTAAATTTGTTGGAAAACAATGATGTGTGATTTCTTTAAATCTTTAAATCTTTTCATTTGCCCTCCCTGGACCTGTGTGGCCCTCTTTCAGTTCACACTAGAGTAACCACTTGGGAATCCTGCCCTCAATCCTTTCTCTTTCTACAGTGTACCCAGTAAACTGGTGTTGTGATGAGTGGGCCTTACTTCTATGCTGGCGAGCTGGCTGCATTCCAGAACCAATCTCATTGTTGGTGATCCTGTTCCACCATTTAATGGTGATTATGGTTCCTAGGTAGCCATGTGAAATTGCACTAGTGGCTAAATATATCTTCTGCGGTAGCTCTCGTACTCACAGTAATGAAGAACTTTGGAGACAAGCCCTGCAGCCTTACAGTCCTTCAATTTGGTGTGAATCTTGATGCCTTATTGTTGCCAAAGTCTATCTTCAATCTCCTAAAAATTACGCTGGCTGTAGTTTTGTGTTCTAATTCTTGGTCTGTCCATACCACATTGCACTCACTTAGGGAGCAGAATTCAGTGACAATAATAAGTTGCTACGTTGCTGGTGTATGCTGTTCTATAACTGCTTTTCCTAAGGTTTACAGTCCATATTTATTTGCTGGCTCTGTGAAATGATTATAATCATCAGCATGCATTTTTATGCTTGGGCCTCAAGAGCACAATCAAATGCATATGGCAATTTCTATAGCCCACCACTTGTCTTCTGGGTGACCTTGGGCAAGTCACTTAATTCCTCTGTGCCTCAATTACCTCTTCTGTAAAATGGAGATTAAGACTGGGAGCCCCACGAGGGACATGGACTGGGTCCAACCTGATTAGCTTGCATCCTTGCATCAACCCTAGAGTTTAGCACAGTGCCTGCCACATAGTAAGAGCTTAAAAAATAACAAAAAAAAGGAAAAAGGAGGAGGGCGAACTACTATTGAATTCCCATTTTACAGCTGAGGAAGCTGAGGCCCAGAGAAGTTAAGTGACTTACCCCAAGGTCACGCTGCAAGCAGCGGCAGTTTGGATTAGAATTCAGGTCCTTTAACTCCCAGATCTGTGTGCATTCCACTGGGCCATGCTGCTTCCCCTGGGAGAGTACTTGAGGGAGTACAGCAGAAGCAAGACACATAGACAAGCAGTGTGGCTCAGTGGAAAGAGCATGAGTTTGGGAGAGGTCATGGGTTCTAATCCCAACTCTGCCACTTATCAGCTGTGTAACTTTGGGCAATTCACTTAACTTCTCTGTGCCTCAGTTACCTCACCTGTAAAATGGGGATTAAGACTGTGAGCCTCACGTGGGACAACTTGATAACCTTGTATCCTCCCCAGCGCTTAGAACAGTGCTTTGCACATAGTAAGCGCTTAACAAATGCTATTATTATTATTATTATTGTTGTTATTATATTCCTTATCCTCAAGAAGCCACAATCTAATTGGGAAGACAGACAGGCAACTTGTTTTACAAATTGCATGTGTAGGAGATCATGACAGGAAATAGTTCAAGTTTATTAGGAGGAAATAGCGAATAAGTAATTGAATTATGAATGAATACATTATTCTCCCCCGTACACTCTAAGCTCCTTGTGGGAAGATATCATGTTTACCCACTCTACTATGTTGCACTTTCTCAAACATGGAGTACAATGGTTTACACACAGTAAGCAAGCACTTCATACATAGCACTGATTGATTGATCAGAATAGGTATATTCATATATGTATATAGATATGTAATATACATATGTGCAGAGTATAGACAGAAAATGAAATACAGAATTGTTGAGGGTGGCCATTGCATTGATGTTGTAAACTAATTGGGGAAAGTGGGGTGGGGGGGTTGAGGAGGACTTTGAAGACAAGGACAGCTGCCACCTTGTGGATTGGTGTGGATGAGGGTGTTCCAGACTGAATTTAGGACGGCCAAATATGGGACAGGCAGAAATAAAGATGTGAACATATTTTCAGAAGGCTACTGTTCAATTTCCCTAGCTCTACACCTCCAGGGCCTGCTGCTGGGAATGAGGCTAACCCCACAGAGACCACCAGTCTTTTGACCCCATGCAATTTTCTCAAGTCATTATGTCCTCTTCCCTTGAGGACTAAATTTATGCCCGCAAAGCCACCCATTCTTCTGAACTCTACTCATATGCTCCCCGGTTCCTTCATCATTCTCATACCACTAACCCACAGCCCTGGATCACTTCCACAGTTTGCTTCCTTTGTTCTTGTGCATAAGCTGCAGAGCACTGCTGGTAGAAATCCAGGTATTAGGCTGACCTCGTCCACTACAAGTTCATCCTTCCCTCCTTTAGCTCCACCCTCTCCTCTGCCTGGAAACATTATTTCTCCATCCCTATCGACTCCCATGCCCATTGCCCTCACTAGTTGTTTCAGATGTTTAACTTTCTCCTCAAAGGACCTGCTCTCTCAGCTCCCCCAGTTTTGTCCCTAATGACCTGGCCTCAGACTTCATTGAGAAAAGTAAAACTATCAGGCATGATCTCCTTAAAATCTCCCCTGCTCCTCTCCAGTCCCTCCCTTCACCTGCTCCCTCTTCAACTCTTCTCCTTCCCAAATAATATTACCTGCTTCCTCTAAAAATCTACCCCCTCCACCTTCGACCCCATTCCTCTGCAGTTATCAAAGTGATTTCCCCTCTCTCATTTCTTCCCTGACCACCACCTTTAAATGTTCACCCTCCAGGGGCTTTTTCCCAACTGCTATCAAACATTCTCACATCTCCCCTATCCTCCTTGACCTTATGTCTCCCTCCAGTAATCACACCATCTCCCTCCTACCATTCCCCTCCAAAATTCTTGAGCAAGTTGTCTACGACACACTGCTGTCTCAAGTTTCTCTCCTACCATTCTCCCTTTGACCCCCCTCTAATCAATCAATCAATCAATCATATTTATTGAGCACTTACTGTGTGCAGAGCACTGTGCTAAGCACACACTGCTAAGCACTTGGGAAGTACAAGTTGGCAACATATAGAAACAGTCCCTACCCAACAGTGGGCTCACAGTCTAGAAGGGGAGACAGAGAACAAATCCAAACATATTAACAAAATAAAATAAATAGAATAGATATGTACAAGTAAAATAAATAAATAGAGTAATAAATATGTAGAAACATATACATATATACAGGTGCTGTGGGGAAGGGAAGGAGGTAAGATGGGGGACGGAGAGGGAGATGAGGGGGAGAGGAAGGAGGTGGCTCAGTCTGGGAAGGCCTCCTGGAGGAGGTGAGCTCTCAGTAGGGCCTTGAAGGGAGGAAGAGAGCTATCTTGGCGGATGTTGGGAGGGAGGGCATTCCTGGCCAGGGGGATGACGTGGGCCGGGGGTCGACAGCGGGACAGGCGAGAACGAGGCACGGTGAGGTGATTAGCGGCAGAGGAGTGGAGGGTGCGGGCTGAGCTGTAGAAGGAGAGAAGGGAAGTGAGGTAGGAGGGAGCCAGGTGATGGAGAGCCTTGAAGCCCAGGGTGAGGAGTTTCTGCCTGATGCGCAGATTGATTGGTAGCCAGTGGAGATTTTTGAGGAGGGGAGTAACATGACCAGAGCGTTTCTGGACAAAGACAATCCAGGCAGCAGCATGAAGTATGGATTGAAGCTGGGAGAGACACGAGGATGGGAGATCAGAGAGAAGGCTGATGCAGTAGTCCAGACGGGATATGATGAGAGTTTGAACAAGCAGGGTAGCGATTTGGATGGAGAGGAGAGGGCGGATCCTGGCAATTTTGCGGAGCTGAGACCGGCAGGTTTTGGTGACAGCTTGGATGTGAGGGGTGAATGAGAGACCGGAGTCGAGGATGACACCAGGGTTGCGGGCTTGTGAGACAGGAAGGATGGTAGTGCCGTCAACAGTGATGGGAAAGTCAGGGAGAGGGCAGGGTTTGGGAGGGAAGACAAGGAGTTTAGTCTTGGACATGTTGAGTTCTAGGTAGCGGGCAGACATCCAGATGGAGATGTCCTGAAGGCAGGATGAGATGCGAGCCTGGAGGGAGGGGGAGAGAGCGGGGGTAGAGATGTAGATCTGGGTGTCATCAGCGTAGAGATGATAGTTGAAGCCGTGGGAGTGAATGAGGTCACCAAGGGAGTGAGTGTAGATCGAGAACAGAAGGGGACCAAAAACTGAACCTTGGGGTACCCCCACAGTAAGGGGATGAGAGGGGGAGGAGGAGCCTGCAAAAGAGACTGAGAATGAACGACCGGAGAGATAAGAGGAGAACCAGGAGAGGACAGCGTCTGTGAAGCCAAGGTTCGATAACGTGTTGAGGAGAAGGTGGTGGACCACAGTGTCGAAGGCAGCTAAGAGGTCGAGAACGATTAAGATAATGAGCCGTTGGATTTGTCAAGCAGGAGGTCACTGGTGACCTTTGAGAGGGCAGTTTCCGTGGAATGTAGTGTTCGGAAGCCAGACTGGAGAGGGTCTTGGAGAGAGTTGTTGTTGAGGAATTCGAGGCAGCACGTGTAGACAACTCGTTCAAGGAGTTTGGAAAGGAATGGTAGGAGGGAGATGTGGCGATAACTAGAAGGTGAGGTGGGGTCAAGAGAGGGGTTTTTTTTTAGGATTGGAGAGACATGGGCATGTTTGAAGGCAGAAGGGAAGGAACCAGTGGAGAGTGAGCGGTTGAAGATGGAAGTTAAGGAGGGGAGAAGGGACGGAGCAAGAGATTTCATGAGGTGAGAGGGAATGGGGCCAGAAGCACAGGTGGCCGGAGTAGCACTTGAGAGGAGGGAGGAGAGCTCCTCTGAGGATACTGCTGGGAAGGATGGAAGAGTAGTAGAGAATGTTGAGAGCCGGGGGGTTGGAGAAGCGGGGGGGAGTGACTTTGGGGAGGTCGGACCTGATGGATTTAATTTTATTAATGAAGTAGGAGGTCAGATCGTTGGGTGTGAGGGAAGGAGGAGGGGGAGGGACCGGGGGCCTGAGAAGGGAGTTGAAAGTACGGATGAGCTGACGGGGATGATGAGCTTGGGTGTCAATAAGGGAGGAGAAATAGTTTTGTCTGGCAGAGGACAGGGCTGAGTTAAGGCAGGAAAGGATAAACTTGAAGTGAACGAGGTTGGCATGGTGTTTAGACTTTCGCCAGCAGCGTTCAGCAGCTCGAGCATAAGAGCGAAGGAGGCAGAGAGTGGCAGTGATCCAGGGCTGTGGGTTAGTGGTACGAGAGCAGTGAAGGGAAAGGGAAGCAAGTGAGTCTAGCTGAGTAGAAAGGGTACAGTTGAGAGCCGTAATCTGATCATCTAGAATTGGGTAGAGAGGAGAGGGAGGCGAGGTGGGGTGTGTGGCGCTCAGAAAGATGGATGGGGTCAAGAGAGCGGAGATCTTTGTGAGGGAATAATTTGGATTTACAGGGTAAGGGAGTGTGAGTGAGGAGGCAAGTGAGAAGATTATGATCAGAGAGAGGGATTTCAGAGTTGGTGAGGGTGGACACAGTGCAGCGGTAGGAGATGATGAGGTAGAGGGTATGACCAAGTTGGTGAGTGGGTGAGGTGGGGTGGAGCAAGTCTAATCTTTCTTCTGCTCCCTCCGCACAACACACTGCCCTCTTAAAGGTCAACAATGATCTCCTTCTTGCCAAATCCAACACTTTCTACTCAGTGTTAATCCTCCTCAACCTCTCAGCTGCCTTCGTCACTACTGACCACCCCCTTCTCCTGAAAACAATATCTAACCTAGTCTTCACTGACACCATCCTCTCCTGTTTCTCCTCCTATCTCTCTGGCTGTTCATTCTCAGTGGCTCTCACAGGCTCCTCCTCTCTCTCCCTTTAACTGGGGGAGTACCTCAAGGCTCAGTTCTGGGTCCTCTTCCATTGTCCTTCTACACCCACTAAGAGCATAAGGCTAAGATTTTCCAGTTCTGCAGTAGTCCCCTTGATCCTTTTGGTAGGGCACTGTAAGGAGCCCACAACAAGCTGCCTTGTTAGTGACTGTAGTTAGTAGACTGATGAGCTCTACTTGTGGGCAGATGATTGCTGGCCCGTCGGGGCGGAACATGCAAGGAGGTGTGGCTTTCTCTCCCTTTCTACCCAGTAACAGGCCTGATCCAATCAATTACTGCATGTAGAACCATAGCTGTGACGTCTAAGACAGATAAAAGGCATAGAACAGACAAACGGGAAGGATAGCAGAAGCAAGAACATATAAGAGGGATGCAGACGCACAGAGGGAAACACCTGGAACAGACGCATGCAAGAGAGAAGCAGGAAGGAAGGACTCAAAAGCAGGAGAAAGCAACAGCACTTAGAAGCAGAAAGAAGAAACATTGGCAAAACTGGCTCCTTTGACCAGCAGACTGGTATTGGACCCTTGGTGAAGTGAATGAGTGTATGTGTATCATTCCCTTGCACATTGGTAAAAACTAAGTAAAAAAACTTTCCAGGTGTTCAGAGGTGTGGTTTGGCTCTGTGTCACCGAGGCTTCCCTGGTCCAGGAAGGTCCTGGTTCATTGATTCATTCAATCGTATTTATTGAGCGCTTACTGTGTGCAGAACACTGTACTGAGCGCTTGGGAAGTACAAGTTGGCAACATATAGAGACGGTCCCTACCCAGCAGTGAGCTCACAGTCTAGAAGGGGGAGACAGAGAAAAAAGCAAAACATATTAACAAAATAAAATAGAATAAATATGTACAAATATTTGGGGGTAGGAGGTAAGGCACGGGGGATGGGGAGGGGGAGGAGGGGGAGAGGAATTAGGGGGCTCAGTCTGGAAAGGCCTCCTGGAGGAGGTGTGCTCTCAGTAGGGCCTTGAAGGGAGGAAGAGAGCTGGCTTGACAGATGTACAGAGGGAGGGCATTCCAGGGGGATGACGTGGGCCGGGGGTCGACAGCGGGACAGGTGAGAATGAGGCACGGTGAGGAGATTAGCGTCAGAGGAGTGGAGGGTGCGAGCTAGGCTGTAGAAGGAGAGAAGGGAGGTGAGGTAGGAGGGGGCGAGGTGATGGAGAGCCTTGAAGCCCAGGTTGAGGAGTTTCTGCCTGATGGTTGGTATGAGCTTTGTCTGGGGGGGGGGCGGGGTTTGTGACAGGCACCACCCTGACTTTTTTTTTAATTCAAAAGATATTCTTACTACTGAATTTACTGCCTTATGCTGGGCCATATGGGTAAATTCAGGATTTGGATCAATCAATGTATTTATTGAGTGCTTACTGTGTGCAGAGTACTATATCAAACACTTGGGAGAGTACAGTATTACAGAGTTGGGAGTTACATTCCCAGCTCACAAGGAGTTCACAGTCTATGGGGGGAGTTCTGGATGTTCTGCACAAAAATAAATTTTCATGGAAATTCCTTGAGGGATGAGAAGGACAGACAGTGTAACTAGCCAGTCCTTATTTAGCCCTGGAGTTAGTTCAGGACATAAGACAATGCCCTGAGAATCAGGAGATTTGGGTCTAGTTTAATGCCTGTACCTGGCTGATGAGTGAAGACTACACATGTACTTTTTAACATGACTCACCCCTGTCTACCTTCTTGGTTATTATACTCCAGGCCCCAGGGGGATCATGCCTGCTTAGGAGGAGAGAGTGCAAGAAACACTGATCAAGTCACTAGTACTATCATCAATTCCTCTGCACAGATTCTTCCTCTTGAAGTCTCAGAACTGAGGCTTATTTGTTGTTCCTGTTGTGAGACTCCATTACCAGCGTGGCTTCTTCTTTTTCTCTGAGAACATTTCTTTCCTGGCCTTTGACAAGGTCTTGAAGACAGAGCAGTTACTTTTCTCACAAACATCGCAATATAAAAGTAGCTTTTGTGCTTGGCTTGGCGTAGCTGTTCATATGAACATGGGCCCCATATCACAGTGCCTGACAAATTCAGCTGGCCTTAAATGCAACTGGCCCAGTGTTGTATCTTACTGTTTCTGCACAATCAGCTGGGCTGGCTTTCTGCATTTTCTCCTTCCCTCTCCTTGGCCCAAATACTGATAATAATTATGGCATTTAAGGGATTACTATGTGCCAGACACCTTACTAAGTGCTGGGGTAGAGACAAGTTAATCGGGTTGGATACAGTCCTTGTCCTGCGATGGGCTCACAGTCTTAATCCCCATTTTACAGATGAGGTAACTGAGGCCCAGGGAAGTTAAGTGACCTGTCCAAGATCACACAGCAGACAAGTGGTAAAGCTGGGATTAGAACCCAGGTCCTTCTGACTCCCAGCTCCATGCTCTATTCACTATGCCATGCTGCCCTAGCCACAACAAAAACACATCCTCAGAGTTCCAGAGTAGGAACCCCATACAACCTCCCTATGACACAAGTACTCCCATTCTTCCCTCATTATTGGATGATCCCCCAGTTCCACCCCTTAGCCTTGGTCTTTTCTGTAAACTGAGGAAGTTTTCACTTGTCAAAAGGGAAATCCTGAAGCTAACTTGAGAGAGGAATTCAGACTAAAAAACTAGGCAACCCTGAATTCAATCAATCTGCCAATTAATCACTGAGAATTCCCTTTAATTTATAGAGAGAAAGCCCTCAAGGTGATGACCAGAGGTTTCAGTCCTTTTCATTTCCTTCCTGCTATGCACCTATGGCTATCATTACATTTGCTGCCTTTTCAGAAGAACTCTTTATGAAACTATAAACCAAAGACATTTTATATTAAAAAGGGACAATTTACTGAGAGTATTTAATTCTGTGCACTACCAAGCAACTATTACCAGTGTATTATGTCTCAACAACTTTTGAGAAGAGGAAGGATGAATGGAAATGTAAAACGTTCGTGAAGATTTTTGTTGTGTGACAGATACTTCTGACATTCTCTGCAGGGCTATTCTAACGCTGGAAAGAAATACTCTTCTGTTTTTTGTGTGAAGGATATACATGTTGAGCTGATGGCTTTCTATTTGCCTCTAAGGTGAAAACAGAACCTTGGTTTAATGCAACATAACACCATGAAACAACTCTAGAAATAGGAATTCTAATGAAAAATCAGGCAGATACTCTCAAGAACTCCAGTCCTTATTTTGTGCTGTTTGTATCTGCTTTCTTTGTAACTTTTATATCTTCTCAAGCCAGAACTAATCCCTGCAAGTATATCTTACATCTGTTTGGATTCTTTTAAACATTTTTTTTATTGTTGTACTACTGTTGTCCTGTAACGTCAGGCTTACAGGACCTTTTCATCTCTTCATGCCAAATTTCTAAATAAAACCTCACTACATCTCCATAAGGAAGGAAAGGATCATTATCTATTTTACTAGTGACTAAAAAGAATCAAATAAGTGACTTTCCCAAGGTCACAAGTCGGTCGATGACTGCAACAAAATGGAACCACAGTCCTTCCTTCCTATCCATCCAAACGTTAACGTGTGTGTGTGTGTGTGTGTGTGCGTGTGTGTGTGTGTTATATATACTTTGGGCTAGAAGATGATGTTTCTAATGGTGAGATCTAGTTAATGTGTTTGGGTGTACTATATACATATACATACACTATACTATATATACAAACTCCCTTCAAAGCCTTACTGAGATCTTACCTCCTCCAGGAGGCCTTCCCAGACTGAGCCCCCCTCTTTTCCTCTCCTCCTCCTGCCCTACCCCCTTCCCTCCCCACAGCACTTGTGTATATTTGTACATATTTATTACTCTATTCATTTTATTAATGGTGTGTGTGTGTGTGTGTGTGTGTGTGTGTATAGCTGTAATTCTATTTATTCCGATGGTATTGACACATGTCTACTTGTTGTGCTGTCTCTCCCCCTTCTAGACTGTGAGCCCATTGTTGGGTAGGGACTGTCTCTATGTTCCCGATATGTACTTCCCAAGCACTTAGTACAGTGCTCTGCACACAGTAAGCACTCAGTAAATACGATTGAATGAATGAATTTATTCAAAGTGTGACTGACCATCCTTTCTGCATCTTGTATGTGAAAGGATTGCTTTGTGGGCTGCATATTTTTCCCCAAAGTACCTGCTGTTGTTTGCATCAAGATCATCCACATATTCAACCCACATATTAAATCCATCAGTAAATTCTGTCGGTTCAACCTTCACAACACCACTAAAATCCACCCTTTACTTTCCATCCAAGCTGCTACCATGTTAAACCAATCACTTATAATAATAATAATAATGGTATTTGTTAAGCACTTACTATGTGCCAACCACTGTTCTAAGCGCTGGGGGGGATACAAGGTGATCAGATTTTCCTACGTGGGGCTCACAATCTTAATCCCCCTTTTACAGATGAGGTAACCGAGGAACAGAGAAGTTAAGTGACTTGCCCAAAGTCACACAGCCGATAAGTGGCAGAGTGGGTATTAGAACCCATGATCTCTGCCTCCCAAGCCTGTGCTCTTTCCACTGAGCCACACTACTTCCACTTTGATTACTCTATCAGCCGCCATGCTGACCTCCTTGCCTCTTGTCTCTTGCCACTCCGGTGTATACTTCACTCTGTTGCCTGGATCATTTTTCTCAAAAAAGTTCAGTCCGTGTTTCCTCTCCTCAAGAAACTCCAGTGATTGCCCATCCATTTTTGTATCAAATGAATTCTCACCATTTGCTTTAAAACACTCAATCACCTTGCTCTCTCCTACCTCACCTTGCTAGAATCCACCCTACTACAACCCAGCCCACACAATTCACTCCTCTAATGCTAACCTTCTCACTGAACCTTGATCTTGTTTATAATAATGTTGGTATTTAAGTGCTTACTATGTGCCAGGAACTGTTCTAAGGGCTGGAGTAGATGCGAGGTAATCATATTGTCCCACATGGGGTTCACAGTCTTCATCCCCATTTTAGAGAGGAGGTAACTGAGGCCCAGGGAAGTTAAGTCACTTGCCTAAAGTCACACAGCTGATAAGCAGTAGAGTCCTGACTCTGTCTCAAACCCATGACCTCTGACTCCAAAGCTGTTGCCACTAAGCCATGCTTATTTCACCATTGATATCTCACCCACATCCTGCCTCTGTTCTAGAATGTCCTCCCACATCATAACTTACAGAAAATTCTTTCCCCACTTCAAAGTGTTATCAAAGGTGCATTACCATAGACGGTGTTCAACACTTATTAGAGTAATGGCGAAACAGGATTAATCCCCCAAAATGACTGAGGCCCCTCGCTTGCCTCTATCAGGGCTATCTAGCTTTTCTAGGTGGATGGATGCTTTACCTTATTTTAAAAATTTATTGAGGAATGATTTTTATGTAACATCACCTCTGGGACTGTAGCACATGCCAATGCATTAATAATGTTCCTCAGGACAAGCCATTTAAACAGGCCTTAGGCTACCCCGTTAGACAGGATGAATTAGCCTCAGCCTACCCTATTTTTCAAAGAGAGAGAGAGAGACCCTGTATCAGCACAAAGTAGCATTATCCCTCTTCAACCTGTTATATGAGAGTCTGAATATTTATTCTTCTGAAATATGTAATTCTAGTCCAAGAGAAGTATTGAATCCTAAACATGCATCATTATCCAAGCACTGACAACTATGGCAGAAGAAGAGATAAAGCTTCTAGTCTCCTTTTCTTAAAAGTACTGAAATTAAACTAATTAGATGGCACAGGGGTTTAGCTAGCACACTGACAGGCAGGTGACAGAGATTAGAATGCTTACCTATTTCATAAATCTCTCCTTATAAGAACCTTAGAGCCTTTTTACAAACAGTCTCATCAATCCTCAGGATGTCCTTCTCCACAGCCTCACGGCAAGGGGCAGATGTTACAAGAAAGAGGGATCTGGAGATGCAGAGCCAGTGCTGATAATTGCAGGATGATTTGAGGAGCATGATCACACTTGTCGGGGTCCTGTCCCTCCACCTGATCAGCCTAAGGATGGGGAGGTGGGACAGAAAAGTTTGGCTCCCAAGGAGATGATGGCAGCCGCAGCAGAGATTGTTGTTTCCAATGAAGAAAAGGAAGAGGAAGAGTTCTTTTCCAGTAGCTGTTGTAGCAACCACCACCACTGTTACCGCTGCCCTTGCTGCTGCCACTGGACCAATTCTTGCATCTGGGAAAAGGCCTTTTTGAAACAGTTGGATAGAGGTATTTCTGCCAGCATGGGGATTCCTGGTCCTAAGGACCAGCTTTGGCTCAAGCTGGAGGCTGGGTGGCCAGATGCTTCCTACTGTGCCTCACTGGCTATCACTGCTACTAACTGTGGTGTTTGCTATGGGCTAAGTACTGAAGTAAGTTCAATACAATTAGGTCAGACATAGTCTCTGTCCCACCTGGGGCTTGTCATCTCATCATCTAAAGGGGAGGGAAAACAGGTATTGGATCCCCATTTTACAAATGAGGAAACTGAGGCACAAATTAGTTAAATGACAAATGACTTGCCCAAGGTCTCACAACAGGAAAGGTAGAAGTCAGGATTAAAACTCAGGTCTACTGATCCCAGGCCTATGCTCTTTCCACTAGAACATGCTGCTGCTTCTGCTGTAAATAATAATAATATTAATAATAGCATTTATTAAGTGTTATGTGTGAAGCACTGCTCTAAGCTCTGGGGTGGATACAAGGTGATCAGGTTGTCCTACGTAGGACTCAGTCAATCCTCATTTTACAGATGAGGTAACTGAGGCACAGAGAAATTAATTGAGTTTCCCAAAATCACACATCTGACAAATGGCGGAGCCGGGATTAGAACCCATGACCTCTGACTCCCAAGCCCATGCTCTTTCCACTGAGCCATGCTGCTTCTCTAAATATCGCCAGTAGCGGCAGGGATCATTGGGAGGCAGAGGTTGGATATAAGTGGCAATGGTAGAGGCTCTTTGGTTTTCTCTTTTTACTTCTTACTCTTCCTTTCCCCACTTTCTCTTGATACAAGATGGGTTTGCAGCTTGTCAATCTGTGACTCCTCTGACAAATGAAATGCTTCTAGGAAATTTCTGTTGTGCTAATTTTTCCAATTAAATAATTGGAATAATAATAAAATAATAAATAAATAAATAAATAATAATAAAATAATCCGCTCTCTCATTCACCCCTCACATCCAAGCCGTCACCAAAACCTGCCGGTCTCAGCTCCGCAACATTGCCAAGATCCGCCCTTTCCTCTCCATCCAAACCGCTACCCTGCTAATTCAAGCTCTCATCCTATCCCGTCTGGACTACTGCACTAGCCTTCTCTCTGATCTCCCATCCTCGTGTCTCTCTCCACTTCAATCCATACTTCATGCTGCTGCCCGGATTATCTTTGTCCAGAAACGCTCTGGACATATCACTCCCCTCCTCAAAAACCTCCAATGGCTACCGATCAATCTGCGCATCAGGCAGAAGCTCCTCACCCTGGGCTTCAAGGCTCTCCATCACCTCGCCCCCTCCTACCTCACCTCCCTTCTCTCCTTCTACTGCCCAGCCCGCACCCTCCGCTCCTCCACCACTAATCTCCTCACTGTACCTCGCTCTCGCCTGTCCCGCCATCGACCCCCGGCCCACGTCATCCCCCGGGCCTGGAATGCCCTCCCTCTGCCCATCCGCCAAGCTAGCTCTCTTCCTCCCTTCAAGGCCCTGCTGAGAGCTCACCTCCTCCAGGAGGCCTTCCCAGATTGAGCCCCTTCTTTCCTCTCCCCCTCGTCCCCCTCTCCATCCCCCCGCCTTACCGCCTTCCCCTCCCCACAGCACCTGTATATATGTATATATGGTTGTACATATTTATTACTCTGTTTATTTATTTATTTATTTATTTTACTTGTGCATTTCTATCCTACTTATTTTATTTTGTTGGTATGTTTGGTTCTGTTCTCTGTCTCCCCCTTTTAGACTGTGAGCCCACTATCAGGTAGGGACTGTCTCTATGTGATGCCAATTTGTACTTCCCAAGCGCTTAGTACAGTGCTCTGCACATAGTAAGCGCTCAATAAATACGATTGATTGATTGATTGATTGATTGGTTATGATATTCCCCTTCCATGCCCTCCTTTTATTGATACCCGTTGAATGTTCTCCACAATTGATTGGTGGGAAAACTGCCTCTTGAATCCTATTACCAGAGGTAAAATTCCCTCTGGTTAGAGAAGCAGCATGGTATAGTGGATAGAGCATGGGCCTGAGAGTCAGAAGCTCATGGTTTCTAATGCTGGCTCTGCCACTTTCTGCTGTGTGAACTTAAGCAAGTTACTTAAATTCTCTGTGCCTGTCACCTCATCTGTTAAAATGGGGATTGAGATTTTGTGCCCCACGTGGGACAAATGACTGTGTCCAACGCAATTTGCTTGTATCCAGCCCAGCACTTAGTACAGTGCCTGGCACATAGTGCTTAAAATACCATTATCATTATAATTATTATCATTTTGAATGTAGGAGATATTATCCACCATAGCCTATCTTGCTTCTCAAGCCAGCAGACACACTTTCCTAGGTTTCCTGATTACTAGTCTCATGCTTTTTCCCGAAATCAGAACAGAAACTACAAGAGGTGGGAAGGGGGACAGAGGAGCAGTTTGGACGTGACCGAGAGGATGTCTGATCCATGCTATGTTTGCTGCCACTTTTCTCGACCAGCTCTGTCTCCAGCCCCATGGGCTACAAGAGGAGGAGAGGAGTGGGCCCAAAATTTGGGCGGGGTCTTCCCTCCATTTGAGGGCCCCTATGATGCTCCTCATGTGAAGAGAATAAAGTGCCCAGGGAAATGTGTAATAATAATAATAATTGCATTTGTTAAGCACTTACTATGTGCAAAGCACTGTTCTAAGCGCTGGGGGGATACAAAGTGATCAGGTTATCCCACGTGGGCCTCACAGTCTTAATCCCCATTTTACAGATGAGGTAACTGAGGCACAGAGAAGTGAAGTGACTTGCCCAAGGTCATACAGCTGACGCGGCAGAGGAGAATTAGAGCCCATGACCTCGGACTCCCAAGCCCGGGTTCTTTCCACTGAGCCACGCTGCTTCTCTATGGTGCACCACTCTGAACCCTCAACCACCTGACCCCAGCCTGGCTTTGGAGGGGGCCTCACCCGGCCACCTACTCCCTCCTCATATCTTCTTCATTAGCAGTATCAAAACTAAGTCTTAGTCCACTTCCGAGAGAAGTCACTCTGGAAAGCCACATTGAAAATGGTCAATCTTTAAAGAATTAACCAAACCGGTATCCATAAAGTCGAATTGGTTTTGTAGTACCTTTTCTGTTTTCTCCTTTCCTCTCTCTCCTCTCTCACTCTTCCTATATTTCCACAGTGTCCCTCCTCTCCTGCTACCCTTTTTGTCCTCCATTTTAAGCCCCATCCCTTCTCATTTTGAACTCTCTATCCTTGGGTCCCCTTAACGTACCTACCCAGTTAGTATCTTTTTTTGGAGGGGAGGTATGATAGGCTGGAAATATTCATTGGAGAGACCAGCATGGGGTATAGAGTGTGATCGCAGCAGGCTTCGTGGTCCATCACATGGGGATGAAGACTGTGAGCCCCCCACCCCCGTGGGACAACCTGATCACCTTGTAACCCCCCCCCCCCAGCTCTTGGAACAGTGTTTTGCACATAGTAAGCGCCTAATAAATGTCATCATTAACAATATGTTAATTATGTTCATTCATGGGTTCAAATCCTGGCTCTGCCACTTATAACAATAATAATGCTAATAATAATGGTGATGGCATTTATTAAGCGCTTATTATGTACAACGCACTGTTCTAAGCTCTGGGGAGGTTGCAGGGTGATCAGATTGTCCCACGGGAGGCTCACAGTCAATCCCCATTTTGCAGATGGGGTAACTGAGGCCCAGAGAAATTGAGTGACTTGCCCAGGGTCACACAGCTGACAATTGGCAGAGCCGGGATTTGAACCAATGACCACTGACTCCAAAGCCCATTCTCTGTCCACAGAGCCACGTTGCTTCGCTTGTCAGCTGTATGACTTTGGGAAAGTCAATTAACTTCTCTGTGCCTCAGTGACCTCATCTGTGGAATGGGGATTAAGACTGTGAGCCCCCCGTGGGACAACCTCATCACCTTGCGACCTCCCCAGAGCTTAGAACAGTGCTTTGAATATAGTAAGCTCTTAATAAATGTCACCACCATCATCATCATCATCATCATTATCACAGAACTGTGATGCTAAAGCCTTAAGGGAGAAGAGGAGGCAAGTGCAGCCTGTCTTGGGGTTGGGCAAATATTTTTCAAAGTGAATTTTGTCCAAAGTCCTGCCCAGACTACAGGAAATATGTGTCTTACAATTACATTGCATCTCCCCCAGGGCTTAACACAGTACTTGGCACTCAAAACTATATTATCATAATGTTAATGATAATGACAATGACAATAATAATAAAATGTCAGTTCAGCCATTTCTGGGTTACTAAATCTGAGCTTTCAGAGTTGAAGATGAAAGTTCTTCCTAGGTAACGCCAGAGTAAATTTGGAAGTTTACCCTGTTTGGGTAATTATCCTTTCCACACTGAATATGCTCTGTGCATGCTCAGAAATGAAAGACATGCCCACATAGATTTCATTCTCTGTTTTCATTACCTCTTTCTGCTCCATACCTTTGGTGTTTCAGTACTAAAGGGTCCCCCTATGATTCCACCTTTGGCTTGATCTTGTATCTTGATCAGCACTTGCATATATTTGTACATACTACTCTATTTTAATAATAATGTACATATAGCTATAATTCTTTTTATTCTGATGGTTTTGACACCTGTCTACGTGTTTTGTTGACTGTCTCCCCCTTCTAGACTGTGAGCCCGTTTACGGGTGGAGACTGTCTCTATACGTTGCTGACTTGTACTTCACAAGTGCTTAGTACAGTGTTCTGCACACAGTAAGTGCTCAATAAATATAATTGAATGAATTATTTGTTCTTTTTGCCATCCCTTTCATCCCTTTGCTCCTGGTCTCTCTCCTCTCTCCACTCTCTTCTCTTGGTGTTTATGTGCCTCTGGTTCCATGGATGTTTGTGCTGCCATCTGTCTGAGATGTCTCTGCCTTAAAATGTCTCTGACTTTCTCACTGTCCACAACACTCTTTGCCACTATTTTCCCGGTCATCTTTCCAGAAGCCCTATCTCTGGGAATCCCACACTCTGTTCATCTATTCACAAAAATTGACAAGTACTACTCCTATTGGAGACATTATCTTGGCTCATTAACAGTAAAATTATTTTTCATTGTTTCTTTGAATACTTACTTCATCATCATCAATCATATTGAGTGCTTACTGTGTGCAGAGCGCTCCACTAAGCACTTGGGAGAGTACACTTCAACAGATTTGGTAGACACAATCCCAGTCCACAGCAAGCTTTCTTGAAGTAGTCTGATGTGGACATTCCAGGGACTGTCCAAGGGTATCAGCTGTGAATAGAAAGGGTTTCCTCAGCAATTGTTCTCCAGAAGCAATTCCCATTCCAGGTAGTTTTAAACCAGTCAACAACATCTCCTGTCCTGCTCGGCTTGTGATGCAATGCACATGTGGGTGTGTGCACTCAATTGGCAGTGATAGCGTTTGTTGAATCCTTGGCAGCATGAATCACTTTTATTGAGTTTTCTCATTTTCATTATTTGTGATTTTTTATTATTTTATGTTATTGTTATTTACTATTGTTTATTTATTGTTTCTGCTCACCACTTTGACCCACTTCAACCCACCATGCCAATCTGCTCTGTTACATACAGGTTGGATAGCTTTGGGAGGCACTGAGGGCCTCAATCTGTGAATGGAAAAGAGTGATGTAATAATACGGTTTCCTTCCTCACAAAGGATTTATGAGAAAATGTAAATTGTGGTATATTACACTCTAGGATTCACACAATAAGTGCTTAATAAATACCACTGATTGGGAACACAAAGTACTCTATTAGCACGCGTGTGTGTGTTTTTTCCATAGGAAGAGGATATTTCTGTTGATGAAACACTGTCTGTGTGTGTCATAGGCTAAGCAGGTCTGCGTGTGGCCCACACACTGTTCCACGTTTGCCCACTCGCTTCTTCCCTCCCTGACCATCATCTTCAACTGTTTGCTCTCCAATGGCTTTTTCCCCACTGCTTTCATGTCTCCATTATTCTAAAAAATAAAACACCCTTGACCCCGTGTCTCCCTCCAGTTATTGCCCCATCTCTCTCCTACCATTCCTCTCCAAACACCTTGAGAAAGTTGTCTACACACATTGTCTCAAGTTCCTCTCCTCCAATTCTCTCCTTGACCCCTTCCAATCTGGCTTCTCTCTTTCCACAACACAAAAACCAACCTCTCGAAGGTCAACAATGGTCTTCTTCTTACCAATTCCTACGCCCTTTATTCAATACTAATCCTCCTTGACCTCTCAGCTGCCTTCATCACTGCCAACCACCCCCTTCTCCTGGAAACATTATCCAACTTCAGCTTCATTGACACCATCCTCTCCAGTTTCTTCTCCTGTCTCTCTGGCTGCTCATTCTCAGTCTCTTTCACAGGCTCCTTCTCTGCTTAACTGTGGGAGACCCTCAAGGCTTAGTTCTAGGTCCTCTTCTATTCTCCATCTACACCCACTCCCTTGGAGAACCCATTTATCCCTTGGCTTCAGTTATCACCCATTTGGGAATGATTCCTAAATCTTTATCTCCAGCCCTGATCTCTCTCCCTCTCTGCAGTGTCACATTTCCTTCTGCCTTCAAGACATCTCTACTTGAATGTCCTCCTGTAACCTCAAACTGAGCATTTCCAAAACGGAACTCCCTATCTTCCTACCAGAACCCTGTCCTCCCCTTGACTTTCCCATCACTGTAGAGAGCACCACCATACTTTCTGTACCATAAGACCATAATTTTATCCTTGACTCCTCTCTCATTCAACCCACATATTCAATCTATCCCTAAATTATGTTGGTTCAAGCTTCACAACATTGCTAAAATCTGCCCTTTCCTCTCCATCCAAAATGGTACCCCATTAATCAAAGCACTTATCCCATCCTGCCTTGATTACGGTGTCAACCACCTAGCTGATTTCCCTGCCTCCTGTCTCTCATTCATTCAATCATATTTATTGATCATTTACTGTGTGTCTCGCATTTTACTAAGTGCTTGGGGGGATACAATATAACAGTAAACAGGTACATTCTCTGCCCACAAGGAGCATACAGTCTAGAGCGGGAGGTAGATATTATACTTCACTCTGCTGCCCAGATCATTTTTACAAAACCCTTCAGTCCATAATTCCCCCCTCCTCAAGAAACTCCAGTGGATTCCTATCCACCTTTGCATCAAACAGAAACTCCTTGCCATCTGCTTTAAAGCACTCAATCACCTTGCCCCCTCTTAGCGCATCCTACTATGCTCCTACTACAATCCAGCCCACATACTTCACGCTTCTAATGACACCCTACTCACTGAACCTCTATCTCGTTTACCTCACCATTGACCTCTTCCCCACATCCTACCTCTGATCTGGAATGCCATCCTTCTTCATATCTAACAAACAATTTCTCTCCCCATCTTCAAAACGTTATCGAAGTTTCATCTACTCCAAGAGGTCTTCATTCATTATCTTTTCTCTCACTCCTTTCTTTGTCGATCTGACTTGCTTCCTTTATTCACAATGCCCCCCACACGCCCACAGCACTTGTGAACGTATCTGAAATTTATTTATTTATATTAATGTCTGTTTCCTTTTCTAGATTGTTAGCTTCCTGTGGGCAAGGAATGTTTGTTATTAGAGAAGCAGTGTGGCTCAGTGAAAAGATCATGGGCTTTTCAAATCCCAGCTCTGCCAGTTGTCGGCTGTTTGACTTTGGGCAAGTAACTTCACTTCTCTGTGCCTCAATTCCCTCATCTGTAAAATGGGGATTAAGACCGTGAGCCCTACGTGCGACAATCCGATCGCCCTGTATCCTCCCCTGTGCTTAGAACAGTGCTTCGCATGTAGTAAGTGCTTAACAAATGCCATTATTATTATTATTATTGTCTTATAGTGTACTCTCCCAAGTGCTTCATACAGTGCTCTGCATACAGTAAGTGCTCAGTAAATACGGTTGATTGTATGCATATACGGATTGTCCTCTGCTGTGTTGATGCATGGGTCACTTCGAGGGCTTATCCTTGTGTTCGCATTTACCTCTCTTTATCCTGAACTTCCTTGTCTCCACTGGAGAAAGTGAGGTGGGAAGAGATTCACAGAGAGGCAAAGTGGATTGTTGTCATGTAATGAGTGAGGAAGGGAATGCAAGACTGCTACCTACTGTGAAATAGGAGAACAGTACTGTGCTTCTTGTTGAAAATGCTTTTAGCCAAATGATGTGCTACACATGCTTTTTACTGCCTTAATTTCAAAGCATTGCTTGAGATAAAAGCTGTAACTCTTTCTAACTGCAACAAGAACCATGTAGCTAAATCTCTACTCATGGTATCCATTCTTTAGAGTGCAAAAAAGCATGACTTGACAATGTGCTGCAGTGAATATTGAAGAGACATTTGAATGCATTAAAATGACAGTATCTGCACTCTAGGCTTAATGTTATTGTTCAGTTGATTTTCTCACAAGCTAATTGCTGGAGTAGATTTCATCCCTCTAAATGAGCGACTTTAGAGTTTATCTCTGCATGAAGCACACCAAAATATCCTCAGGAGATAACAAAACAGAGGAGATAGAAACACCAAAGCCTATTTAAAACACTGCGATGCCGATGGAAAACAAAAATGTGTCTCTTCTATCGCTCCTGTTTGGATGTGGTGCCTGGGAAACTGAATCATTCAGTTCCACTGTAAAGTTTGTTTTCACTATTTACCTTGGATAGACCATGGTGGCAGGATTGGAGAACATTCTTTTGAATAGAAAACACTGTATAGTGTTCAGAGAAGCAGTCGTGCACATGCAGGTGATGTCAGACTCAGGGAGAATGCTACAACGCAAGATTTCCTAAATGCAGGATTCTGCAAGAATGCATCTCTCATGTTACAGAGAACTGGATGTGTTTGTTAGCATTTTAAAAAATGTAGGATGCTTGGATGTGCCATAAAATAAAGCCTATTTTTCATGTAACCACTTTTTTCTCTTTAGGGTATATTTTACCTAAAGATTTTATTTCATTTATTTTCACGTCTGCAAGATACACAAGGTTATTTGCTCTATGCTCTAATCCTGGCTCTGCACAAGAGTACTTTGAGACCTTGGGCAAGTCAGTTAATTTATCTAGGCCTCAGTTATATCATCTGTAAAATGGGGATTAAGACTGTGGGCCCCATGTGGAACAGGGACTGTGTCCAACTTGCTTAACAAGTTCTCTGTGACTGTCACCTCATCTATTACTTTTTTTTTAAGTATTTGTGAAGTTCTTACTAAATGCCAGATACAGTATTAAGTGCTGGGGTAGATACAAGCTGATCAGGTTAGACACTGTCTATGTCCCACATAGGACACATAGTCTTAATCCCCAGTTTACAGATGAGGTAACTGAGGAAGAGAGAAGTGAAATGACTTGCTCAAAGTCACCAGCAGACAAGTGACAGTCCTGGGATGAAACCCAGGTCCTTCTGAGTCCCAGGCCTCTGCTCTATCCTCTAGATTGCACTGCTCTGAAGATTAAGACTGTGAGCCCTAGGTGGGACAGGGACTGTGTCCAACCTGATTTTCTTGTACCCACTGCTTAGTACAGTGCCTGGCATATAGAAAGGACTTAACAAATACTGTGTATATGGCAGGCTTCCACACCACCTGACAAAAACTAGTGGAGTTTCCAGAGTTCATGCTATTTATCTTAATTAAAACCTTAGTGTTCTCCTTCATAACAATGTTACTGATTGGAAAGCAGTGAGTACGGCACTGGACCCGGCCATATCGGGAGCCTCCCCCCCTTCCCCCCTTCTTTCTTTTCCCCCCTTCTTTCTTTCCCCCCCTCCTTTCTTCCCCCCCTTCTTTCTTTTCCCCCCTTCTATCTTTTCCCCGCTCAGAAGCAGCGTGGCTCAGTGGAAAGAGTGTGGGCTTGGGAGCTAGAGGTCATGGGTTCGACTCCCGCCTCCCCCACATATCTTCTGTGTGACCTTGGGCAAGTCACTTCACTTCTCGGTGTCTCAGCTCCCTCATCTGTAAAATGGGGATTAAGACTGTGAGCCCCACATGGGACAACCTCATCTCCTTGTGTTCCCCCCAGCGCTTAGAACAGTGCTTTGCACATAGTAAGTGCTTAACAAATACCAACATTATTATTATTAAAGACATGATAAAGCCCAGTGAAATTCTCCTATTATTTGTCTTTGCAACCCATGAGGTAACAGCTGTCACCATACTCAAAAAACGAGGGCAGTACTGTTGACATTGTGCCTGGAAAGATCTCAAAGACCTTCCTTCAGTCAGAACATACCAGTTGCCCCTTGCTCAGTGCTTGCAGTAAACTCGGAACTTTATGACTACTAAAAGTTGCCTTCAGGGAGGAATTTTTTTTCCTCAAGTGAGATAGCCACCCAGTATCTGATTGACACAGCTCATGCATACGTGCGCGCATGTGTGTGTGTGTGTATGTGTGTGCATTTGCATGCGTGTGTGTGTGTTTGCATGCGTGTGTGTATGTGTCTGTGCATGCTTTCTGCTTTTTTTTTATTTTGGGGGGTGAGTGGGTGAAACAAGTGACCAGTGATAGGAATAATTGAGCAGCTGGTCACAGGGATCACAACCAGATGCTCCCTTGACCAAAGTGACACCCATTTATAGTTTCCTTTGGCTGAGAGTATTGAAAATGGGTTTCCAAATTTTAAAAAATGTGCCTTTTTGTGTTACTGAAATGAGAACTGCAGACACTTTATTAATTTTCATTATGGATGTCAGTGTCTCAGTCAAGATGAACTGCGTATTGCTTCTGAAAATGTGAGGCTGGATTCAATTTAATTTGTCTTTGGATTTGACAGATGCACCTGCCACAACAAAAGCAGCGTGACCTAATGGATAGAGCAAGGGCCTGGGGGTAAAAAAGTCATGGGTTCTAATTCCAGCTCTGCCACTCGTATGCTATGTGACTTTGGGCAAGTCACTTAGCTTTTTTGTGCCTCATTTACTTCATCTGTAAAATGGTGATTTGAGACTCTGAACCCCATATGAGACAGGGACTGTGTCCAATCCCATATTCTCGTATCCACCCCAGCACTTGTTACAGTGCCTGGAACAGAGTAAGTGCTTAAAAAATAACATAATTATCAATTACTATTATTAACAGGCTTGTTTTATGGAATTTAGTGATTGGTCCCTGATCAAAGTTAGAAAACTGTTATGGAGTCTTTTTCCAATACAGCATCTCCTGATATCTACAAATGTCCCCAACCATTTCCCTCCCTCTCTTCTGCTTCTCTTTCCCACTTACACCCTGCTATGTCATGTTGATCAATTCACTTAATTCCTCTTCACCTCAGTTTCATCTATAAAAAGGGGATAAAATACTTCATTTTTTTCTTGATATTTGACGAGAATTTACTATGTAACAGGCACTGTATTAAGCACCTAGATGGATATAAACTACAAGCCACTCAGGTAAGACACAGTACCTGTCCCATATGGGGCTCACAGTTTTCATCCTCATTTTACAGATGAGGTAACTAAGGCTAGAGAAGTTAAGTGACTTGCCCATACAGTAGACAAGTGGCAGAGCCTTCTGACTTGAGGTTAAGTACTCAATTAATTCAGTCAACTCCCTCCTTCTAATTTATTAACTCACTTCTCCTACTATAACCCCCCTTCACACTCTTCATTCCCCGCAACCCAATCTGTTCACTGTGCCTCATTCTTGACCTCTTGAGAGTAGTGTGGTGTAGTGGAAAGAGCCTGGGCTTGGGAGTCAGAGGTCATGGGTTCTTATCCCGGCTCTGCCACTGGTTTGCTGCGTGATCTGGGGCAAGTCATTTAACTTATCAGTGTCTCAGTTTCCTCATCTGTAAAATGGTGATTAAGATTGCAAACCCCATGTGGGACAGCCTGGTTACCTTGTATCTACTCCCGTGCTTAGAACAGAACATAGTAAGCACTTAAAAATACCATTATTATTATTATTAGTAGTAGTAGTAATAGTAGAAGTAGTAGTAGTAGTAGTGGTGGTAGTTGTAGTAGTAGTATTGCTCGCACCCTCTCCTATCTGCCTGGAACTCCCTCTCCCTTCATATATTTTACATTCCTTATTTCTTGAGTAGTAACACATGACAAATCTCTCTTCTCTCTTTATTCCTATCTATAAATTACTTTACTGTTTGTATCCCCTGCTAGATGTAAGATTCTTGAGGAATCCCTTAATGTAGGGGTTCCTCAAGGGTCAGTTCTTGGTCCCTTTCTGTTCTCTATCTACACTCACTCCCTTGGTGAACTCATTTGCTCCCACGGCTTCAACTGTCATCTCTATGCTGATGACACCCAAATCTACATCTCTGCCCAAGCTCTCTCTCCCTCCCTCCAGGCTCGTATCTCCTCCTGCCTTCAGGACATCTCCATCTGGATGTCTGCCCGCCATCTAAAACTCAACATGTCCAAGACTGAACTCCTTATCTTCCCTCCCAAACCCTGCCCTCTCCCTAACTTTCCTATCACTGTTGATGACACTACCATCCTTCCCGTCTCACAAGCCCGGAAACTTGGTGTCATCCTTGACCCCGTTCTCTCGTTCACCCCTCACATCCAATCCGTCACCAAAACCTGCCGGTCTCACCTCTGCAACGTCGCCAAGATCCGCCCTTTCCTCTCCATCCAAACCGCTACCCTGCTCGTTCAATCTCTCATCCTATCCCGACTGGATTACTGCATCAGCCTCCTCTCCGATCTCCCATCCTCCCGTCTCTCCCCACTTCAATCCATACTTCACGCCGCTGCCCGGATCGTCTTTTTGCAGAAACGCTCTGGGCATGTTACTCCCCTCCTCAAATATCTCCAGTGGTTACCAATCAACCTACGCATCAGGCAAAAACTCCTCACCCTCGGCTTCAAGGCTCTCCATCACCTCGCCCCCGCCTACCTCACCTCCCTTCTTTCCTTCTACAGCCCAGCCCACACCCTCTGCACTCCTGCCACTAGCCTCCTCACTGTGCCTCGTTCTCACCTGTACCGCCATCGACCTCCACCCCACGTCATTCTCCTGGCCTGGAATGCCGTCCCTCTGTACATCCGCCAAGCTACCTCTCTTCCTCCCTTCAAAGCCCTTCTGAGAGCTCACCTCCTCCAGGAGGCCTTCCCCTCCTTTCTCTCCCCCACCTCCCCCTTTCCATCCCCCCCGCCTTACCTCCTTCCCCTCCCCACAGCACCTGTATATATATATGTTTGTTCGTATTTATTACTCTATTTATGTATTTTACTTGTACATATTTATTCTATTTATTTTATTTTGTTAATAGGTTTTGTTTTGTTGTCTGTCTCCCCCCTTCTAGACTGTGAGACCGCTGTTGGGTAGGGACCATCTCTATATGTTGCCAACATGTACTTCCCAAGCGCTTAGTACAGTGCTCTGCACACAGTAAGCACTCAATAAATATGATTGAATGAATCCTCACCCTCGGCCTCAAGGCTCTCCATCGCCTCCTCCTACCTCACCTCCCTTCTCTCCTTCTACACCCCAGCCCACAATCTCCACTCTGCTGCTAATCTCTCACTGTGTCTCGTTCTCACCTGTCCCGCCATCGACCCCCGGCCCATGTCATCCCCCTGTCCTGGAATGCCCTCCCTCTGCACATCTGCCAAGCTAGCTCTCTTCCTCCCTTCAAAGCCCTTCTGAGAGCTCACCTCCTCCAGGAGGTCTTCCTCTCCTTCCTCTCCCCCACCTCCCCTTTTCCATCCCCCCCGCCTTACCTTCTTCCCCTCCCCACAGCACCTGTATATATATATATATATATACGTATATATATATATATATATATATATATATGTTTGAATGCATTTATTACTCTATTTATTTTATTTGTACATATTTATTCTATTTATTTTATTTTGTTAATATGTTTTGTTTTGTTCTCTGTCTCCCCCTTCTAGACGGTGAGTCCACTGTTGGGTAGGGACCGTCTGTATATGTTGCCAACTTGTACTTCCTCCAAGTGCTTAGTACAGTGCTCTGCACACAGTAAGAGCTCAATAAATACAATTGAATGAATGAATTAATGAATGAATATTTCTCACAGAACACCCCACCTCCACCTGCAATTGTTCTGGTAGATTATCCATAGAGTTTTCTTGGTAAAAATATGGAAGTGGTTTACTATTACTTCCTTCCATGCAGTAAATCTGATTCTCCACACTTGATTCTCTCCCATGCTGCTGTTGCCCAGCAAAGGTGAGTTTTGACTCATAGGGGATTGTCTTGCACTCACGAGCTACTACCCAAGCTAGAAATGGAAGGGATATGCTACTGCTTGACTCTCCCTCCCATAGTCGAGACTGGTACAGTACTGGAAACTCTCCAGGCATGAGCCTAAGGCAATAAATGCTATTGACTGATTACTTTATCTCCCCCTCCATTCAAGTAAAACTTCATTTGACTTTTCTCAATTTATAGATTCTTTTTATGGCATTTTAAAAAGTGCTTACTATGTGTCCAGCAGTGTTCTAAGCCCTGGGTTAGATATAGGGTAATCAGGTCAGACACAGTTCCTATGGAAGGAGAACAGATATTAAATCCCCATTTTACAGTGGAGATAACTGAGACACAGAGAGGTGAGGTGACTTTCCCAAGGTCATGCAGCAGACAAGTGGTGGAGCTGGGATCAGAACACAAGTCCTCTGACTGCTAAGACCATGCTCTTTCAATTAGGTAATGCTACTTCTATTCAACCTTCAATGATAGTTTGATGGCTTAATCATCACTTTGTCTTTCATTTGGGACCATGTTTTCCTTACAGGTCATATAACAAATGGCTGAAATTGGAATAGCTTATTGGTAAATTAATTGCCTGACCATCAATATGAGTCCAGTCACCATCTTCAAGTCCATAGCTGATAAAGGTGTTAGGCAATATACTGATTTTTCATTAGAAACCATATGGAATAACTGACTTCAACTGTCTTTAAAAATAATTTTCTATGTACACAAAAGGGATTACAATCCTGAGCCACTTTTAATAATTCCCGTGGGAACGGATTTTCATAGTTATGTGTTGTTCAATTAACACACTTATTGATTTGCCAACTTTGACTTTAAAATATTCCCCAAGTGACTGTTTTTACAGGGGAACACTGGTGAGTTGTCAAAGACGGTGTTACAGTCTGCTGCATCTGCAAATAAGCCTTAGGAAATGATTTGAATGTTGATAGGAAAAAACATTAAAATATGATCAGTGTCTTACAATAAGGAAATAAAATGTCACTAGGATACCTGATATACAGAAAATAAGACAGAGAACCTAAAAGAAAGCACACTTACCTCTCCTTATCAATTGATTTCCTTTGTTTTAGGGATAATTTTTAGTTGCAAACTCGTCAAAGAACTTGCAGCAGAAACTTGCCTATGCTTAACCTGGTAATATAGTGAACAATAGAAAGAAAGGATTACAGAGGAGAGGGAGCAGAGGTTACCCTAGAGGATAGAGCAGCTTGGGTAGGACAAAGATTTGATGGGATAAAGACGATTTTGTGGCCTAATGATTCTGTTTTGGGGACTTAGGAAGGTGCATTAACTATCAAGAGAACATTTAATCAATAATTGCTGCAACACACCTATTTTGTTTCCTAGAAAACACTTTTATCAAAGCCTCTTTCACACATAGTACTCCTTCCAGAAGACAGTGCTCTTCACACAGTAAGTGCTCAGTAAATATGGTTGAATTTAGTTGCTTCCCTACTAGGAATTGAAATGGCAGGGACCATCTCTATATGTTGTCGCCTTGTACTTCCCAAGTGCTTAGTACAGTGCTCTGCACATAGTAAGCGCTCAATGCAGAGCACTGTACTAGTAAGCACATAGTAAGCGCTCAATAAATATGATTGAAAGAATGAATGTGTGAATGATATGGTGCATGGCATCTAAACGAAATGAGGGGTCACTGCCTTATAGCTTTCAAAATCTGATGGGAGTTTACAATCAGTTTGCTACAAAACCTATAGCACTCGTAAATTTGAAACAGAAATTGGAAGCAATACTGATTTTTTACAGGTCTTAATGTGAATATTTGTGGAGTTCAAAGCTGGGTAGGGAATAGGGCTTCTCAGGGAGAGGTCAAGAAACTACAAGACATAAATACCCCATATGGGACAGGGACGTGTCCAACACAATTTGCTTGTATCCACCCCAGTGCTTAGTATAGTTTCTAGCACATAGTAAACACTTAACATATTCCATTATTATTATTATTGTCATTATTATTATAAAGACAGAAAGAATCAGGAGAGAATCAATCAATCAACCAATAAATAGAGAGATTGAGGAAGCCAAAGAAATAGAGGTGGATAAAGGAACAGAGTAAATCTATTAATCTGAGAAGCAGTGTGGCTCAGTGGAAAAGGCCCGGGCTTGGGAGTCAGAGGTCATGTGTTCTAATCTCAGCTATGCCACTTATCGGCTGTGTGACTTTGGGCAAGTCACTTAAATTCTCTGTGCCTAAATTACCTAATATGCAAAATGGGGATTAAGATTATGAGCCCCACGTGGGACAACCTGATCACCCTGTATCCCCCAGTGCTTAGAACAGTGCTTTGCACATAGTAAGCGCTTAACAAACACCATCATTATTATTAATCAATCCAAGTATTTATTGAGTGCCTATTACATGCAAAGTACTGTTCTCAGCACAAGGAAGAATAGAATAGAATTAGTAGACATGATTCTTGCTCTCAAGGATCTTACAGTCTAGATGAGGAGACAGTCACTGGAATATATTAAAGTTAGGGAGGAAGAACTAAAATGAGACAGGAATAGATAAAAACACTTGGAAACAGTAATTGAGAAAGAACTAGAAGAAAACGAAATTGAAAAATCAGCAGAGAGGGACAGAGAAGGACAGTGAAGTGATTACTGGCACAGTCACATACATACACAAAGTTGCCTATAAAAGCACACATAGCGATAGACAGTCACCAACTCTCATCTAGACACTCTTCAATAGTTGACATCAACCTTCTTCCATTACTGTCATCAGCTGTCTTCCATTTCCGTTGCCCCATCGGTCATGGCGATAGTTGCTGGGGCTGCTTGCTCCCTCTAGGTCCCAGGCATGGCTGCTTTGCACACAGAAAAGGCCGTTCAGAAACTTCTAGAAAACAGCTGGCAGATGTGGTCATGATAGATGTGCTTGGGGCACAAATAAAGTGTCTATTATATCGTTATATTGCACTCTCCCAAGTGCCTAGCACAACGCTCTGCACACAGTAAGTACCCAATAAGTCTAGACTGTGAGCCCACTCTTCTAGACTGTAAACCCACTCTTCTAGACTGTGAGCCCACTGTTGGGTAGGGACTGTCTCTATATGTTGCCAACTTATACTTCCCAAGCGCTTAGTACAGTGCTCTGCACACAGTAAGCGTTCAATAAATACGATTGATTGATTGAATAAGTCCAATTGATTGATTGGTTGGGGCAGCTATGGCAGGAACAGGAAAGGAAGAGTAAGGCAATGCCATGACAATGAAAGGAAAGAGGAAAGGTAGGAAGGAGGAGACGAAGTGGGTGAATAATATTGGCTGTCTCTTCTTTACTTACCTGCTACTGTTGCTGTCTACACTGATGTTGTTTTCGTGCCCCCTCTCCTGAGTTTGAGCTCAGAGAGAGGTATCAAGTAGTCCATACTATCACTTTGGGCTCAGGAGACTAGGACTCAAAACTGTGTGACCATCCCATCTACCATGGGACAAATGGTCACCTTAGTCTTTATTGTTTATGAGACTTTGCTAAGTTCTCACTATGTTGCAGGCACTGCACTAAGCACTAAGCTGGATACAAGGTTATTGGTTTGGACACAGCTCCTGTCCCACATGGGGCTCCAAGTCTGACACAGGAAGGAGGAGGATTTAATCCCCATTTATGGATGAGGTGACTGAGGCATCGAGAAGTTAAGTGACTTGCCCAAGGCCAAAGAGAGACAGTGGGTGGAGCTGTCATTAGAACCTGGGTGTGCTGACTTTCAGGCACAGGCTCTTTCCATTAGGCCACACTTCTTATTTAATGAATTGCACTTGTGGTGTCATACAACTTATTATTCCTATTTTCTTCTTTAAGTCACCTTTCACCTCCTGATTTCTCAATGTATAGGTCAAGGGATAAGCATGGATCACAGTGGTGTAGAACATAGAAGCAATTTTATCAGTCTCCAGTGAATAATTTGATTTGGGCTGTAAATACATGAAGATGATGGGCCCATAGAATATGGTAACAGATGTTAAGTGGGAGATGCAGGTGGAAAAGGTTTTATGTCTCCCTTCAGAAGCGTGGATCCTTAAGATGGCCAAGAGAACAAAAATGTAAGAGATGAAGACAATCAGAAGTGAGCTGAGCATATTAAAACCAGCAAATGAAAAAGTCAGCCTCTCTTTGATGTGGGTGACAGAGTAAGACAATGCCAACAAGGAACCCTCATCACAATAGAAATGATTAATGACATTGGAGTCACAGTAGGAGAAATGAAATGTCAGAAATGTGTGAAAAAATCCAACCCAAAATCAGTATAGGTAAGTACCAGCCTCCAGTTGGGTACACAGTTTCCAAGACATCACAGTGCTATAAAGAAGAGTTTGGCATATTGCCACATAACGGTCATATGCCATCCATGCCAGGAGAAAAAGTTCTACACCTATAAAAGTGATGAAGCAACATAGCTGAATAGCACAGGCCACGAAGGAAATGCTTTTCAACTCTACAAGCAAATCCACCAGCATGTTGGGAGTGATGGAGGAGGCGTAACAGAAGTCAACAAGGGCTAAATGGCTTAGGAAAAAGTACATAGGAGTGTGAAGTCGAGGTCTGAGCCCAATTAATCCAATCGGTCCTAGATTCACCATGACACTGAAGGCATAGATCAATAGAAAAAGCACAAAAAGGATGGCCCGCATCTGTATGCTACCTGTGAGCCCCACCGGAATGAACTGCATTGCAGCTTTGCACATAGTAAGCACTTAAAAATGCCATTATTATTATTATTATTGTTATTATTATTATTTTTATTACCTTTCCCCATGAGATCCTCCAGATTTCCCAGACTTTAACCCAAGAGGTGGTATTTTATTAACGAAGCAAGAGTAAGGAGGTGTGTGATTCTCTCAGGCCATTCGGGATAACATTTAGCATAACATAATGGAATAAGGGAATAGCATTTAGTTTAAAGTAAACTTCCCCCTCCCAATATATTTGTAGACAGTCAACCTCAAAAGCATCTATTTGTAGTAGTAGTAGTAGAAGCAGTAGTACCATTTATTGATACAGAGAAGCAGTGTGACTCAGTGGAAAGAGCATGGGCTTGAGAGTCAGAGATCATGGGTTCTAATCCTGGCTCCACCACCTGTCTGCTGTGTAACTTTGGACAAGTCACTTAACTTCTCTGTTACCTCATGAATTACCTCACCTGTAAAAATGGGGATTGACTGTGAGCTCATTGTGGACAGGAAACGTGTCCGTTTGTTTTTGTATTGAACTCTCCCAACTGCTTAGTAGATTGCTTTGCACACAGTAGGAACTCAATAAATATGATTGAAAGATTGAACAGTCCTTCTTGGGTCTTGAACAGTTAGAGGTTCCGCACCTTTTTATTTTCCCAGTTCTTTAGCAGGTTACTGTTAACATAAAACAAGTATAGAAAAAATTAATGAAGAGCTATCCCCACTCTGGCATTTGATACAGAAAAGATTAGGGACCTGTGGTCAAAAAGTATCAGTGGTAGCAGTCATTGAGCACCCATTTGGTGTGGTTCAGTGTACTAAGTGCTTGGGAAGTACAGACTATCAAAGTGACTTGTTCCCTGCCCACAAAAAGCTTACATCCTACCGGGGGAAACAAACATAAAAATATAAAAATAAGCACAGAATATTTTTTATAATTTTGTCTGCAGTTTAAATTTATTCAAAAGAGAGCATTTCCTTTCTACTTTGATTGGGGCAGTTACTTCATATACCTAATAGGTGGTCCTCCAAATAAACAGAGACTTTCTTGGTGAAAAACTTCAACACATCAGATAATCAAGACTCTAAGTAATGACCTTGGTATTGAATAAATGCGAAGTTCATAACAGAATGAACATGCTTGTGTGAGTTCTTAGAAGAAAATTCACCAAGAAGCTGAGATTCAACTCCCTTCTCCTGTCCAACAGTGACTCTGCCCTGCTTCAAAGCCTCAGAGAAGCAGCGTGGCTCAGTGGAAAGAGCCCGGGCATTGGAGTCAGAGGTCGTGGGTTCTAATCCCAGTTCTGCCACTTGCCTGTTGTGTGATTTTGGGCAAGTAACTTAACTTCTCTGTGCCTCAGTTAACTCATCTGTAAAATGGGGATTAAGACTGAGCCCCGCGAGGGACAACCTGATTACCTCGTATTTACACCAGCGCTTAGAACAGTGCTTGGCACATAGTAAGCGCTTAACAAATACCAACATTATTATTATTATTGAAGGCATATCTCCTCCAAGGGGCCTTCCCTGAATAAACCCTCCTTTCCTCTTCTCCCAGTCCCTTCTGCATCACCCTTATTCCCTTTATTCATCGCCCTTCCTAACCCCACAACACTTATGTACATATCTGTAATTCCGTAGTTGAGAAACAGCCGTGGTTCAGTGGAAAGAGCACGGGTTCAGGAGTCAGAGATTGTGGGTTCTAATCCTAGGCTTGCCACCTATCAGCAGTGTGACTTCGGGCAAGTCACTTAACTTCTCTGTGCCTCAGTTACTTCATCTGTAAAATGGGGATTAAGAATGCGAGACCCACATGGGATAACCTCATTACCTTGTATCTACCCCACTGCTTAGAACAGTGCTTGGCACATTCATTCAATTATATTTATTGAGCTCTTACTGTGTGCAGAACACTGCACTAAGCACTTAAATGCCATTATTATTATTATTATTATTATTGTTATTAATTCCCTTGTATTAATGTCCGTCTCCCCCTCTAGACTCTAGGCTCACTGTGAGTAGGGGATGTGATGGTTTATCATTACATTGTACTATCCTAAGTGCTTAGTACAGTGCTCTGCACAGTGTAAGCATTTATCAATATGGTTGACTGACTGACAAACTCGAGTCTCAAGAGAATTAGATCCTTAGATGATTGTATATAAAGCACATGCATAGGCCAGTCCATTTAGCTAGCATTAGTGTTAATATGTGGGGAGAGCACAGAAGTTTGGTATAGGCATAGTGCTGGCCAGCCTCTTTGGCAATCTGTTTCCTCATTGGGATACAGACAAGAGTTGCCCTTTAGAGATTCTTGGGGGGATGGAGGGGAGTGAAGTTAGTGACCACATACCTCTTTAAAGAAATAGGTGGCATCAAGAAAGGGGGCAACAGTGGCTGCCCAGAAAAGCTTGCCAGAGATTGTTGAGCCCCAAGAACAGGGTTCCTTTTTATTGTCATGCCCTAGTGGAAAGAGAACGGGCCTGGAAGTCAGAGAATGTGGATTCTATATCTGGCTCCACCACTTGCCTGCGTATGACCTTGGTCAAGTCACTTAACTTCTCTGTGCCTCAGTTACCTTATCTGTAAAATGAGGATTTAGAATGTAGGCCAGGGACCGTGTCCAACTTGAGTATCTTGTATCTACCCCAGTGTTTAGACCAATTCTTGGAACATTGTAAGCACTTAACAGATACCACAATTATTATTATTATTATTATTATTATTATTATTATCTAGCAAACATAGCCTTCATGCTGGCCTATGTTCACCTTTCCTCAACCCATACATATCTGGATAAGAAACATGCCTATCGACTCTGTTATACTGAACACTCCCAAGCACTTAGTAAAATGTTGTGCATACAGCAGTCACTCAAGAAAAATACTTATTAGTTTTATTAAGCAGTTGTGTTCTAGCACTTTGCTAAGCATTGTGGTAGGTACTGTACAGTCAGATCATAAACAATCTCTTTCCCATATGGGTCTCACAGTCTATGAAAGGAGGAGGGAAAATAGGCATTTTATTCCCATTTTATAGATGAGGAAACTGAGACACAGAGAAGGTAAGTGAAGTTAAGCCCATTGTCACAAATCCGGTAAGTGGTGGAGCTGGGATTAGAACCCAGGTTTCCTGATTCCCAGCCATGTGCTCTTGCCATTAAGCCATGCTACTTCCCTGCCCTAGAGCTGACCCTGATCTTAGATATCTTGATTTGCCTTTGCATCATTTCAGTCCCAAATAAAATCAGGGGTTTCCAACTGACTTTGGGAGCATCTCAATAAATACCCAGTGAGATTCATAGATAAAATAAAATCCATAAGCAGAAAAGCAATTCCATAAGCCACAGGGATTGGGTCTTCAAACTCTTTTGTGCTTTCAAGTCATTAGAACAGTGCTCTGCACAAAAGGAAGATAAGATTATCCTATCAGGACTTAAGAAGGTGGTGAAAATATGAGGATCTAATGACAATATTAGAGGATAAGACTGGGAGAGACAACATATGTTAAGGTCAATTAGAACAAGAAGGCAATATAAAGTATTAATAATAATGGTATTTGCTAAGCACCTACTATGTGCCAAGCAGTGTTCAAAGCACTAGGTTAGAAACAAGGTAATCAGGTTGTCCCACGTGGGGCTCACAGTCTTTATCCCCATTTTCCCGATGAGGTAACTGAGGCCCAGAGAAGTGATGTGACTTGTCCAAGGCCACACAGCAGACTGGTGGTGGAGCTGGTATTAGAATCAGTGCCCTCTGACTCCCAAGCCCGCACTCTTTTCTCTGAGCCACGCTGATACTCAAGCATTAATAATTAATTATTAATTTAAAATATTCGTATGAAGAATGTATATAGCTATAATGATATTATGTGTTGTCATTTATGTTAAATGTTTATTTTAAAGGAGAATTTAGTTGTGTTCACCCTTAAGGAAATTCCTGCAGCAGGAAGTACTGGAGCAGAAGACAAGATGGCAGCAGCAGCAGCAGCAGCAGCAGCAGCAGCAGCAAGTCAGCTCATAAAGACAGAAAACTTACCTGCCCACCACCTATTTGCAATTCTGAAAAACATGAATTAGCTCTCTTAATTAATGGAAAAGTAATTCAATAGTGACAGCAGCATTTTGTCCTGAATGAAGTAACCCCTAAATATTTTCTTTAAAGTGAGTTAAATAACTTATCTTGTCAAGTAAACATTTGGTTTGGTTCTGAACATTAAAAAAAAATGCAGAACGAAACCTGGCAATCTGACTGACCTGAGTGGAAGGCGTTGTTTTTCCTCACTCGGTTCTTGCTTGAAGCTGCTGGAGCATCTTATTTGTTTCTGCTTCCCTCTAAGGACCTCAGTCTCGCCCCCTGTTCCCAGGGTACAGTGGAATCACAAAGGGAATGCCAGGTGCCTGGGAGCAGAAGAATGATGTTGTCTCCTAATTAGACAGCATCCTACTCTGTAATCCTTAAATAATCAATGTTCTAGGACTTTCCTCTTTGAGAACCAGGGAATTTATTGCTCTCAGTAACTTAAATGTCCCCAGAGCAAAATAAAACAAATATCCAAGATACATAGACTGTGAGCCCCAAGTGCTCAATCTAATTTTCTTTTATCTTATCTTAGTGTTTAGTACAGTGATTAGCACATGGTAAGTGCTTAATAATAAGGTATTATTATCATTGTCAGCCTATGCAAATTTAAACTGAGTGAGGAGAATTGCTTGACGAATTTGGACAAATAGTGTGATATAGTTTGGGCCAGGTAGTCCTGGGAACTAACTCTATACATTACTAGTCCAGCGTGGAAGGAATATTCAATATTTATATTGATTGAGGGCTAGTCTTCTG
Organism: Tachyglossus aculeatus; assembly: GCF_015852505.1. Classification (NCBI taxonomy): domain Eukaryota; kingdom Metazoa; phylum Chordata; class Mammalia; order Monotremata; family Tachyglossidae; genus Tachyglossus; species Tachyglossus aculeatus. Next base: position 9,193,649 of record NW_024044829.1, on the reverse strand, counting down.
TATGTGTCCATCCAGACCCACATTACCTCAAGAAATCTCACCTCAAATTGCATTTGGATTTGAATTATCCCTATAACATTCAGATATTTTGAGTGGATGGATTTATTTGCTCTGGAAGATTCACCTCAAGGTGTCATTTTAGGCCCCGATTATCATGGCAATATATATATATATATTAATATAGTCACTCCTGCATGCTTGAAGAAGACCATGTATCTTATTACGTATTGTGATTCTAGGATTGGTGATGACAACCTGTCATGAATGGGAAACTTAGTAGAGATGGGAAAAAAAGAATAGGGGAGATAAATATTCATAATAACAATGATAATTCTGGTATTTGTTAAGTGCTTACTATATGCCAGGCACTGTACTAAGTGATGGGGTGGATACAAGCAAATCGGGGTGGATGCAGTCTCTGTCACATGTGTTGCTCACAGTCTCAATCCCCATTTTACAGATGAGGAAACTGAGATTTAGAGGATTTAAGTGATTTGCCCGACATCACACATTTGCGATTTGCCCGCACTTTATCCACTATACCATGCTGCTCTTAATGATCATTTTCCTAGACAAAGAGTTACTAGGGATTATGGTTAGGACCTGTTCAATTTATCAATTTCATCTGAAAAATATGGTACATCTCTTCTACTTAGACTATGAGCCCCATGTGGGACAGGGACTGTGTCCAACCTGATTAACTGATATATACCCTTCCACTGCTTAGTACATAGTAAGCAATTAACAAATACCAAATTTTGTTAGCATTATTATTATTACTATCATTACTATCATTTCATAAATGATCTGGAATAGAGAATGCATTGTGAAATCTCTGAGTTAGCATGCTAGTTTTTAAGACAGACTCTGAGGCAATACTAGTAGTACGTAGCTCCAAAACTTGTTTTAATCCATCCTAGGCAACTGTGACTCATGAGTTTGGTATATAGGGTTAGGCTTACTTTGTGTAGTTAAGTTATTTTTTGCATCGTTTGCAAAGTATTTCTTCATTAATTTATATTTTCAATAGAAAGATACAAAAAGAGGCAAACAATCAATAAATCAGTAGTATTTATTGAGCACCTGCTGCATGCATAGAACTACTCTGTGCATTTGGGAGAGTATAATAGAGTAGCAAATATGATCCATGCCCTCAAGGAGTTTATAATGTAGAAGAAACACAGACACTAAAATTAATATAAGAAGAAAAATATCTATCAATCAATTAATCATATTTATTAAACACCTGTTGTGTGCTGCGAATTGTACTAAGTGCTAAGGAGAGTATACTTGGGAGCAAAGCAGCCTGTCTTAGTGGAAAGAGCACAGGATTGGGAGCCAGAGGTCATGGGTTCTAATCCTTCTCCCTCACTTGTCTGCTGTGTGACTTTGGGCAAGTCACAACTTCTCTGCGCCTCAGTTACCTCACCTGTGAAATGGAGATTAAAGACTATGAGCCCCACATGGGACAACCTGATTATCTTGTATCTACTCCAGTGTTTAGAACAGTGCTTGACACATAGTTAGCACTTAAAAATACCATTATTATTATTATTATTATTATTATTACATATCTCCCCTCTTCTCAAAAACCTCACAAACGTTGCTCATTTCTCTTTGTACCTAGAAGAAACTTCCACTCACTCAACTCTATCTTTCTCATTCACTCTCTTATCTCACTGCATTGGAACTCTAACTCTTCATTTTTATCAAGCACCCTCCTCTCTGCACCTCCCTCTTGCTTCTCCTGCTCAGGCCCTTCCTCATGTTTGTAATTCTTTCCCCTCACATCTAACAAACCACTGCTCTCCGTATCTTGGAAGCCCTTCTGAAATCATATCTCCTCAAGCGGTTTGATGTGATTAATTTCTAGTGTCTCCACCTTTCATCAGATCCACCCTCTCCACATAAACGGTGAAGCAATCACATCTCCCATGGCATTTATGTATATACCTTTACACTATATAAGCTCCTTCTAGGCAAGAAAGGTGTCTACCTATTCTGTTATAGTGTGATAAAAATAATAGTAGTAGTAGTAGTAGTAGTAGTAGTAGTAGTAGTAGTAGTAGTAGTAGTAGTAGTAGTAGTAGTAATAGTATTTGTTAAGTGCTTACTATGGGCCAAAACAATGTTTTTAAAAAATGAACAAGACAGTGAAGAAAAGTATGAACGGGGGAGGGGAGATAATGAAGGCTGGAACATCAGTGAGGAGTCTGATAATAATAATAATTCTGGTAGTTATTAAGCACTTACTGTGTTCCAGGCACTGTACTAAACACTGGGGTGGATAGAAGCAGAACAGAGTTGTACACATTCCCTGACATGGGGCTCACAGTCTCAATCCCCATTTTACAAATGAGGACACTGAGGCCCAGAGAAGTGAAGTGACTTGCCCATGGTCACACAGCCGACAAGTGGTGGAGCTGGGTTGGAATAACCCAGCGTTTCTCAGTGAAAGCAGCGAACCCAGAGAAGCAGCGTGGCTCAGTGGAAAGAGCACGGGCTTTGGAGTCAGAGATCATAGGTTTGAATCCCAGCCCCGCCACATGTCTGCTGTGTGACCTTGAGCAAGTCACTTCACTTCTCTGAGCCTCAGTTACCTTATCTGGAAAATGGGGATTAAGACTGTGAGCCCCACGTAGGACAACTTGATCACCTTGTATTCCCCTCCCCAGCGCTTAGAAAAGTGCTCTGCACATAGTAAGCTATTAACAAATGTCATTATTATTATTATCATTATTATTATTAATACCAAATGTATAAAACATGTAAATAATGGAAATTGTGGATAGAACATGTAGATTAATTAATCAATCAGTGATATGGATTGAGCATCCACTGATTGTGAAGCCATATTAAGTACCTGTGGAAATACAACTAAAGCAAGATACACTGTCTCTGCCCTCAAGGAGCTTTACACTCTGAAAGAGGCAGACAGAATTTATTTACTAGTTCTGTGATAGGAGGATGTAACCGGAAGTAGTTCAACAATATCAGGGTGAGATAGCAGAATACACAATTGAATACACACATAGAAACAAATAAAAATATGAATATGATGATAGGTATATAAGTGCAACGAATAGGGATAAAGTTCTTAAGTGTTAAGATATAGATGTATTATTTTGTTCAAGACTGCTTCCTTGTTTGTGAAACTCTTGTTCTGCTTACCCCACTCATTGGTGCCCCACTTAAAGTTTCCATTTAGCAGCTGCTTTGGTCTTCTGATATTGTTTGCTCTCCTCACACTAAGATGGCTTACAATGTGTGTGAGCTCATTTCAATAAAGGACCTCACTGTTGGTGATCTAGTCCTGCCATTTGCTGTTATGAGTGGCTCACAGGTTGGGCTGATGAAACTCCCTAAGATGCTGAATAAGTCTATTGTAGTAGGTCCAGGTCTTAGAGTTATATGGAAGACTGAATATCGCAACAGTCGTAGAGACCTTCAGTATTCTAAGCTATATGATCCACTTCCTCTAAGTTCTGTCACTCTCCACCCAACTGTGCAATGTTTTGTATTCTGTTCTCTAACTCTTTATCTAGCTGTGCATCATTGCATTAAGTACTACGTGGGTGAGCAAGATGTAGTGGCCATATTAGGTTTCATGTGGTCATTCAAAATCTTTGCTGCTGTGAAAGATTTTCCAGGGTAGGAGGATACATAATATTGCTTTTTCTCAGTTTTATTGTCAGCCCATAGCTCTTTGCTGAAGTGATCAATAATGACCTGTTTTGCTCTGTATGTGCCTCAAGAGCAGTCTCTGTGCAACAGCAGGCATTATTAAAGATTTTTTAGTTGCACCAGGGGCAATTCAAGTAATTATGGTGTGTAATTACCCTACCAGTAGTGCCTTGAATTAATATTGGCAATAGTTCAGGTCTGTTTTCTCGGTTCAATATATTGTAGGGGGTCAGGACAGCCATCACTGTGATGATCTCAATGAAAAGGATAGAGTTGAAAAGTAGCAGTTTGGTAAGGGATGTATCTGAACAAGACAGTGACAACAGAGGGGTGATGTCGCAGAAGAAATGATTGATTTCATTAGAGCCACAGAAGGTAAATGAAAAAGTTGAAATCTGTAGGGCTGAATGAAGAAAGCCACCTATGTAGGAACCAATGACCAAGGATACACACGCTTTTGGGGACATTATAATTAGATACATTAATGGATTACAGGTGGCCACGAAGCAGTTGTAGGACATGGCTGCCAGAAGGAAACATTCAGTAGTTCCCAGAGCTATAAAGAAATACATCTGGGCTGCACATCCAGCAAAAGAAATGACCGTCTTCTCTCCTAAAAGATTTGTTAGCATTTTGAGTGGGGTCACAGTGGAATAGCAAATATTTAAGAAGAACAAATTGCTGAAAAATAAGTACATTGGAGTGTGGAGGTGGGTATCAATTCAGATTAATAACACCATCCCCAGGTTTCCCATAAAGACAAAAATCTGTAGGAATAGCACCAACAGGACAGCCCAAAGCGATGGGTTCTCAGTCAATCCCACAAGTACGAAGCCTGTCATTGCAGTGTGATTGTCCCTCACCATTTCAGCATTGATTACCTGGAGGAAAATAATTTTTAAAATGATATATTGGAATGATGTCCAAACTGCAAGAAACCAGCTGCCCAGAGCACCAGGCAAAATGGTAAAGAGCTGATTCCCTTTTTTAGGGTTTTTTTTAATGGTATTTGTTAAGAACCTACTATGTGCTAGGCCCTGTACTAAGCGCTAGGGTAGATACATTCTAATTATGTTGGACAAGTCCATGTCCCACATGAAGTTGACAGTCTTAATTACCATTTTACAGATGAGGATATTGAGTCACCGGGAAGTTAAATAATAATAATAATAATAATGACATTTGTTAAGCACTTACTATGTGCCAAGCAATGCTCTAAGCACTGGGGTATATACAAAGTAATCAGGTTGTCCCACGTGGGGCTCACATTCTTAATCCCCATTTTACAGATGAGGTAACTAAGGCATAGATAAGTTAAATGATTTGGCCAAAGTCACACAGCTGACAAGTGGCAGAGCCAGGTTTAGAACCCATGACCTCAGACTCCCAAGCCCATGGTCTTTCCACTAAGCCACGCTGCTTCTCGTTGACTTGCCCAAGGTCACACAGTAGACAGGTGACGTACCTGGGATTAGAACCAAGGTCCTTATGAATACCTTGCACAAGTCATTTCACTTCCCTTCAAGGCCCTGCTGAGAGCTCACCTTCTCCAGGAGGCCTTCCCAGACTGAGCCCCTTCCTTCCTCTCCCCCTCGTCCCCCTCTCCATCCCCCCATCTTACCTCCTTCCCTTCCCCACAGCACCTGTATATATGTATATATGTTTGTACATATTTATTACTCCATTTATTTATTTATTCTACTTGTACATATCTATTCTATTTATTTTATTTTGTTAGTATGTTTGGTTTTTGTTCTCTGTCTCCCCCTTTTAGACTGTGAGCCCACTGTTGGGTAGGGACTGTCCCTATATGTTGCCAATTTGTACTTCCCAAGTGCTTAGTACAGTGCTCTGCACATAGTAAGCGCTCAATAAATACGATTGATGATGATGATGACTTCTCTGAGCCCCAGGTACCTCATCTATAAAATGGGGATTGAGACCATGAGCCCCATGTGGGACAGGGACTGTGTCCAACCCAATTACTTTGTATCTATCCCAGAGCTTAAAACAGTGCTTGGGAGAAAGTATGCATTTAACACATACCACAATTATTGTTGTTATTTTGCCATCTTCTTGTTGATAATTTTGATTTGATCCATGAAGTTCTCCTCAGCATTCTTGGTGCTCAGAGTCAAGACTTTATGGCCATGTCTTCATCGACAGTGCAAAATAGAAGATCAATCCATTATCCAGTGAATTTGTCCCTTATATCTAGAATCTCTCCCGTTGCTGAATTTGCCCTAAAGCATCATGCTCCCCAAACTATCTCCAGTGAACTTTACTCATGGAAAAACAGGCTTCCAAACGCTTTCCACTTATCCTATCCATCGTGCAACATAAAGCAACAATTCAGGGAGCCCAGATTGACAACATCATGCTTTCAATTCCAGTTGAGATTTTGGGTAAGTAGCTATCAATAAGAATAAGAAACTCTTCATATAGAGACATACATGCAAATACTCTAAAATGCTAATCATCCTTTTCTCCGAATGAAATTCCAAATGAGAAATTTGGTCAGTCATTTAGATATTATATATCTCACTTTCCACAAAATTTACAAATGCCTAATCTACAGCCTACATGTAGAAAAGAGGATAGAAAAATCACAGGGCAAGGAAAAACTATGGGTGGTTTGTGTCTACATCACTTATAATAATAATAATGATGATGGCATATGTTAAGCACTTACTATGTGCTAAGTACTGTTCTAAACGCTGGAGAGGGTACAAGGTGATCAGGGTATGTTGCCAACTTATACTTCCCAAGCGCTTAGTACAGTGTTTTGCACACAGTAAGCACTCAATAAGTACGATTGAATGAATGAATGAATGAATCAGGTTGTCCCACGTGGGGCTCACAGTCAATCTCCATTTTACAGATGAGGCAACTGAGGCACAGAGAAGCTAAGTGACTTGCCCAAGGTCACACAGCTGACAATTGGTGAAGTCGGAATTAGAACCCATGACTTCTGACTTCCAAGCCCGTGCTTTTTCGATTGAGCCACACTGCTTCTCTAACATATGTACATCACTTATAAGCTCTTAATTACATTGTTCTACAAACTGTATGTGCTCAATAAATACGATTGAATGAAGGTATACCTGTGTATACATAAGTATGAATATATACTTAACTAGCACCAAGGGATCAATGCAAATAAATGCCTTAGGGGAATATAGCTCAATGAGGATCCCAATTATCTTTGGGAACAAATAAAAATGAGACAGAAGTACAGTGCATTTCTGGATGTTAAATGAAGGTAGAGAGGGAGGATGAACTAGTGGAAAGCTCATAGATCTGGAAGGGAAGAGAGCTGGGTTCTAATTCCAGCCCTGCCATTTGCCTTCTTTGTGACCTTGGACAAGTCCCTTAACAACTCTGTGTCTCAGTTACCTCATCTGTAAAATGGGGATTTAATACCTGTTCTCTCTCCCACTTAGACTGTGAGCCTCATGTGATTTAACACCTCTCTCTCCCACTTAGACTGCGAGTCTCATGTGGGACAAAGATTTTATCTGATCTGAATGCATCAAATTTAACCCAGTACTTAGAACTGTGTTTACCACATAGTAAGTCCTTCAGAACCACCACAATTATCATTATCAACAAAACATTTTCTCATATCTTATTATATTACACTGTTTCCATTAGCTGTGGTTATACTAGGGCAGTGACCACAGGCTTAGAAAGATGGGGCATAAGAGCTACATCTTTACCTTGGCCTCTTACCAGTAGGTCTTGCTTCAATCAGTCAGTCAATCAATCGATCAAATTTACGGAACATTTACTATTTGCAGAGCACAGTACTAATGCATGGGAGAGAACAATACAACAGAATTACCAAACACGTGTTTCAGCTGGTATTTATTTAGTGCGTACAGAGCACTGTACTAAGTGGTTGTAGGAGTATAATACAAGAGTATGTATGGATGATCCCTACCTTCAAGGAGCTTATAACAATAATAATAGCAATGATGATGGTATTTGTTAAGCACTTACTATATGCAGAGCACTGTTCTAAGCGCTGGGGGGATACAAGGTGATCAGGTTGTCCCACGTGGGGCTCACAGTCTCAATCCCCATTTTACAGATGAGGGAACTGAGGCACAGAGAAATTAAGTGACTTGCCCAAAGTCACACAGCTGACAATTGGCAGAGGCAGTATTTGAATCCAAGACCTCTGACTCCAAAACCCATGCTCTTTCCACTGATCCATGCTGCTTCTTGAACTAGAGGGGGAGACAGGCAATAAAATACATTACTGAAGGATATGTACCCAAGTGCTGTCAGACTGGGGGAGAGTGAATTTCAAAGTCCTTAAAGGACACGAAGGCATTTATCAAAGGGGTGGCAGCCTGGATGATGAGAGTGGCCGACTGTAAGCTCCTTCTAAAGACTCTAAACTCCTTGGTTTAGGGCAGGGAGCATGTTTAGCAGTCAGTCAGTCAATCCTATTCATTGAGCACTTTCTGTGTACAGAACACTTTACTAAGTGCTTGGGAGAGTACAATAATACAATAAACAGACATTCTCTGTCCAAATTGAGCTTACAGTCTAGGAGGGGAGACAGACATTAATATTAATGTAAATGAATAAATTATAGGTATGCAGATAAGTTCTGTGGAGCTGTGAGGGGGAATGAACAAAAGGTACAAGTCAGGGTGACGTAGAAAGAAGTGGAAAAGAGGAAAGGAAGGCTTAGTCCATTTATTCAATTGTATTTATTGAACATTTACTGTGTGCAGAACACTATACCAAGTGCTTGGGGGAATACAATATACCAATAAACGGACACAACAACGAGTTTATTGAGAGAACTTTCCCAAGAGCTTTGTAAAATGCTCTGCAAGCACCAAGGGTTCCTTAAATATCACTGATTAACTGTTTGTACTAGGCCAATAAAAATAAGAGGAGTAGTGGAGAGGGGACAATATCAGAGGAAATGGTGGCAATGGCATTGATGCAGTGGGGTTAAGATTTCAAAAGTGTCTAATGTGAATCGGAAGCAGCACCCAGGTGAAGGGGGACCTATGACTGGGGTGGAAGAAATCAGTCCTACAAATGACATAGAGGCTTCCAAGGACATCACACAATCCCTAAGAGACTGAACTCCTTGTCTTCCCTCCCAAACCCTGCCCTCTCCCTGACTTTCCCATCTCTGTTGACGGCACTACCATCCTTCCCGTCTCACAAGCCTGCAACCTTGGTGTCATCCTCGACTCCACAATCTCATTCACCCCTCACATCCAAGCCGTCACCAAAACCTGCCGGTCTCAGCTCCGCAACATTTCCAAGATCTGCCCTTTCCTCTCCATCCAAACCACTACCCTGCTCGTTAAAGCTCTCATCCTATCTCGTCTGGACTACTGCATCAGCCTTCTCTCTGATCTCCCATCCTCGTGTCTCTCCCCACTTCAATCCATACTTCATGCTGCTGCCCGGATTGTCTTTGTTCAGAAACGATCTGGGCATGTTACTCCCCTCCGCAAAAGTCTCCAGTGGCTACCAATCAACCTGCGCATCAGGCAGAAACTCCTCACCCTCGGCTTCAAGGCTCTCCATCACCTCGCCCCCTCCTACCTCATCTCCCTTCTCTCCTTCTACAGCCCACCCTGCCCCCTCTGCTCCTCTGCCTCTAATCTCCTCACCGTGCCTCGTTCTCGCCTGTCCCGCCATCGACCCCCGGCCCACGTCATCCCCCAGGCCTGGAATGCCCTCCCTCTGCCCATCCACCAAGTTAGCTCTCTTTCTCCCTTCAAGGCCCTACTGAGAGCTCACCTCCTCCAGGAGGCCTTCCCAGACTTAGCCCCCTCGTCCCCCTCTCCATCCCCCCATCTTACCTCCTTTCCTTCCCCACAGCACCTGTATATATATATATATATATATATGTTTGTACATATTTATTACTCTATTTATTTATTTTACTTGTGCATATCTATTCTATTCATTTTATTTTGTTAATATGTTTGGTTTTGTTCTCTGTCTCCCCCTTCTAGACTGTGAGCCCACTGTTGGGTAGGGACTGTCTCTATATGTTGCCAACTTGTACTTCCCAAGCGCTTAGTACAGTGCTCTGCACACAGTAAGCACTCAATAAATACAATTGATTGATTGATTGGTTTACATCTTCTTTGCATTTAAGTCATACAATTGTTTTGGTAGCAAGACAATGCTGCAAGAGCAGGTCTTTCTGTAATGGAGGCTTTGTAAATACAGGTTCCTAAGCAAGTGTGTGTTATTGGTGTCATTAGATATAATGTAGTGCTATATATTAGTATACATATTTCCAAAGGTTTTGGCCTATGTAATCCCCAGAAATGAATTTACATGGCTTTCCACCAGGGGTATACTGACCTAAAGATAATAAGAATACTAAATAATGTTGGTATTTGTTAAGCACTTACTACGTGCCAAGCACTGTTCTAAGCACTGGGGTAGATACGGGTCATCAGGTTGTCGCACGTGGGGCTCACAGTCTTAATCCCCATTTTACAGATGAGGTAACTGAGGCCCAAAGACTTGCCCAATGTCACACAGCTGACAAGTGGCAGAGCCAGCATTCTAACCCACGACCTCTGACTCCCAAGCCGGTGCTCTTTCCACTAAGCCACGCTGCTTCTCTACATCTAAAGTTGTATATATACCTAGTTAGAATAATCATAAATCGTACTTTCCAAGCACTTAGTACAGTGCTCTGCATGCAGTAAGCGCTCAATAAATACGATTGAATGATTGAATGAATGAATGACACTGCAGGATACCTCCATGGTTACAACCAAGTACTCTCATTTTGGACTTTATTACCTGTCAAATCCCTGCAGAATAGTCACAGCTATAAGAACTGCATAACATTGCACTTGACTAATCTCCATTAACTTTAATAGGTTTCCAGTTTCTTTGCTTTGAATCAGCCTGCAGGGCTAAAATGTCCCTACAGGACCACTCTTTCTGTATAGAACTTAATCTTTTCTTTAGGCTGAAGGTTTGTTTTGTCCCATGAAGATAGGAAATACCAGGTATTTCTTCTGAAAATGAAACCTAATTTCAAACTGATCCATTTCAGAAGGCATAACTTTTCTTCTGTGTTTCATAAATGGAATGTGACACCTCCAAAACTAGTCATTATAGGCTGTGACCATCCTTGAGAAATGGAAAGCTGAATCAATTTCTAGTATAATGAAGAAGGGACAAGCATGGCCTAATGGAAAGAGCGTGGACCTAGGAGTCAGAGGATCTGTGTTCCTATCCTGACTCCACCATTTCCATCTGTGAGACTTTGTGCAAGTCATTAATTTCTCTGTAGGGTAATTTCCTCATCTATAAATTGGGGATTCAATACCTGTTCCTACTCCTGCTTAGACTGTGAGCCCCACGTGAGACCTCATTATCATGAAATTACCCTAGCACTTAATACAGTGCTTGGCACAATTATTGTTACTAATGAATGAACCAAAATACCAGACTTATTATTGAGGAAAAGGAGTATTTATTGATCCAAAATATTCAGTTTGGTGGCCCATCATCATCAATTTCTCTGGATCATCATCATTCATTATCAATTACCATTGAACTTATAAAAACAAAGACACAACACCCACTTGCTTTAAATATTAAACTTACATGTAAATTCAAAAATTGAGCATTTGTTGACTGCATTTGTTTGCTGTTAATAGCTATTCAGACTAAGAAACAACTTTTTTTCTCACCAGAACAGAATTTGCCCTGTCTACTTCACACTGCCCTTGAATCCCCCTCCCTTCTCCAACTTGGCCTTTATTGTTGAATTTCTTACAAAAAGTACAAAAAATCCGATTCTCTGGTCCTCAACTTTTAAGTAATTATGAATCTTTATTGGTGGGTTATTACAAGGTAGTGCTGTTTAATTAGGAAACAATTTCCATCCTCTCTCTGGAGATGACACTCATTTAAGGGATTCTTTGCATCCCGAAATCCTTAGCCTTCTGTATATCCCATGGGAAATGGGGGCAAACAAAAACCCCTGGAACATTTCAACGAGAACCACCTGAGTGAAGAAAAGCAGCTTTTCCTCCAGTGGTAGGTTGGACCACTAGGCTTATTTTCCACACTAAACCAACTCACTTAATTCAGCAAAAACCTGTGATAACCAGAAAGTTGTCCAAGTTTCCATTTTGGTTGTTCATTTAGGGAGACACTTTATTCAAGGTTAACCAAGAGAATTCTTGCTGAAGTTTTGAGTAATTTGTGTCTTTGACCCTATAGAGAATGTGGATAGAACACCAGCTTGGGAGTCAGAAGGTCTTGGATTTTAATTCCAGCTCTGCCACTTGTCTGCTGTGTTACCTATGCCCCAAACTGAGGCACTAAAAAGTGAATTGACTTGTCCCAGGTCACGCAACAGGCAAGTGAAGGAGCTGTGATTAGAACACAGGTCCTCTGACTCCTCAGCCAGTGCTAATTGTGCTACTCAATGCTGCTGAAAGTCAGTGATTTAAGAACTGACTGGGAGACATCCAGGTGATTTAGGTACATATGGCAGTCCAGACTTACTAATCAGTTGGTCCCTAAAACCTGTGTTTTAATCCATAACAACGTGTCAGAACCAAATGATTTTTAATGGCATTTATTAAGCACTTACTGTGTGTCAAACACTGTTCTAAGCGGCTGGGATAGATACAAGTTAATCAGGTTGGATGCAGCCCATGTCGCACATGGGGCTTATTTTATTTATGTATTTATTTATTTATCTATTTATTTATTTATATTAATGTCTGTCTCCCCCTTTAGACTGTGAGCTCGTTGTGGGCAGGAATGTGTCTGTCTGTTGTTATATTGTACTCTCCACTCTCCCAAGTGTTTAGTACAGTGTTTTGCACTCTTCCAACTTCCTGCTTTCCCCCTTTGTTTTCCCATTTGTCTATGATTCCTGTGCATCCCCTCAATCAATCAGTTGGTATATTTCTGAATGGTATTGGATTCAGTTCCTGTCCCTCATAGGGCTCAAAGCCATAATCCGAATTTTATAGGTGAGATAACTGAGGAACGGAGAAGTTAAGTGACTTGCCTAAGGTCGTACAGCTGACAAGTGGCAGAGCCAGGATTAGAACCCAGGTCCTCTGAATCCCAGGTCCGTCCTCTTTTGAGTGCTTATTGTATATCCTATGTGCTGTGCTCAAGAATGAAAAAAAAAAAAACTTTAGCCATATGCTCCCCAGAACCAGTGCCATAATAATGCTGGTACTTATTAAGAGCTTTCTATGAACCAAGTCCACACATGGCTCCCAGTATAAGAGGGAGGGAGAACAGACATCTTAATGCCATTTTGCAAAGTAGGAAACTGAATCCCAAACATGTTAAAGGACTTGACCAACCAAGATCACACAACAGGCAAGTGGCAGAACTGGGACTAGAACTCAAGTCTTTTGGCTTCTAGCCCTGTGCTCCTTTTACTAGACCACCCTGCCTCACAATGCCTTAAAGCAGTTAGTGCTGGATATTGAACCTCCTTGGAACCTGAGGTTCTGTGGAAACTCCTTGGAAAAAGAAACTTTGAAACAAATTTACTAATTCTGAAAAAGCTAAATCCTGTTGATGTTAAACACTGATAAATAATAGAGGATTAGCATGGTCTAGTGTGAAGAGCACAGGCCTGGGGGTCATAGGACCTGGGTTCTATTCCTGCTTCTGCCACTTGTCTGTTGGGAGACCTTGGACAGGTCACTTGACTTATCTGTGACCCAGTGACCTCATTTGTAAAATGGGGATTAAATATCTGTCTTTCCTCCTACATAAATTAAAGTCTCATGGGGTACAGGGTCTGGGTCCAACCTGATTAAGTTGTATCTACCCCAGAGCTTAGAACAATGCTTGGCACACAGAAATTGTTTTAAAAATATCATCATGACAAATTTCATAATAATTGTTTAGATAGAACTTTATGAACAGGATGATATTTCTTATGTGATCTAATTTTAATCCAGTCTAGTTCAGCTAATTGAAAGTTCAGATGGCAACAGCTAATTTTTTAGGTCATTCCAAGCATTGGGTGAATTTTTGTCCACACACTCTTTAAATTTATCTCAACAGTAATTCCCTTTCCTTAAACCTAGGTAACTGGTTATTTATATTTAGGTCATCAGCTCTCCAGTTTTGCAGAAATATACACACAAGAAAGTGATTTACGGCTTAGATTTCTGCATGGGCTTTAACTCCACTTTCCTCTGAAGGAGATGCAAATCAAAGACACGTTCAGAGCGTAACAATGCAAGCTGTCGATGTGAACTTAGTGAATTTTTCTTGACCTGATGAAACTGATTCTGCCCCAGGACAGGTGGAGAATGGGTTGCCCCATTTACGGAAGGATGTGCATATGGATTTAAATTGGGAGAGCTCTGTCACCCGCAATCTCCCAAACCCCTGGTTTCAACACAAGGGTTGAGAAGCAGTGTTTTCTAATGGAAAAAGCACAGGTCTGGGAATCAGAGGACATGTCTTCTAATCCTGGCTCTGCTACATGTCTGCTGTGTGACCTGTGGAATTCACTTAACTTCTTTGCACCTCAGTTATATGTAAAATGGAGATTAAGACTGTGAGCCCCATGTAGGACAGGGACTGTGTCCAACCTGATTACCTGGTATCTACCCTTGTGCTTGTCATACAGTCAGCATTTAAGAAATACTATATTTAAGGATTTTAAAGTTGATTTAGTGATTAATCCAGTCGTACAGTAACAATGATAAAAATACAATGAATAAATATGGTATTTCTATAGTACTTACTATGTAACAATAAGTATATTAAGTGTTGAGGTAGACACAATTTAATCAGGTTGGACACAATCCCTTTCCCGAGTGGGGCTCACAGTCTATGTTGGAGGGAGAACAGGTATTGAATTTCCATTTCACAGTTGAAACAGACACAGAGAAGTGAAATGACTTGCCCAAGTTCACACAGCAGGCAATTGATAGAGCTGGGATTAGAACTCTGGTCCTCTGACTCCCAGGCCCCTACTCTTTCTACAAGGCCACATTGCTTCTCTAATACGTAATATACATACAATACAAAATATACATATAATGTACGTGTTAATATAGATGAACACTGGAATATTCACCCTAGGGGAAAATGCAGATATTTCATACAACATTAACATTTAATATTTTATGATAAGCACTTGACCAAAGTATCAGTAAACACTTGGGGAAGTACTTCTTTACTCCAATGCAAATCTTAATTATTTGATGGTAGAACTGTCAAACAGTACATAGTAAGCACTTAATAAATATCATTAAAAAACAACTATCACCGTGCTCAGAAGACACTTGCCTACAAAGACACCTCTGTTTCATTTCTCAAGCAGCTGATGCAGACAGAATATATGGCAGAGATAAACCTGACCTATGCAACTGGTTTGTTCTCTTCGGAATCTCAAACTGTCCGGAATGGCAGATTCCTCTCTTCCTGGTGTTTCTAATCATCTATCTTATTACAGCAGTAGGGAATCTTGGGATAATCACGATTACCAATATAGAGTACCGACTAAAGGCTCCCATGTATTTTTTCCTCCAGCATTTGGCTTTTTTCAATCTAGGTACTTCCACCGCCATTGCCCCTTAAATGTTGGCGAACTTCTTAGCAGAGAATAAAACCTTTTCTTATTATAGCTCATGGAAAAAATAAATATAGCCCCATTGATAACTCTGAGTGGAAATTCTGGTTTCTTCACATTAACATTTTAGAATCAGATTGATTTGAAGACTGTCAGCATCAAATGTTGTGTTTGACTCAGGGACTGGATCCTGAAATCCCTCATTTCCAGCCTTCTGCCAGCTTCCCCTGAACCATGGAGACACCCCCTGCTCCCAAGCACACAGATGCTTCTCACTGTGGCCGGAGTGGGTTATAGATTCTGTGCTAAACTCAGAAACATCAATATGTATAGGTTTAGATAAACCAGATTCGTTCTCATTCGAACCTAATAGCCACACAGCTGCCTCTTTGGCTCTCCCAGATGGGCAGTGCCCAGTGGGGCAGGGGACAGAAGTAGAGGGCTCTGTTGCCACGGGCACCAATGTTAAGGACGAGATGAGGTAGGGTCAGAGCTTGTCATGAATGGATAGGACATGACCTGAACGAGGGCCCTGAAATGTGGCCAAAGAGCCTGGGCCTGGGAGTAAGAGGGCCTGGACAGGATTTGATTTGCTTGAGAAGAAAAGAAGTTCTGTTTTTGATATGGTAACTTTAAGATGATGGGAGGATAGCCCCATGGAGGTGTCTTAAAAACAGGAGTCAGGAGAAACCTGACTGCAGACAGGTAGAGAGATCAGAGCTGGAGAGGGCTATTTGAGAATCATTCACATAGAGGTGGCAGTTGAAGCCAGGTGAGCAAATGAGTTCTCCAAGGGAGTGGGTATAGGTAAAGAATAAAAGGGGAGGGCCCCTCACAGTTAGGGGTGAGAGGAAGAGGAAAAACCCATGAAAGACACTTACAGTGAGTGGCCAGAGAGACAGGAGGAGATCCAGGAGAGGACAGTGTCAGGGAAGCAGAAGTTGGATATTTCCAGGAGAAGGGGGTGGCCGATGGTCTTGAAGGCAGCTGAGAGGTTAAGCAGGATGAGGATGGAGTAGAGCCCAGCAGGAATGGCAAGAAGTAGATCATTGCTAATCTGTCCTTCCCTCAGCGGTGCCGTGTCCCGCCCCTCTCACCTTCCACGGCCCCTCTTCTCTGTCTCCAGGAGGGTTGAGGACACAGATAGACTCACCCTCAAGGAGCCAGGTTGTAGCTTTATGTGTCTCGGGCATTTCCTAGCCAGCAGACACGAGACACGAGCTCCCTTCCTTGCATAGCATCATCTCTTCTGACTGGCAGATGTCAATCTGAAGACGTGGCCCATTAGCAGATTTTAAACCAACCCCTTTGCTAGGTGGATGTAGATGAAATGGGGCTTCTCAGCTACATCTGCTTTGCAAACAATCCTTTTCTTTTCAAAACACCTCTCTGATCCCCAGCCCAGCCATCCACTGACCATTCATTCATTCACTTATATTGACTGAGCACATTCAGTATGTTGAATATTATACGAAATGTTTGGGAGTGTACAATATAACAATAAACAGACACATTCCCTGCTCACAGGAGGTCAGCAACTATTGAATTCCCACTTTACAGATGAGGAAGCTGAGGTTCAGAGATGTTAAATTCTGTATCTGAGATCACACAGCAGGCAAGGGTCAGTGTGGGGATTAGAATCCAGGTGTCCGGTATTCAAGCTGTGTGCACTGTCCACTAGGTCATGCTGCTTAACTTCTATTACTACTACTGGAAATCAATTAATCAATCAATTAATGGCACTTATTGCATGCTTACTGAGTACAGAGCAGTGCTTGGCTCAGGCCAATATAGAGTTGGTAGACATTTTCTACTCTTGGTGTCATCCTCGACTCTGCTCTCTCATTCACCCCACACATCCAAGCCGTCACCAAAACCTGCCAGTCTCAGCTCTGCAACATTGCCAAGATCCGCCCTTTCCTCTCGATCCATACCGCTACCCTGCTCATTCAAGCTTTCATCCTATCCCGTCTGGACTACTGCATCAGCCTTCTCTCTGATCTCCCATCCTCGTGTCTCTCCCCACTTCATAATTCATGCTGCTGCCCGGATTATTTTTGTCCAGAAACGCTCTGGGCATATTACTCCCCTCCTCAAAAATCTCCAGTGGCTACCAATCAATCTGCGCATCAGGCAGAAACTCCTCACCGTCGGCTTCAAGGCTCTCCATCACCTCGCCCCCTCCTACCTCACCTCCCTTCTCTCCTTCTACAGCCCACCCCGTACCTCTGCTCCTCTGCTGCTAATCTCCTCACCGTACCTCGTTCTCTCCTGTCCCGCCATCGACCCCCAGCCCACGTCATCCCCCGGGCCTGGAATGCCCTCCCTCTGCCCATCCACCAAGCTAGCTCTCTTCTTCCCTTCAAGGCCCTACTGAGAGCTCACCTCCTCCAGGAGGCCTTCCCAGACTGAGCCTCTTCCTTCCTCTCCCCCTCGTCCCCCTCTCTATCCCCCCATCTTACCTCCTTCCCTTCCCCACAGCACCTGTATATATGTATATATGTTTGTACATATTTATTACTCTATTTATTTATTTATTTATTTATTTTACTTGTCCATATCTATTCTATTTATTTTATTTTGTTAGTATGTTTGGTTTTGTTCTCTGTCTCCCCCTTTTAGACTGTGAGCCCACTGTTGGGTAGGGACTGTCTCTATATGTTGCCAACTTGTACTTCCCAAGCGCTTAGTACAGTGCTCTGCATACAGTTAGCGCTCAATAAATATGATTGATGATCATGATGATGATTTTCCCTGCACACAGGAAGCTTACAGTCTAGAGGGGGAGATAGGTACTAATATAAATAAATACATTACAAATTCATTTATTCAATCGTATTTATTGAGTACTTACTGCGTGCAGAGCACTGTACTAAGCGCTTGGGAAGTACAAGTCGGCAACATATAGAGACGGTCCCTACCCAACAGTGGGCTCACAGTCTAGAAGGGGGAGAAAGACAACAAAACAAAACATATTAATAAAATAAAATAAATAGAATAAGTATGTACAAGTTAAATAAATAAATAGAGTAATAAATACGTACAAACATATATACATACACACAGGTGCTGTGTGGAGGGCAAGGAGGTAAAGTGGGGGTGATGGGGAGGGGGAGGAGTGGGAGAGGAAGGAGGGGGCTCAGTCTAGCTATATGCACATCACTAACAAAATAAATAGCATAGTAAATATGCACAAGTAAAATCAATCGAGGAATAAATCTGTAAAAATATATACAAGTGCTGTGGGGAGGGGAAGGAGATAGCGCAGAGGGAGGCAATGTGGAGGAGAAGAGGAAAAGGGGGAAGGGAAGCCTGCGAAGGCCTTCTGGAGGAGGTGAGCTCTCAGAAGGGCTTTGAATGGAGGAAGAGAGCTAGCTTGGCGGATGTGTGGAGGGAGGGCATTCCAGGCCAGGGGAAGAACGTGGGCCGGGGGTCGACTGCGGGACAGGCGAGAATGAGGCACAGTGTGGAGGTTAGCAGCAGAGGAGCAGAGTGTGCGGGCTGGGCTGTAGAAGGACAGAAGGGAGATGAGGTAGGAGGGTGCGAGGTGATGGAGAGCCTTGAAGCCGGGAGTGAGGAGTTTTTGCTTGATTCATAGGTTGACAGGCAACCACTGGAGATTTTTGAGGAGGGGATTGACATGCCCAGAGTATTTCTGTTCAAAGATAATCCAAGCAGCGGAGCGAAGTATAGACTGAAGTGGGGAGAGATAGGAGGATGGGAGATCAGAGAGGAGGATGATACAGTAATCCATCTGATGCTGATTCAGACACTTATCTATCCCACCTTGACTCCTTCATCGGCCTCCTCACTACCTCCTTGCCTCCTAAATCTCCCCATTCTAGTTCATACCTTACTCTGCTGCCCAGATAATTTCCCTACAAAACAGTTCAGTCAACATCTCCCCACTCTTCAACTCCCTCGAGTCGTTTCCAGTCTCCCCCACACCCTCAAATAAACAAAAACCTCTCACCGTTAGCTTTATAGCCCTCGGAAAGCGCACTCCCTCCTACCTAATGTGGCTGCTCTCCTGCTCCACACTATGCTCCTCTAATGTCAACCTACTCACTGCACCTTGATCACTTCTATCTCCCTAATGACTTCTCTCCCAAGTCCTGCCTCTGCACTGGAATGCACTCCCTCTTCATTTCCGACAGACAGTCACTCTCCCCACCTTCAAAGATTTATTGAAAGCACAAGGCTTCTTGTCCTCCAAGAGGCCTTTTCCTAAGCCTTCCTTTGCTCTTCTCCCAATTCCTTCTGTGTCACCCTGATCTGCTCCTATCATTCACCCCTCTCTCAGCCCCACAGCTTTGATTTCCACACCTGTCATTTATTTATATTAATATCTGTCTCCCCGTCAAGGCTTTAAGCTCCTGTTGGGCAGGGAATGTGTCTACCATCTCTGTTGCATTGTTATATAATTTTTGCCCAACCATTCAGTACAATGCTTTGCAGAAAGTAACCACCCAATAAACAGGACTGATATATTGATTGATTGATCGATTTGTCTTGTTCAAACTATCAATTGAAAGTAATACACTGGTTTGAGGTACCGCAGATCCCATGTGATCTTGGGTTTCTCTTAAAATTCCTCTGGGAAACTGGTAACCTCTGTCTCTGAGCAGAGGAAAGAGGAATCATCATCAATGGCAAAGTGAAGTCATCTAAACTTCCCACCTCCATTTCTATTTCAGAGTGTAGGGCATCGGTCAACATGGTGAACTTTGACCCTTCAAGGATCAATTAGAACAGCTTCTAGCCTATGGATGGAGTCTGGGACCGAGAGTCAGAGACCTAGGTTCTAATTCTGGCTCTGCCATTTCTCTGCTGTATCATCTCTGGGCCTTTTGTTCCCTTCTCTGCAAAATGGCAATTCAAATCATTTTCTCCCTCCTCAGACTGTGATACTCAGATGGGACTTGATGATCTTCTAGCTGCCCCAGAGCCTAGTACCGTGCTTGGGATGTGTCAAATCAAAAAAAAAAAAATCAAATTGCAACAACATAGCACAAGAAGTTTTTCATTGCAATATTTAATAAAAATCTGTTTGAGTGAGGACAGACATAGTATGTTGGCATGGCAAGGGGCTCAACCCCATTTCTGAAAGGTGGAAAATGTAGCCAATGATAGTCTGTGGTGGGCGTGGTGTTCCTTCACCCCATCAACAGAATCCAGGCCCTCCATCAACTCGCCCCCCCAAGCTCACCTTCTCTCCATCTACAGCCCAGCCCGCACACTCCATTCTTCTCCCACTAACCTCCTCACTGTGCCTTGTTCTC
Organism: Tachyglossus aculeatus; assembly: GCF_015852505.1. NCBI lineage: Eukaryota > Metazoa > Chordata > Mammalia > Monotremata > Tachyglossidae > Tachyglossus > Tachyglossus aculeatus. The sequence continues at coordinate 9,173,093 of NW_024044829.1, read as the reverse complement.
ACCTCTCCCACCATTGACTCTTGACTCACGTCCTACCTCTGGTCTGGAATGCCCTCCCTCCAACACATCTGTCAAACTAACCCTCTTCCTCCCTTCAAAGCCCTATTGAGAGCTCACCTTCTCCAGGACGCCTGGGCCTTCCCCGACTGAGCCCCCTCGTATTCCTCTCCTCCTCCTACTCCCCTCCCCATCACACCCTCCCTCCCTCTGCCCTACCCCCTTCCCCACATCACTTGTATACGTTTGTACATATTTATTACTCTATTTATTACTTTCGGTTTTGTCCTAAAAAGAGCTCTGCGAGATATTTGGCAGAGAAAGAAGTTGGGCCTCCTCACTGACCTCCCTGCCTCAGATTTCTCCCCACTACAGGCCGTACTTTATTCTACTGCCCAGATCATTTGTCTATGAAAACTCCCAAGCCATGTTACCCAACACCTCAAGAACTACCAGTGGTTTCCCATCCCCATCCAAATCAACGAGAAACTCCCACCCTCAGGTTTAAACCCCTCTATCACATCGCTCCCTCCTACTGTACCTCTCTGCTCTCCTATTCATTTATTCATTCAGTTGTACTTATTGAGTGCTCACTATGTGCAGAACACTGTACTAAGCTCTTGCAAGAGCTCAGTATAACCATAAGCAGACACATTCCCTGCACACAACAAGCTTAAAGTATAGAGGAGGAGACAGACGTCAATATAAATAAATAAATTACATATATGTACATCAGTGCTGTGGACCTGAGAGGGAGGATGAATCAAGGGCCACAACTCAGCGTGATGCAGGAGGACAAGGGAGCAGTGGAAAGGACGGCTTAGTCAGGAAAGGCCTCTTGAACATGCTAACTTTCAATAAGGCTTTGAAAGGGGGGAAAGTATAGATAAAATGGAGGTACAGTGAGCGTGTTGGCATTAGTGGAGCAGAGTGTGGGGGATGGGCTGTAGTAGGACAGCAATGTGGTGAGCTAGGAAGGGGCAAAACGATGCAAGGCTTTAAAGCCAATGGACTTTCTCTTTGATGAAGAGGTGGATGGGCACCACTGGACTTTCTTGAGGAGTGGGGAAACCTGGCATGAAAGTATTGGTTGAATAAAGATCTACCCCAGTGTATAGTATAGTGATGGCACACAGGCCTGGGGGTCTGAGGACCTGGGTTCTAATCCTGGCTCTGCCATTTTTCTGCTGCATGACCTTGGGAAAGTTATTTCACTTCTCTGTGCCTCAGTTACCTCATCGGTGCAATGGGGATTAAGTCAATGATCCCCACATTTGACAGGGACTGTGTCCTATGTGATGTTTGCATCTGACCCAGGGCTTAATAAAAACAAAACAAAACCTTGTGACTTTTGTACTAAGTCCTGGGGTGGATACAATCAAATTATGTTGGAAACAGTCCCTGTCCCACATGGGGTTCATAGTCTCAATCCCCATTTTACATATGGGAGAACTGAGGCAGAGAGAGAAGTGAAGTGACTTGCCCAAGGTCACACAATAGACAAGTGGTAGAGTTTAGAGTAGAACCCAGGTCCTTCTCAGTCCCAGGCCTGTGCTCTATCCATTAGGCCATGCTGCTTCTCTTAATAAAGTTCCTGCTTAATAGAGTGCCTGGCATATACTAAGAATATACCATAACAAAATGACTTCTCAGGACCTCGGGTTCCTCATCTGTAGAACCTCGGGTTACTCATCCATAAAATGTGGTTTCGATCACTGTTCTTCCTCCAAATAAGACTATATGCCCCACATTGGACAGGGTCAGTGTCTGACTTGATGATCTTGTTTCTACATCCCTGATTACTGAAGAGCTTGTTAATGCATCAGTGGTATTTATTGAGCATTTACTGTGTGCAAGGCACTGTACTAAGCAGCTGGGAGAGTCCAATATGACGGACTTTCCAATCAGTGTAAACAGCACCATCATCCTTTCTCTCTCACAGGTTCATAACCTTAGCTTTATCCTTGACCCCACTCATTTAACTGACATATTCAACGTGTCACTAAAACCAATCAGCTCAACCTTCACATCATCGCTAAAACCCGTGCATTCCTGTCCATCCAAACTGCTACCACGTTAATCCAAGCACTTATCTTATTACTCCCCGAATAATTCCTTTATTAGCCTCCTTGCACACCTCCCTGACTCATCTGTCTCCCCACTCCAATCCATACTTTATTCTGCTACCCAGATCATTTTTCTCCCAAGATGTTCAGTCCATATTTCACTAGTCTTCAAGAACCTCCAGTGGCTGTGCATTCACCTCCATATCAAACAGAAATTCATTACTGTCAGTTTTAAAGCACTTAATCATCTTGCCTGCTCCCACTATAGCTCGATAGCCTCGTACTACAACCCAGCCCGCACACTTGATCCTCTAATGCCATCCTTCTCACTGAACCTCGATTTCACCTATCTCACCACCAACATCTCGCCAAGCCCTCCCTCTGGCCTGGAACGTCCTCTCCTTTCAGATCCGACAGACACTTACTCTCCTAGAATTCAAAGTCTTCTTGAATTCACATCTCCTAAAAGAGGCCTTCCCTGATGAAACTTTTATTTCCTTTTCTCCCAATCTCTTCTACGCCAGCCTGATCAACTCACTTTATTCACTACCATCCTAGCCTCATAACACTTATTACCCATCATTAATGTATTTATTTATATCAATGCCTAGAATGTAAATTCAATCTGGGCAGGGAATTTGTCTGTTTTATTGTTATGTCCTTCTCACAAAGCACTTAGCACAGTGCCCTGCACATAATAAGCACTCAAAAAATACAACTGATTAATTCTTAATTTCTTTCTTCCTTTCATTAATTCTTTCTTTCTCTTTTATTCATTGTTTCTTTCTATTTCTTCCTTCCTTCCTTCCTTCCTTCCTTCCTTCCTTCCTTCCTTCCTTCCTTCCTTCCTTCCTTCCTTCCTTCCTTCCTTCCTTCCTTCCTTCCTTCCTTCCTTCCTCTCTCCCTCCCTTCCTTGTTTTCTTGATTCCTGGGGATTTTCTCACTTATCAATTTAGCCTTTGTTCTGCTTTTCCATGAGTGTTCCTGTTCAACAAAATATGGTACCTGCCTTTTTTTCTTCCCTGTCACTATGTTGTGAGTCCTTGAATCTCACGACAGCCTTAGTTAATAGTGGTTGTTCATGGTTCGGATGCTCTTTTGCCACTTATGAGGAACCAGGACTCCCGCGATCATTGGTACTTCTGGCTAAATTCCTTCTCCTAGGCATAGTAGTCTAAATTCCTTTCATCATCATCATCATCATCATCATCAATCGTATTTATTGAGCACTTACTGTGTGCAGAGCACTGTACTAAGCGCTTGGGAAGTACAAGTTGGCAACATATGGAGACAGTTCCTACCCAACAGTGGGCTCACAGTCTAAAAGGGGGAGACAGAGAACAAAACCAAACATACTAACAAAATAAAATAAATAGAATAGATATGGACAAGTAAAATAAATAAATAAATAAATAGAGTAACAAATATGTACAAACATATATACATATATACAGGTGCTGTGGGGAAGGGAAGAAGGTAAGATGGGGGGTAGAGAGGGGGACAAGGGGGAGAGGAAGGAAGGGGCTCAGTCTGGGAAGGCCTCCTGGGGTAGGTGAGCTTTCAGTAGGGCCTTGAATGGAGGAAGAGAGCTAGCTTGGCGGACGGGCAGAGGGAGGGCATTCCAGGCCCGGGGGATGACGTGGGCCGGGGGTCGATGGCGGGACAGGAGAGAACGAGGTACGGTGAGGAGATTAGCGGCAGAGGAGTGGAGGGTGCGGGGTGGGCTGTAGAAGGAGAGAAGGGAGGTGAGATAGGAAGGGGCGAGGTGATGGAGAGCCTTGAAGCCGAGGGTGACGAGTTTCTGCGTGATGCGCAGATTGATTGGTAACCACTGGAGATTTTTGAGGAGGGGAGTAACATGCCCAGAGCGTTTCTGGACAAAGACAATCCGGGCAGCAGCATGAAGTATGGATTGAAGTGGGGAGAGACACGAGGATGGGAGATCAGAGAGAAGGCTGATGCAGTAGTCCAGACGGGATAGGATGAGAGCTTGAATGAGAAGGGTAGTGGTGTGGATGGAGAGGAAATGGCGGATCTTGGCAATGTTGCGGAGCTGAGACCGGCAGGTTTTGTTGACGGCTTGGATGTGAGGGGTGAACGAGACAGCGGAGTCAAGGATGAAACCAAGGTTGCGGGCTTGTGAGACAAGAAGGATGGTAGTGCCGTCAACAGAGATGGGAAAGTCAGGGAGAGGGCAGGGTTTGGGAGGGAAGACAAGTAGTTCAGTCTTGGACATGTAGAGCCGTAGACAGTAGACAGTTGACAGTAGACAGTTGGACAGTAGAGCAGTCTTTCATGCTCTACTGCACATGTTCCTAAGGTATACAGCACATGTAAGTGTACAATTCATCAGAGTTGGTAGGCACGTTACCTACCGAGAATCAGTTTAGTGTCTAGAGGGAAAAAGCCATAGATTTCATTATGGTTTCTCTTAAGAGCTTACTATGTTCCAGCCACTGTACTACAGCTAGGGCACATATGACCCGATTAGGTTGGACACAGTGCATGTCACACAAGAAATGAAAAGTTTTAATTCCCGTTTTACCAGTGAGGTTGCTGAGCTAGAAACAATTTAAAAGACCTTGTCCAAGGTCGGAAAACCAACACGTGGTGGAGCCGAAATTATGACCCAGATCCTCTGACTCCTGCGCCTGTGCCTTTCCTTCCTATCTGTCTCTTCTCTATGCTTCTTTGCTTGCCTGCTTGACTGGAACCCTCAAATGATATCAAATGACCTCCCCTGATGTCCTTGTCTTGCCGGTTGTAAAATTGAAATTCAAATGCAAGAATACACAAAATTCTCATGCATATGTATCTGAGGCTTAGAGCCATTTTCCGTGGCAAATGATATTGTTGCTCTCCCAGCTACAGTACTTGATATTGTGTCAAGTACAATATCATCGTCCACAGTGTTGAAGGCAGCTGAGAGTCGAGGAGGAGTAGGATGGAGTAGAAGCTATTGGATTTGGCAAGTCAGAGATAACTGGAGGCCTTTGAGAAGGTGGTTTCTGTGGAGTGAAGGAGCCAGATTAGAGGGGGCCAAGGAGAGAATTGGAGGAGAGGAATTTGAGAGAGTGGGTGTAGACAACTTGCTCAAGGAGGCTGGAAAGGAATGGTATACTGGAGCTGGGGAGATAACTGGAAGGAGCCCAGGGGTCAAGGGAGGGGTTATTTTTAGGTTAGGGGAGACATCAGCATGATTGAAAGTAGTGAGGAAGAAGCCACTGGAAAGCATACAGCTGGAGATAGTGGTCAGGGAGGGAAGAAGGGAGGGGTAAGTGTTTTGACCAGCTGCTAAGGGATAGGGTAAGGCTCAGGTGGAGGGGTTGGATTTTGAGAGGAGATGAGAGATAAATTTTTGAGATACTGCTGGGATAAATGGAAGAGTTGACAAAGGGGCATGAGAAGCAAGGAACCAGGAAGGAGCAGGGTAGATTTTAGGGAGGTCACACCTGGTCACCAAGAATCTCCTTCGTGCCAATTCTGCAGGCCTCTACTCCATCCAAATCCCCCTCAATCACTCAGCTGCGTTTGATACTGTGGACCACCTCCTTCTCCAGGAATCATTATTCAACATTGATTTCATGGACACTTTCCTCTCCTGGTACTTGACATACACTAGTCGATGGATCACTTACTTTGGGGAGAGCACTGTTTAGGGATCATTTGAGAGTCCAGGAGAGGTAGTTGATATAAACCCTACATGAATGGTCCCCAGAGCAAACTGTGTCCTGAGCATGGGACCAAGTGAATGGAAAGTACCACAGGGTAGATAGCAAGTGTTGTACATGTGTCACAAGTGTCAGTGTGTTCCTCCGGGATCTTTAAATACACACAATCCCCTCCTTTCTGGATATTTGCTTCTCTCAGCATAAAACTCCTCCCGGGGTGTGTGACCTCTCCCTCTGCAGTGAGCCAGCAGGATAAACCTGTTTGGGACCGGGAATGCCCAGGCTGATCTCCTTGTAATCCGGCACCACAAGCCTCTCTGAAAGGAGAGCGTTTTCCTGTATTTGGTTTCCATGTGCCCCTGCACTGAGTGTGGTCCTGGTTGTCGCTTTTCCTTTGCAGGCTGTTAAATCTGACCTCACTGATTAGACCTTAAATTTGATTCCAAGAAATCGTCTTTCACTGTCCCTAGTAATGCAGCTATTAGCACATCCATTTTATCTATGGGAAACAACATGGTCTGGTAGATAGAACAAGGAACTGGGAGGCAGAAGGTCATGTGTTCTTTCCACTAATCCTACAATGTCTGAAGTCTCATTTTGGGTTTTTTAATGTTATTTGTGACACGCTTCTGGGTATTGGAGTAGATACATGCTAACCAGTTTGGACACAGTTCTGGTCCCTCATAGAGCTTACCGTCTTTATCCCCATTTTACAGACGATGTGATTGAGGCCAGGTAAATTAAGTGACTTGTCCAAGGTCACACAGCAGACAAGTGGTGGAGCCCAGACTAGAAACCAAGTCCAGACCCTTGTTCTATCCAGTAGGCAACACTGTTTCTCAGTGCAATTCTGGGACTGCAGAAACACCATGGTCTGACCATTGGTTCATAATACGGCTCCCTTACCTGCTTTGCCTGGAATTTGAATGGAACCATCTGCTTGCCGATCTCCTTCCAAGAGGGAGCTGAAAATGATGCGACCACAACATTCTCTGATGTCCATTTTGTCTCACCGAATCATTTTTTCTGTAATTTAAGTGTAATATCTTAATATTCAGCTTTAACATAATACTGGACTAGATGAGGTTCTAACTAAAAGAAGTGGGTCTTCGGAGTCCAATCCAATGGACTGCAGCAAGCTCTGTCTTAACAGTGAAATACACAGATTACTGAAGTAGAATGGTAAATGCCCATTTTGAAAGTCTGAAAGGGTGATTTGATTAGGCATGGAATAAAATAAGTCATCATCTCTTAAATGCACAGGGATGGGGAGGGGATTTACATCTACATACACTTACATAAATGTCTCAAATTGAGAAGCCTCTGTTTCTTCAGCTGTAAAATGGGGATCGAATATTTGTTCTCCCTCAGAATGAGAGTCCGATGCAGGACAGGGACTTGTGTCTGGCCCGATTTTCTTTTATCTACCTCTGTGCTTATGATAGTACTTGGCACTTAACACTATTATGATCATTATTACTATTATGTGCCAGATCCAATTACTAATGGCGATTCATGTAAATTTCTGTATCCCTTTCTAGACTGTAACTTCATGATCAGAAGGGAACGAGCCCCCTATTTCTATTGCATTGTACTCTTAAGTGCCTAGTACAGTGCTCTACAAATAGTAAGTGCTTAACAAATTTCACTGATTGATTGACTGATTGGTACCCTAATAGAATGTGTCATGCTTTGGGTAGAGTCAGGTGTCCTAACGAGCACCAGTTGATGTGACACACCTACACATACACAATTAGCTAGGAAAAAAATTGTGAAAGAAAAGATCTTGTGAGCAGGCAGAAAAAGAAACTGATAAATTAAACCCTGAATGTTCTCAGGTGTAGGCCCTTAGAAAAGGCCATGTTGGCACTCTATTGCTTTGAACAACTTTTGGCATGAGGACAAAGGACCAAGGTGGCTGCAATCTGATGTACAACACTCATGTCCCCATGTGAGTTGTCTTCAGACATGAGGATTGCATTAAATGACATTTTCAAGAGTTATTGATAAGGTAATAATGATGTTTATTACATGCCTACTATGCACCAAGCACTAGGGAATATTTAGGATGTTAAAAAGCCACAGTCACTGTCCAACATGAGGCTCCCAACTGAGAAGCAGTGTTGCCTAGTGGAAAGATCAAAGACCTGGGAGTCAGAGAACCTGGGTTCTAATCCAGGCTTTGCCTCTTGTTGGCTGCATGACCTTCGGCGTTACATAATTTATCTGCGTCTCAGCTACCTCATCTGTAAAATCGGGATTATGACTGTGAGACCCATGCTGGACATGGACTGTGGCCAACCAGATAAACTTGTACTCTACCCCAGTACTAGGTACGGTGTCTGACACATAGTAAACACAAAACAAATACCATCAAAAAGTCAAGGAGAACATTAACAATTATTCATTCATTCATTCATTCAATTGTAGTTTTTGAGTGCTTACTGTGTGCAGAGCACTGTACCAAGCGCTTGGGAAGTACAATTTGGCAACAACAGGCTCACAGCCTAGAAGGGGGAGAGAGACAACAGAACAAAACATTCTGCATATGAGGGAACTGAGGTGCTGAGAAGTTAAGTGACTTGTCCAAGATAATGCAGCAGACAAGTGGCAGAGCCGGGATTAGAACCCAGGTCATCTGACTCCCAGGCCTGTGCCCTTTCTATTGGACCATGCTGCTACTCCAGCGTGTGTATTTATGTGTGTTTGTGCGTTTGTGTGTATGCAAATATATCTATACACAAACACATATTTAAACTCTGTTGCTTCTCCCAACCTGCTCATTATACTAGTGTCTGTCACTCCCAATACACTGTATGACAGGGCTTGTAACTATTAACTGTACTAACTCTATGATACTCTACCAAGAGATAAGTGCTCTGCACAAAGTATTCAAAACATACTATTGATTGATTGATTGAGTTAGTGAGTGAATGGGGGAGAGGGTTCCCTAGAGGATTCCGGGGAGGTAGGTTTCAGAGTTCCCTTGCTGTAATGCATGTATCCAGTCAACCCCCTGCAGGACAAGTTTTCGTGGAAACAAGCAATGTGCACCCCCAGAGGATTTCCTCTTCTGAGAGACCAGCATGATGGACGGGGGTAGTTAAGGCCGGAGCTGTTCCTGGACACTAGCACTCCATGCTAGGTCCAGCAGGAAGGTGGGAAAAGCTGTCATAAAAGTGACTTGCCCATGGTCACACAGCACGTAAAAGGCAGAGCTGGGATTAGATCCCAGGTCCTCTAACTGCCAGCCCACGCTCTTTAGACTAAGCCATGCTTCTTCTCTGTGATGGAAAAGTTAGATAGAGGAGAAGATATGGAAGAAAAGCAGCATCCTGACTAGATTGTAAGGGCAGGGGCCAATCAATCAATCAATAAGTCAATGGTATTAATGAAGCTCTTACTATGTGCAGAGCACTATTCTAATAAATTAATACAATTATATTATATGAATATAGAAATATGAATAAAGACAGCATAGAAGTGGAGGAGGGCGGGGATCGTGGCATTCTTCTCTTCGTGTCTCTCAGCAGACTAGATCTGGCTCTGTCTATGCTTCAATCAGTCTTGCTGATGGATGGACAACGGTTTCTTCCTTCTACACAGCAATTCATCAGAGGAAATATCTGGATGAGAAGACTGCTTTTCCAACCATTCAGTCACTCAGTGCACTAAACTAAGCACTAGAGAAAGTACAATAGAGTTAATAGATATGATCCTTGCCCTCAAGGATCTTATAATATAGTTTCCAATTGCAATTAGATCCTTCTCCAAAGTGCAGTCCTCCTGCAACAGAGCAAAGGCCTTAAGCACATTCACTCCCACACCTTCAACTACCATCTCTCACACAGTTGATTACCAAATCTATGTTTGTAGGCTAAGACCCTCTCTGCCACTCCCTCTGCATCAATTTCATGCCTGTCTGTGTAGCCTTTAAGCTCTTTGATACTCACTCTGGTTCCCCAGTGCTTAGGTCAATATGCTTATACTCTACTATTTCCCCTACAGGGTAATCTATTTTAATGTCTGTTTTCCCCTATAGACTGTAAGCTCCCTGTGGGCAGGAGTTGCATCTACCAACTTGGTTGTATTGCACTTTCCCAAGTGGGTAGCACAGTACTCCACACACACACACACACACACACACACACACACACACACACACACACACACACACACAGAAAGTAGTCTGTAAATTGATGAAACTATATTTTAGGTATTCAAAGGGATGGGGAAGACTGCAAATAAAATTAGATTTTTCCCATTACTTCATCAAATAGGTCATGAATTTGTAAAACACCTGAGACAAGCCCTGTAAACATGGCTTTGTTTTTACCTCGTTCAGGGACCTTTTCTGGAAACTGACCTTATGTGAACCTGAAAATTGCAAAATTTAGAAAAGACGGTTTTGGTAGTAAATGATTGGTTATTCAAAAAGATGAAATCATCATCAATGGTATTTATGGAGCGCTTACTTTGTGCAGAACACTGCACTGTAGTAAATGCTTGGGAGAGTAGAACACAAGAGAGTTGGTAAGCCTATTTCCTCCCGTAATGACGTTTTTTGTTGTATTGTACTCTCCCAAGCACATAATAGAGGGCTGTGCACACAAGAGAGTGCTCAATAAATACAACTGCCCTGAAGCCCCCAGCTCTCCCACTTACTTAACCAGCCTGGTCTCGGCACTTCTTGCATTGCAAAGCCAACTTCACATTTGGCCCTAGGGCAGAAGGTTGAAGGCCCAGGTGTGGGGTGTTTGGGGACCCCCACAATTCCTGGAGGCTGGGTGGAAGATGGAGCTCAGTAACAGGAAGATCAAGAATCAGTGGTACCTAATATAAAGAGAACCTGAGAATCAGAGAACCTGGATTCTAATCCTTGCCCCACCAATTCCTGCTGTATGACCTTGGGCAAGTCACCTAATTTCTCCATGCCTCAGTTTCCTCAAATGCAAAACTGGGATTCAGTATCTGTTCCCCTTCCTAATTAGAGATGTGAGACCAGGATAGCATCTGGCCTGATTAATTTGTATCCACCCCAGTGCTCTAAACAGTGCTTGGCACATAGAAAGTACTTAACAATTACTACAAAAAAGACCCTCTTCTTTGTGAGGACACGAGGTCTTAGGTGGCAAACAAGAGCTGAAGTGGCTTTCCGAGGGATATTAGGTAGGGAGATTAGAAATTAATCAGGAAAGCCCTCGTGGTGAAAGACTGCATTAAATATCTTTCAACTATCTTGTCTTAGCACTAGGCTTGGTACATAAATGACACTGTTATTGCTGTTGTTATTATTATGAATAGAATTAAAAATAACATTTTATCTGTTGGCTATCAAACAGAGCAGCCAGAAAGCAGCAATGCACCTCAGAGAGAAAGTCCAGTGCCCTCAAGAATTAAATTAGATGTTAAGCATTTACCTATGTGCATGCTTGACTGTAAACTCTGTGAAGGCAGGGATCGTGTCTACCAACTCTATTGTATTATACTCTCCCCAGCACCTCGTAGAGTACTCTGCTTTCAGTATGTGCTCAATAAATATCACTAATTGTTTAAATTTGACAAGATGTGCCTTTTAAACATTGTGGCTTCTCTGTTCATCCCAGTCTGCCTAGATAAAATAATCCTGCCTTTGTTGTGTTTTCCTCAACTGGGAAATTTCCTGGAAGAGGTAGTCACAAACAATTCTAAAACACTTGGCTACTTTTAGCCACCAAAAAATTCATGCATCTACATATATTATATACATATGTATGTAGATGTGCATAAGCGTGTACCAGGACTTAGGTACCCGTCCGTAATTTCCTTTAATGTCTGTCTCCCCGTCCAGATTGTAAGGTCCTTGTGGGTAGGGAGTGTGTCTACTCACTTTACTGCATTGTATTCTCCCAAGTGCTTTGCCCACACCTATCCCTGGCCTGGAAGGCCCTTCCTTCACACATCTGCCAAACTAGTTCTCTTCCTCCCTTCAAAGCACTACTGAGAGCTCACCTCCTTCAGGAGGCCTTCCCAGACTGAGCCCCCTTTTTTCCTCTGCTCCTCCTCCCCTCCCCACCTCTGTCCCTCTGCCCTTCCCCCTTCCCTCCCCACAGTACTTGGGTATAACTGTACATATTTATTACTCTATTTTAGTAATGATAGTATATAGCTATAATTTAATGTATCTATTTTGATGGTATTGACACCTGCCTTCTTCTTTTGTTTTGTTGTCTGTCTCCCCGTTCTAGTCTGTGAGCCCGTTATTGGGTAGGGACTGTCTTTATCTGTTGCCAAACTGTACTTTCCAACCACTTAGTTTAGTGCTCTGCACAGAGTAAGTGCTCAATGAATACGACTGAATGAATGAATAACTTCACATACTGAGAAGCGGCATGGTTTAGAGGATTGAGAGTAGCATGGCCTAGTGAATTGAGCCCGGACCTGGGAGTCAGAATCACCTGGGTTATAATCCTGGTTCATCCACTTGTCTGCTGTGTGAACTTGAGCAAGTCATTTAATTTCTCTGGGTCTCAGGCACCTCATCTGTAAAATGAAGATTAAGACTGTGAGCCCTTCACTTGTATCTATCCCGGGGCTTAGAACAGTGCTTGACACATAGTAGGCGCTTAACAAACACCATCATCACCAGCATCATCATTATTATTATTACTATATTAGGTGAAATATGTTCTACTTAAGAAATACTAAACCTTCCAGGACAATGGAGTCCTAGGGTAAGAATTAATCCAAATCTTCTTTTTTCTTCCACAGCATCATTGGAACTTATATCAAATCATTTTCAAGGGTATGGAGAGCCACTAGAAGGAGTCAGAATATCACAAAATAATGTATTAGGAAAAGAAAAGATATTCTCTGTTCTGCTTCAGTAACACTTTCCCCTTGGAATCGATTAGGTATCATCAATAATTAGTGTTACATTGAATGGATATGGTTCATCTAACATTGTTGATAAGCTTCAAGAATAAATAAAACTTTCAATTTGATAAGGCCACTTAGCATAGCAACCACCCTTTTAGAAAGTAGGGCTATGCATTTTGGGTTCAAAGAGTACATCTCAGAATGCTAATCTAATCTGAATTACCATGTGTTTAAGTTTAACTTGGAGTTTATAGCCTTCTGGGGTTTCATAACGATTGAAAAACGTTCACTTAAAATACTGTCAAGCAAATGGGTTTATAAACATCTAATCAAAAAGACAGAAATAATGGTATATGTTAAGCGCTTATTATGTGCCAAGCACAGTTGTAAACACTGGGATAGATACAAGGTCATCAAATTGTCTCACCTGGGGGCTCACCATCTTAATCGCCATTTTACAGATGTGGTAATTGAGGGCCAGAGAAGCGGCTTGCCCAAGGCCACACAGCAGCCATATGGTGGAGCAGGGATTAGAACCCATGTCTTCTGGCTCCCAAGACCATGCTCTTTCCACTAAACCATGCTGCTTCCCAATACATGACCTAAGGACATTCAATTTCATGTATTTCATTTGTAAATTGTTCACTGTGGATTTTATTTATTTTATTATGAAAGCCCCAGATTTGATAAAAATCCATTCTCTTGTCATCTAAATGCTTGCCTTGTAGTTCTGAATGGGCTCAATTTATTCCTGGAGTGTTGCTATTAATACAGAGGCATATGACAAACGTCTACCTGGGTCCTAAGTTTCACTGCTTATTCAAGAACTAGTTTGTTGAAATTATTCCTTCCATAGTACACTTTGATAGTCTTCTCTTGCAGATGGAATTTCACCTTCAGTGACATTATCTTCAAAAACAAAGGAGAGCTATACTCACAGGCATATGAGAAGCAGCCTGGCCAAGTCGAAAATCAAGGGCATGGAAATCAGAGGGTCTGTGTTCCAACCCTAGGCCTATCAATTGATTGCTGTAAGACCTCGGACAATTCACTTACTTTCTTTGTGCCTCAGTTTCCTTAACTTGTCAAATGAGGATTATTATTCTTAATAATAGCAATTATAATAGTACTCATTAAGTACTTACTCTGTGCATTGCTGCCCAAGTCTTCTTACTCCTAGTCCTCTGATATTTCTACTAGGCAACACTGCTACCCTTTTTTGATTATCCAAGAAAAAAAGGATGAAGTCTTAACTCAATAGTTCTTTCCATCTCTTGTACTAGCCTAAAGAGAACTCAGCACGTGATTTCTTGATTTTGCTGAAACCAAAATGACAGACACTTACTTTAAGAGCACTTATTTGAGCTGGTAGGGAAAGCTGTCGTGACACCGAACAGATATTTCCCCTGCTCTTCTGTCATTTAATTACTGAAAAAAAGTGTAAGATGCAGGGTTAAATAAACCTTATGATTGTATTACAGGGGGGCAAGTGCTTTGTTGTCTCAGATTGACCGGGAAAATCGATACCGTGTGGCTCTTCCAAGCTGTTAGTTCTGATGTAGTCAAGATGAGCCTCGATAGCAACAGTGGCATCATCAAAGTCCACTAACTCACATTTATTTGAAAAATTTAAACCCTGAGTGTAGGAGAATGGGCAGGGGGCTTCAGAAGGGAGGGAGAGAGAGGGCAGAGTGGAGGACAGGGTAATGGGAAAGGGGAAGGCCTGAAAGTTCATTAGGGGAAAGCAACATGTCTGCTAATTCTGTTGTGTTGTACTCTCCCAATTGCTTAGTACAGTGCTCTGCATATAGTGAATGCTCAATCAATACGATCATTTGATTGACTGATGGAGATGGGGGGTGGGGTCGGGAATGATTGAGTTTGGGTGCCCGGGTGGTGGTCGGGGGGAGGGGGGATAGGGAGGGGCGGGGCTTCTACCTTTCAGAAAGTACCCGGCCCCACACTGCTCCCCCTGAATTCATTAATTAATTCATTCATTCAATCGTATTTATTGAGCTCTTACTGTGTGCAGAACACTGTACTAAGCGCTTGGGAAGTACAAGTTGACAACATATACACAGGGTCCCTACCCAACAGCGGGCTCACAGTCTAGAAGGGGGAGACAGACAACAAAACAAAACATATTAACAAAATAAAATAAATAGAATAAATATGTACAAATAAAATAAATAGAGTAATAAATGCGTACAAACATATATACATATATACAGGTGCCGTGGGGAGGGGAATGAGGTAAGGCAGTGGGGATGAGGAGGGGAGGAGAGGGAGAGGAAGGAGGGGAAGGCCTCCTGGAGGAGGTGAACTCTGAGTAGGGCTTTGAAGGGAGGAAGAGAGCTTGCTTGGCGGATGTGCAGAGGGAGGTCATTCCAGGCCGGGGGGATGACGTGGGCCGGGGGTCGAAGGCGGGACAGGAGAGACGAGGGACAGTGAGGTGATTAGCGGCAGAGGAGCGGAGATTGTGGGCTGGGCAGTAGAAGGAGAGAAGGGAGGTGAAGTAGGAGGGAGCGAGGTGATGGAGAACCTTGAAGCCGAGGGTGAGGATTTTTTGCCTGATGTGTTGGTTGATTGGTAGCCACTGGAGATTTTTTAGGAGGGGAATAACATGCCCAGAGCCATTCTGCACGAAGACAATCCGGGCAGCGGCATGAAGTATGGATTGAAGGGGAAGAGACAGTATGATGGGAGATTGGAGAGGAGGCTGATGCAGTAATCCAGTAGGGATAGGATGAGAGGTTGAACGAGCAGGGTAGCAGTTTGGATGGAGAGCAAAGGGCTGATCTTAGTGATGTTGCAGAGGTGAGACCGGCAGGTTTTGGTGATGGCTTGGATGTGAGGGGTGAACGAGAGAGCAGATGACACCAAGGTTGCAGGCCTGTGAGACAGGAAGGATGGTAGTGCCATCAACAGTGATGGGAAAGTCAGGAAGAGGGCAAGGTTTGGGAGGGAAGATAAGGAGTTCAGTCTTGGACATGTTGTGTTTTAGATGGCGGGCAGACATCCCGATGGAGATGTCCTGAAGGCTGGAGGAGATACGAGCCTGGAGGGAGGGAGAGAGAGCAAGGGAAGAGATGCAGATTTGGGTGTCATCAGCGTAGATATGATAGTTGAAGCCGTGGGAGCGAATGAGGTCACCAGGGAGTGAGTGTAGATAGACAACAGAAGGGAACCAAGAACTGATCCTTGAGGAACCCCTACAGTAAGGGGATGGGAGGGGGAGGAGTAGTCCACAAAGAAGATTGAGAATGAATGACCGGAGAGATAATAGGAAAACCAGGAGAGGACAGAGTCTGTGAAACCAAGGTTGGATAGTGTGTTGAGGAGAAGGGGGTGGTTCACAGTGTTGGAGGCAGCTGAGAGGTCAAGGAGGACTAGGATAGAGTAGGAGCCGTTGGATGTGGCAAGCAGGAGGTCATTTGTGACCTTTGAGAGGGCAGTTTCCGTGAAATGTAGGGGACGGAAGCCAGATTGGAGGGTTCGAGGAGAGAGTTGGCGTTGAGGAATTCAAGGCAGCACGTGTAGACGACTCATTCAAGGAGGGTTCAAATATGACTGTATAAGTGACACAGAGGGAGAAGGAGTAGGAGAATAGAGGATTTGATTAGAGAAGCCCTCTTGGAGGAGATGTGCCCTCAGTAAGGTTTTGAAAGTGCGGGCTAATTTTGGAGAGACATAGAAGCACATTAAGGAGGCACAAAGATCCACGACAAGTTGTTTCTCACTCAAAGACTCGGATCATTTTCTGAATTTCAGAAGTGTAAAATCTTGCATGGATATCATCATGAGATCAGAATTACTTTCTTACTCTGAAGAATGTCATCTGTAATGTCACACCTACCTTCAGTATTCTTTTGACATAGCTAGATGCCAATGAACAGGCCCGGAAGTCAGAGGACCTGGTTTCTAATCCCGTCTCTGCCACTTGTCTGCTGTGTTACCGTTGGCAAGTCACTTCATTTCTCTGTGCCCCAGTTACCTTATCTGTTCAATGGGGATTAAGACAGTGAGTCAGGGACTGTGTCCAACCCGAATATCCTACCGTGTCTCTACCCCAGCACTTGGTGCCATGCCTGGAACGAAGTAAGTGCTTAACAAATATCTCTATTCTCCTAACCACCATTCTCTCACTCATTTCCTGCCTTTTCCCCGGGAAATGCCCCTCCTATTCATAGCTGAGAGACGATCACTCTCCCTCCATTCAAAACCTCCTGGAAGTCACATCTCCTCCAAGAGGTCTTCCCTGACTAAGCCAGCATTAACTCTTCTCCCACTCCCTTCTGTGTCACCCTGATTTGTTCCCTTCACTCACCTCTCGTGCAACCCCATTTGTTCCTTCAATAAAGCTTTGAAGGGAGGGAGAGGAATTGTCTGTTGGATTTGAGGAGGGAAAGCATTTAATGGCCGGGGTAGGACATGGGCACGGGGTCTGCGGTGAGATAGATGAGATCGAGGCACAGTGAGAACGTTGGTGTTAGAGGAGCGAAGCGTGTGGCCTGGATTGTAGTAGGAGAGTAGTGTGGTGAGGTAGGAGGGGACAAGATCACTGAGTGCTTTAAAGCCAAGAGTGAGCAGTTTTTCTTTGCTGTGGAGAAGGTAGAGCAACCACTGGGTGGTTCTGAGTGGTGGAGACTAATAATAAGAGTGATGGTATTTGTTAAATGCTTCCGATGTGCCAAGCAGTCTTCTGAGCACTGGGGTAGAAACAAGGTAATCAGGTTGGACACAGTACCTGTCCCACATGAGACTGACAGATGTACGCCCCATTTTACAGATGAGGGAAATGAGGCACAGAGAAGTTATGTGATTGCCCAAGGTCCCACAACAGATAGGTGGCAGAGCTGGGATTAGAACCCATGACCTTGGACCCGAAAACCCTTGGTCTTGCAACTAGGCCATGCTGCTTGTCCTGAATGTTTTTGTAAGAAAAATCATTCGGGCAGCAGAATTAAGTATGGACTGGAGTGGGGAAAGGCAGGAGGCTGGGAGGTCAGCAAGGAAGCTGATGCCATAATCCAGGTCGGACAGGATGAGTGATTGGATTAACATGGTAGCAGTTTGGATGGAGAAGAAAGGACAGATTTTAACGATGTTTGGAAGGTGGCACCGACAGGATTTAGTGATGGGTTGAATAAGTGGATTGAATGAGAGTGAAGAGTCCAGGATAACACTAAGGTTCTAGGCCTTGAAGACAAGAAGGATGGTGGTGCCATCTACAGTGAAGGGAATGTCGGAGTGAGGACAGAGTTTCAGTGGGATGATAAGGAACTCTGTTTTGGACATGTTAAACCTGAGGTGAGGTGATGGGAGGACATCCAAGTAGAGTTAGCCTGAAGACCAGAGGAAATGCGAGACTGCAGAGAGGGAAAGGGATCAGGAGATGTATTTTTGGGAATCATCTGCATAGAGGTGATTGCTGAAGCCATGGGAGCAAATGAGTTCTCCAAGGGAGTGGGTGTAGATGGAGAATAGAAGGGGACCCAGAACTGAACTTTTGGAGGGAAAGGAGGAGCCCGAAAAGGAAACTGAGAATAAGCAGCCAAATAGGTGAGGAGAACCAGGAGAGGACAGTGTTACTGAAGCCAAGGTAGAGGAGGATTAGGATTAGGATGGAGCAGAGGCTGTTGGACTTGGCGAGAAGGAGATCAATTCATATTAATGTCTGTCTTCCCCTCTAGACTATAAACTCATTTTGGGCAGGGAATGTGTCTGCCAACTCTGTTGCGCTGTTGTAGTGTGCCCAGCTAAGTGATCAGTACATTGCTCTGCACACAGTAAGTACTCCATACATAAAATGTAATTATTGATTGATAAACTGAGCTATCACACACATTGTCGTATGAAAAGAATCAGCAGGTTTGAGGGGCAACAGATCCCATTGGACTTCAGGTCTGTCCCTAAATCCCTCTGGGACCATGGAAGTCTCCATCTCTGGGGAAATGAAAGAGGAATCATTATCAGCGACAAAATTGACAAGAGACCGTCACTTCAATGGGCCTCAATAACCTCACCGGTAAAATGGGGATTAAGACTGTGAGGCCCTTGTGAAATAGGGACTGTGTCCAACCCGATTTGCTTGTATCCACCCCAGCACTTAGTAAATGCCTAGCATATAGTAAGTGCTTAGAAAATACCATTTGCATTATTGTCATTATTATCCACACTGTCCCCCCATGGTCTATATTTTTGAGGGTAGATCACTGGTCAACATGATGAACTTTGACCCTTGAAGGATTCCATTAGATTCACTTCTGATGAAAGCAATGTTACCTAGTTGTTCGACCCCAGGCATGGGAGCCACAGGAAATGGGTTCTAATTCTGTCTCCACCAATTCTCTGCTGTGTGATCTTGGGCAAGTCACTTCATTTCTCTGCACAGAATGGGGATTCAATCCCTGTTCTCCCTCCTGTGTAGACTGAGAGGCTAATGTGGAACCTGATGATCTTCTATCTACCCCAGAGCCTAGTACAGTGCTTGGCACATAATAAGTGCTTAGCAACTACTACAATAATCACCATCATTATTGTCATTAGAAAAGTAATCACACTTGCTTTTTTTTGAGAAACGTAAAATCTATCAATTTTTGTAATGTGTACAATACCATTTTTTTCACAGCATTGATTCATTCATTCACTCATGATGGGTGTTTTGAGGAGGTGAGGGCTCCATTAGAAAATGTCTTACGAAACCTGTCATTTGCAGGGATGGGCTTTTATGTTTCTCATCAATGAGAAGTTTAGAGCATGGTCTAGTGGAAATAAAGCATGGTCCTGTGATTTGAAAATTGGGGGACCGCGCTCACTCCAGGGAAGGAAGCAAATGGGCTCAGAGTGTCCGGGTCCTGAATGACAACCTCGTGTCCAGGGTCTGGTGAGCTAGTCAGGAGTTTGTGACCTGACCAGAGCCTGCTCAGGACAGATGAGCAGGCAGCGGGCTGCCATATACAAATGCTGCGTTTCGGTTTCAGGGGCTCATGGCTGCGGGAGCATTTCATTCATTCATTCATTCATTCAATCGCATTTATTGAGCACTTACTCTGTACAGAGGACTATACTAAGCACTTGGGAACTACAAGCTGGCAGCATATAGAGACGGTCCCTACTCAACAGTGGGCTCACAGTCTAGAAGGGGGAGACAGACAACAAAACAAAACATATTAACAAAATAAAATAAATAGAATAAATATGTACAAGTTAAATAAATAGAGTAATAAATATGTACAAACATATATACATATATACAGGTGCTGTGGGGATGGGAAGGAGGTAAAGCGGGGGGGATGGGGAGGGGGAAGGGGGAGAGGAAGAAGGGGGCTCAGTCTGGGAAGGCCTCCTGGTGGAGGTGAGCTCTCAGTACGGCTTTGAAAGGAGGAAGAGAGCTAGCTTGGCAGATGTGCAGAGGGAGGGCATTCCAGGCCAGGGGGAGGACGTGGGCCAGGGTTCGATGGCGGGACAGGCAAGAACGAGGCACAGTGAGGAGGTTAGCAGCAGAGGAGCAGAGGGTGTGGGCTGGGCTGTAGAATGAAAGAAGAGAGGTGAGGTAGGAGGGGGCGAGGTGATGGAGAGCCTTGAAGCCAAGAGTGAGGAGTTTTTTCCTGATGCGTAGGTTGTTTGGTAGCCACTGGAGATTTTTGAGGAGGGGAGTAACATGCCCAGATCATTTCTAAACAAAGACGATCCTGGCAGTGGCATAAAGTATAGATTGAAATGGGGAGAGACAGGAGGATGGGAGATCAGAGAGGAAGCTGATGCAGTAATCCAGTCAGGATAGGATGAAAGATTGAACAAGCAGAGTAGCGGTTTGGATGGAGAGGAAAGGACAGATCTTGGCGATGTTGTCGAGGTGAGACCGGCAGGTTTTGCTGATGGATTGGATGTGAGGGGTGAACGAGAGAGTGGGGTCAAGGATGACAACAAGGTTTTAGGCTTGTGAGACGGGAAGGATGGTAGTGCTGTCAACAGTGATGGGAAAGTCAGGGAGAGGGCAGGGTTTGGGGGGGAAGATAAGCAGTTCAGTCTTGGACATACTGAGTTTTAGATGGTGGGCAGAAATCCAGATGGAGATGTCCTGAAGGCAGGAGGAGTTACGAACCTGGAGGGAGGGAGAGAGAGCAGTTAGGCTTCATAGCTGCAAGGAGCATTTCAGGTTCACTGGTGCAGGGAGTCATGAGGGTTTGCAACTGCAGGGAGCATTTGGGGTTCATGGATGCAGGGAAAATTTACAGTTCATGGCTCCCCTGTGGCTGACCTCCCAATGACTCACCCTTCTGACTCTCCCCCGTCACTCTTCCCCATCTGACTCACCCCTTGTCTGACCTTCTCCTTGTCTGACCTACCCAACTCTTACTCTTCTCTTAGCCTGAATCTCCTCCATGTGACTCTCCCTTTTAGAGCTCTCCCCAATTGACTCTCGCCTGTGTGTCTCTTCCCCCGACACTCTCTCCTGTCTAACTCTCCCTTGTCGGACACTGCCCTTGTCTAACCCTCTCCCAACTATCTCTCCCCACATTTTCCCTTCTCCTTGTTATTCTCCCCTGGGCCTCACCCTCCCCTCAGGTCGATTCTCTCGAGGATCCCTGACAGCTGAGGGTGTCCGAGGAGGCCCGGGAAGCGCTGAGTTCTGGGCTCAGCACGCAGTAAGTACTTTTGTATTAGTTGAAGGGGATGTGCCCTGTCTGTCACGTGGTCTTTTCCTCCCTCCCTCTTTCCCTCCCGCCCTTCCTTCTGGTTCCATTTCCGGTGCAGCTCCAGGCCTTGTCTACCCCTCAGACTCACCGTCTCCCCCACCGGCAGAAGCAGAATCTCTGCTGGCTGTGGACCTGCCAGTCTCGATCCGTGCCGGCTCTGGAAAGAAATAAAACGGTTGGTAAACCTGCCATTAGTGGAGATGGGCGGTGGCTCCTCGCTCTCCTGCACTTTTCTCTTTCTTCCCACCGCATTGGCCCCTATGGGGATTTGACACTGTGTTGTGATTTATCGTTTCGTCGCTCCCGAGGGTCTGGCCCAGGTCCCTTCACCTCCTGACACCGTTAAACTGGGAGACTCCAAAGGGCAGGGGCTGGGTCTGATTCCTAGCCAGAAGCACTCTCCCAGCGCTCAGTGCCATGCTCTGCCCATAGGAAGCACTTCCACCGATGGCTTCCCCTCCCTGCCACTCCTGCACAGGAAGCAATGACCTTTAGATAACAGGTCCCAGGACGACCCGAAACGAGACCTTCCCCAACCTGCTAGCCCGTGGACCCCACCCCGGCCTTGAGTCCCCTATTTCCAGCCTTCTACCAGGTCTCCCACAGTCACGGAGATCAACCCGCCCTCAAACAAACCAACGCTTCCACTCGGGGACTGGAAAAGTTCTAGACTCTGTGCTAGATGGGAAAACTCAATATACACAGGTTTGGATTTAGCAAATGGGCTGCTCATTTGGCTCGCTCAGAAGGACAGGGCCCGGCGGGGCGGGCCGGAGGGAGCAGTTTCCGTTGCCATGGGCACCATTATTGAAGGAGGGGCTTGGTGCGGTGGGGGCGGGGCAGGAGGAAGGTGTTCTGATGGGGATGGAGTTTGTCATAAGTGGGCGGGGCATCACCTTACCTGAATTGTGCCCAAAAAGCCCAAGCCTGAGAATCAGAGGACCTGGACTCTGATCCCGGATCCACCACTGGTGAACTTTGTGACCTTGGGCAAGTCACCTCACTTATCTAAGCCTCAGTTCCCTTATCTGTAAAATGGGGAATAAGACTGTGAACCCCATTCAGGTTAGGGACTGTGTCTGACCTGATGATCATGCATCTACCCCAGCTCTTGGTGCATAGAAAGTGCTTAATAGATACCATAATCATTATTACTATTATTATTATTATTATTATTATTATTATTATTATTATTATTATTATTATTACCATCATCATTTCTTATATTGATAATAAAGTGATTCGGTCCCAGCAGCCAACAGCTAGTGTGGCCTGGGGAGGGGCAACAGTCGTCTCTTGGGCAGAGGCATCCTGGAGAATTTCCCTTTTCCTACCTGGACCCTTCCTCCCCTCCTCACTTCTCGTCTACCCCATTTGCTCGGGAACCAGACCAGAACAGAGCACCAAGCCACCAATAATATCTTTGGGATGTGGTAAGCGCTTAGGGTAGGCCAAGCAAGGCACTAACACTGAGGAAGATAGAAATGAGCTCGAGGGTTAAAGAGGAGGAAGGACAGGATTTGAAATCCCTCTTGACAGATGTGGAAGCTGAGATACAGAGAAGTTAAGCAACATATTCAAGGTCACTGAGTGGGCAAGTGATAGAGCCTGGATTAGAACCCCAGACTCCTGACTCTCACTTCTCTGTAATGTCCATTATGCCAAGCAATTACTACTACTTCCTCTACCACACCTCCAGCTGCTACCTCTCCTAATATGGCTATTACTGCTACTGTTATTGGTATTACTACTACCACTACTACTATTATTACTGGTACTGTTACTAGTGTTATTTACACCACTACTGCTCCTATTACTACTATTATCATAACAACTACTCTCATTAGTATTACTCTCATTACTACTATTCAATCACTGGTATTTATTGTGCACTTACTATGTGCAGAGCACTGTACCTAAGTGCTTGGGGGTGTATAATAGAACAATATAACTGGCACCTTCCCTGCCCAGAACGACTTTGCCTTCAAGATGGGTCGAGAGACATTAGCACAAATAAAAGAAATTACAGATATTGACATAAATGCTGTGGGTCTGGGGGAGGGGGAGTGAATGAAGGGTCCAGGTCAAGATGATGTGGAAGGCAGTGGGAGAAGAGAAATGGATGACTTAGCCGGGGAAGCCCTCTTGGAGCAGTTTTGCCTTCAATAAGGCATTGAAGGTGGGAAGAATCATTGCAGGACATGGGCGAGTGGTCAGCAACAAGATAGACATGATCAAGGTAGGGTCAGAAGGTTAGTATTAGAGAAGTGCAGTGATTGCGCTGGGTTATAGTAGGAGAGCACCGATGTGAGGTAGGAAGGGGTAAGATAATTGCGTGCTTCGATGGAATGACATCCAAGTGGGAGTGTTTTGAAGGCAACACTGCAGAGGGGGAGATAGGGCTGGAGCTGTAAATTTAAGAACCAAATACATAGAGGTAGTAGTTGAAGCCATGTGAGCTAGTAAGTTCCCATGGAAGTTGTTGTAGATTGAGAACCCTTCTCATTACTACTATTACTGCTACTACCACTTTTAGTATTCCTAAAGCTATTGTTATTACTACTACTTACTACTGCTACTATTTCTACTATCAGGCAATCAATCAATGCTATTCATTGAGTGCTTACTATCTGCAGAGCACTGTATTAAGCACTTGGGAGAGCATGCTACAACTAAAGTAGCAGACACTCGTGTAATTCATTCATTCATTCAATCATATTTATTGAGCGCTTACTGTGTGCAGAGCACTGTACTAAGCGCTTGGGAAGTACAAGTCCGCAACATATAGAGATGGTCCCTACCCAACAACGGGCTAGGCTAGAGAAGTAGACATTAACATGATTAAATAAGTCCTTTGTAATAAAAAATTTGAAGATATGTACATATGTGCTGTGGGGTTGAGGGGAGTGAATATCAAATGTCCAAAGGTCACAGATCCAAGTGCATAGAAGATGCAGATGGTAGAGGGAGCCGGGGAAAGGAGGGCTTAATCAGGGAAAGTCTTTTGGAGGAGATTTGACCTTAATAAGTCTTTGAAGGTGGAGAGAGGGGTGGTTTGTGCGTGCGGAGCTGGAGGGAGTTCCAGGCCAGTGGCAGGACGTGGGTGAGCGGTCGGTGGTGAGATAGACGAGATGGAGGAAGAGTGAGTAGATTGGCATTAGAGTAAGGAAGTGTGCGGGCTGGGTTTAGTAGGAGAACAGTGAGCTGAGTTAGGAGGCAATGAGTTGACAGATGGCTTTAAAAAGGATGGTGACAGGTTTCTGTCCATTGTGGAAGGGGACATGCTACCACTGGAGGGTCCGGAGGAATGGGGAAAAGTGCATTGAACTTTTTCTAGAAAAAGAATGATCAGGGCAGCAGAGTGAAGTCTGAGCTGGAGCGGGGAGATCCAAGAGGCAGAGAGGTGAGGGAGAAGTTCTGCTCCCCGTGAGTCTCCATTCACCCTCACCCCTAGGTGGTTCACTCCCCAAGAAATTCCCTCTCCCGTCACACCAAGTAGTTCATTCCTTCTGGAACTCCATCACCCTCCTCTAGTGGTACCCTCCACCTAGAACCTTATTCTCCTCCCTCTAGCGTTCACTGTCCATGTACATTTCCCCACCCCTCCATGTGGTTCACTTCTTTTGGAGATTCACTCTATACATACCCTAGAGGTTTTTCTTTCCCCTCTAAATCCATCCCACACTCCAATAGTGGTTCACGCTCTCTGGAACTCCATTCCCCCACCACTACCCCCGCGCTCCTCCCACCTCCCACAGAAGTGGTTTGTGTCCCCTGGAAGTCTATCTCCCCCGGCCCCTAGGGGTTCACGCTGGCTAGAGCTCCATCTCCTGCCACCACCACCTGTGGTCCATTCCCCTGTAGGTACACCCCCTCCGTTGTGGTCCACTCTCCCTGAAACATCCACCTCCTCCCCCTAGTAATAGCTTCCACTTGGAACTCATTCCCTGCCCTCAGTGGTACAATCTATCTTGAACTCCCACCCCGTTCCCAAATCCAACTCACCCCTAGTACTTCAGTCCATCCTTCCAGCCCTATGTGGTACATTCTTACTTCAGCCCAGCCGGCAAAATGTCCCTCCTCCAATGCCAAATTGTTCACCGCACCTGAATCACACTTGTTTTGCCCCCAACCGCTTGCTCATATGCTGCCTCTGCACTAAAATGCCCTTCCTCATTTCATCCAACAGACAATTAGTCTCCCTACTTGCCAAACCATACCAATGGACATCTACTCACAGACGGCTTCCCGGCCTAAAGCCCTCAATTCCTCTTCTCCTACTCCCTTCTCTGTCACCTTTGCATCCTTTATTCCCCCCTTCCTCACCCCCACAGCATTTATGTCCATAGCCATCATTTATTTATGTATTAATTTATATTAATGTTTTCCCCTCTAGACTGCAGGCTCCTTGTGGGCAGGGAACATATCTACCACGTGTGCTATACTGGACTTTCACCAGCACTTAGTATAGGCTTCTGCATAGTAAGCATTCAGTAAACATGATCGATTGATTAGAAAACAGACTGAACCAGGGCACTGAGTCATTGCTGTCTTAATAATGAAAATAATATCTATGAGATATGCTAAGTGCTTAGACCGTGCCAAGCACTGTGCTGAGCACTGGGATAGGTACAGTGGGACTCACATTTCCACAAACGATTCGTGCATTTTGAGCTAAGACCTCTTCATTAGGCTAAGTCTTCGAGATGACCCAATAAACCACCACTCTAGGTGCCTCATCCATTGTCTCAGGGGTTAAAGTATGGGCCTAGCGCAAGGGGGTAGAGGCAGGAAAGAGAGAAGGTGCATTATTCATGGACACCGCTCCTGCCTCTCAGTGGCATTGTGTTCCCCGTCCCCCATCATTCCCCTGCCCTTCCGCTCTGTCTTCCAGAGGGGTGGGGACACAGACAGACTCACCCCTGGGGATCTAGAATGCAGCATTATGTGTCTCAGGCACTTCCTAGCCACCAGACGTGACCTCCATATCTCTGAGTAGAATTACCTCTTCTGGCTTGTAGGTGTCAATTCCAGGAAACAGCTCATTAGTGGATTATCAACCAACCCCTCAGTAGGTGAAGGCAGATGGAACAGGGTCACACAGCCACTTCCTCTTGCCAAATAAACACATGTTATGCAAGCACCTCTCTGATCCCCAGGCTCAACTACTCACCAACTGTCCATGCAGGAGGGAGATCAGCTATTGAATTCCCACTTTAAAGATAAGGAAGCTCAGGTTCCGAAAAGTTCCCCTAGGCCCTACCCGCCCCACTTCTTCCCTTACCTGATTAAGCCCTCTTTTCCCCAGATGCACTGTCTATACACCTTAATATGGGAACTCTGGAGAACTAATAGTTGTGCCATCCCCAACCCCACAGTACTATGTCCATATATTTCAATTATGACATTCATATTAAAGTCTTGTCTCCTACTGGAGACTGTATGCCCGTTATGGGCATGGGACGTTTCTGCTAATTCTGTTTTATTGTACTCTCCCAAGCTCTTAGTAAAGTGCTCTGAACACAGAGTTCAATAAATATCACTAATCTATCAATCTTCAGCTGGGAATGTGTGTGTTATGTTGTTATATTTTACCCTCCCAAGTTCTAAGTATGGTGCTCAGCACACGGTAAGCACTAAATAAATACAACTGACTGACTGGCTGACTGATTTAGTCCTGCATCTGAGAGTACACAGCAGGCAAGGGTCAGAGTGGATATTAGAACCCAGGTCTCTGGATTCCTAGTCGTGTGCACTGTCCACTAGGTCATGCTTCTTCTCCTCTACTACTACTAGCAGTTAATCAATCAATCAATCAATGCTATTTATTGAGCACTTCCTAGGTGCAGAGCAATATACTGAGCATGTGGGGGACTCTAATGCAACAGCACTGGTAGGCATGTTGCCTTCCCGTAAAAAGTGCACCATCTCTGGGGGGAGAGACATTCATAAAAATAAATAAATTATGACTAGGGACATATGTTGTATATCAGATTGCGGGGTGAATATCAAGCGTTTAAAGGGTCCAGATATGAGTGCTTAGGTGACATAGAAGGGAGAGGTAATAGCAGAAGAGAAGGTTTAATTAGAGAAGACCTCATGGAGGAGATGTGACCTCAGTAAGGCTTTGAAAGTTTATGGTATTCTGGAGGGACACAGTAACAGAATAAGGAGGTAGAAAGAGCAAGGACAAGTTGGCTCCATCTCAGAAACTCCTATAATATTCCAAATTTCTGTTGTGCAAAATATGGCTTGTATATCACACGATTAGATTATTATGACTTTCTTCCTCTGACGAGTGTGGTCAGTATTATCACATGCACCCTAAATATTCTTGTGAGATGTCTAGAGGCAGATGTATGATCCTGGGAGTCAGAGGACCGGGGTCCTAAGTTCAGCTCTGTACTTGTCTGCTGTGTGACCATGGGCAAGTCACTTCACTTCTTTGTATCTCAGTAACCTTTTCTGTAAAATGGGGATTAAGACTGTGGGACATGGACTCTTTCCACCCCAATCATTCTGTATCTACCCCAGCACTTAGTACACTGCCTGGCACAAAGTAAGCGCTTAACACATGCCATTATTATTATCATCATTATCATTATTATCCTTGCTCTTTCCATCTTAAAAACTTTTAAATCCTATGCATGATATAAAATGATTAAAGATAGCACCCAGGTTTTCAGCTCACTGCTCAGTCCCCTGCCATCCCAATTGATGAACTAAATATCTAAGGAATGCATGTGCCTGGCAGAGAGTAAGTGCTTCAAAAATACCATACACATAATTAATTTTTTTAATTTTTTTTCAAATGAAGATACTCTTACCCCACTTCAGATAATCCAAGACTTAACCGGATCATGTTTTCAGACCCTCAAGATAAAGACCTAGGGGTCGCAAAGGGTTCAAAAGTTTACATTTACAATGCCTTGGAACAGCCCCCAGAAGAAAATAGGAACGTGTCACTGATGGTTGGGAGAAATTTTTTTGACAGGTTTGTGGTTTATCCAGACTATGCTGCTTTCCACAAAATTTTGGATAGACACCAAACAGGTATGTTAACGACTCTTTATTGAAAGGAACTCAGCTGTGCTCAAGATAAACTTCTCCTAATTCCTCTCAGAATATGGAAGGGGGGATGAAACCTATTACTGTTGCCGTCTGCCTCCATGCGTCCAGTGAAGTGGGGAGACGGGCACTCGCAATGGAAGAACGCAGGCCAGGAGAGTCTCAAGGTGGACAAGGAGACTGTTTATTGGGTTAAGCAGCAAGACTTTTATATCTTTCAGTCGCATCCTGTATTTTTCCATGTTGCTGTGTTTATAACTAACACAGCCATTCTGTAATCTTCAAAGCCAGTAACAAGCAAAACCCGTCTATTCAAGGCCGTAGGGCAGATAACAAGTAACTCTTGCCTGTCCACAGCTCTCCTCTCAGTTCCTTGTAGGTCTTCCTGTGAGCACGGAAGGCCTGGCTTACTAGTTAGGCCCAGTAATTGATGGGCCAGATGTTAGGTCTGCCACAAGTCCCCCTTTTTGTTTTTGAAACAATTGCAAAGTGTGTAGTTGAGTAAGAAGCGGGTGAAGGAAAACAGATAGCCGTCAGGGAAGGCAGGGAAGGCAAAACAGGGCCAAGATCAACAAAATAATATATGGGAGACTATGAAGCAGCATTGAGAGCCAATTAAAAGGATTAACTGCCTCAAGGGCAGAAATGATCGGTGAAGCAATATCGACAGGAATGGTCAAGGGAGGAGTATTTTGCATAGCATCGGAGAGTAAGGCAAGGTGTGACAAATCAAGGGAGACATTCGAAGAATGCCAGGCTCCTTGGAGCCGATTTCGGATCGCGGACCACGAAAACCCGGGAAATGTGGCATTATAATAATATGGGGTCACACAGATATGAGGGTAACGATAATCACAACGTTGAAAAGAAAGTTGAGTGCGCAGAGCATCAACCTCATTTCCTAATTCTATAAGAGATTGCTGTAGAAGAGAGAGGTGAGCGGTAAAGGCTTTATCTAATCGTAACTGTGTTTGCAGAACATCAGAAACATTTCTTGCAAGGGAATTAACAAAGGAGGCCCGTGTTATTTCAGTATGCAGGGTAATAGAGGATAAGGTGGTAGCAATAATAAGGGATGCCAAAACGATAAACCCAGTAATTAACAATCCAACAAACCGACGATGTCACCGTTTTGGAATACGAAAATGATCAGCTAGCATCTGCAGGAGAGAATCCGCAGGGGACTCAGCACAAGGGTGGGATAATGAGGTGGGTAGTATAGCATGACGAGGTTGTTCTACTATAAGAATAGTAGCAGTGGCATCATGGGCGGATATGCATTGGATAAGTCTACAATTATCACATGTAATATTCCAGAGGGAAGGGAAGGGGATAAGGGATGGGTAGCCAACAAGGAAGGCTTGCGGTGGCATGTATAGGGTATACATGCTCTTATTTGCCGTTCTTCCATATGGACTGGGATAGAATCGAAAGGGACCTGTAATCGAGCAAAAGCAAGTGTGATTGGACCCAAAGCAAAAAAAGCCCACCAAAGGTGTAGGTACAAAGGGGAGGAAGTTCCGGCACGAGAGGAACCTAAAGCCTGGAAAGCATCCGTGGGCAGAAACCCAAGATAACCATATAAAGGGGATAAATAAGTAAGGTTGTCATGTCCGCCCCAATTCAGTAAGGTGGCTGGGAATACGTGAGAGGACAAATGAATAACCGTGGGGAAGGGTTGTCGGCACGTTTCCCAGAGAGGCAAAACAGACTCTGATGGCGGCCAAGACGAGCTGGTAAACACACAAGAAGGAAGTTCGGGTACCGAAGGTGAGGTTCCCAAACGACGGGATACAGCAGTCAAACGGGTAATCCCACAGTACACCGAACGGGGCTGAGGTTCATGCAATTCTCTTTCTTGAGCCCAAGTAGTGAGGGGGAGCAGAGACAGACACGGACTTGGGGTCGGAGCTGCAGAGAAACATATAGGAGTGCGAGTAGCAAAGAGGGAGACATTGACAAGTGCCTCTTCCCCTGGTCCTTCCCATGGAATCGCACCCCCCCCCACAAGATCAGAAGCATTAGTGAGAATATCTCCCACCGGGTCCTGCCACGTAACGGGCCGCACCCACGGAGGGTATGGGACAAAAGTCCAATAGTCCTCAGTAATCACAACGGTGGAAAAAGCGAGGATCAGGAAAGCAATCATCATTTTGGGGAACTGGACTGCTGATCCTCTGGAGGAACAGTCGCGGAGTCTGTGTCCTGGTTCTCGGTCAGCTCTTGAAGTACGCAGGGTGAGGGAGAACGCACTGTAGAAAGGATGCGACGAATGTTCCTTGTAGGTATCCAGATCGGGCGGTCCTCAGTTTCTGGAAAGACACAAGCATACCCTCGGCCCCACGTTAATAAGGGATCTGGCCCTCGCCACTTTCGCGTGAGGGGGCCCTTCCATTTTACTCTTTCTGGGTGTTCCTTAGTTTCCCTACCACCCCATTTTTCAGCGGGGGTGAGACCTTTGTCATCCATAGTTAAAAAATTAAGGGTATATATAGTGGATTGTAAGTGTCTATGGGGCGAGGTCAGTTCATCTCCCCCTTTTGTTTTTCTGAAAAGGCTTTGAGCCAACGATGACGATTTTCGACAATGGCTTGACCCGTGGGATTGTATGGAATACCCGAAACAAGGCGGATAGCAAAAGTATTACAGAAAGACCGGAACGCCTTAGAAGTGTATGCGGGGCCATTGTCGGTTTTCAATACTTGTGGAATTCGCATAAAGACAAAAGCAAGAAATAAATGATCCATAACATGTTTGGCTGATTCACCAGTGTGAGCCGACGCAAAAGTAAATAATGTACAGGTATCAACAGTAACATGAATAAAAGCAAATCTGCCAAAGGGAGGGTAATGTGTGACGTCCATTTGCCACAGCTTTCTTGGCGCAAGACCACGGGGATTCGTGGCTTCAGAGGCCGCAGGTAATGTAGTAACCCAGGAGGTACAAGCTTTCACAATAGCCCGCGTGCTTTCCCAAGAAATGCACAATTGACGGCGCAAAATTCCCGCCCCTTGGTGGAAGCGCCGGTGGGCTTGCGAGGTGGTGGCTGTAGCGTCTAAAGGGAGAAGAGCCGGAGCCAACAGTGGTGCAACAAAAACAATCGCCCTTGGTGCGTCAGAAATTTCCCTAGCAAGTAGGTCCGCACAAGCATTACCTTCAACCAATGGTCCGGGGAGGGACGAATGCACCCTAATATGAGAAATATAAAAACGATGAGAACGAGCACGAATCGTTGCTTGAAGTTCCCGGAACAAAGGAAAAATGGCTGCCTCGGAAAACCAGAGCACAGCAGTCTCAATGTGAAGAGTAACAAAGCATGCATACCGGCTATCTGAGATAATATTAAGTGATTGAGGGAAATCGCGAAGGACTGACATCACAGCTACAATTTCCACGTGTTGAGCGGAATGGGACAGAATGGGGATAACGCAGGAAGTTTCAGGAGGACAATAATAGGCGGCTCGGCCTTTCGTTCCGTCTGTAAAAACTGTGGTAGCCCCCAGTATTGGGTCCAGAACAGTGATGCAGGGGAATACCCATGCAAAACGTGAGAAAACCTTAATTGTGGAATATCTGGAAGACCAGTAACCCAAGCCCGGCTATGCATTGCCAAAAGGATCTGCCAATCGGGATTGTTGCCAAGAAGTGTGGCAAGTTGATCTGAAGTATATGGTTGGTATAATGCAGAGGGTCCAGTCCCAGAAAGGACGGTAATGCGCCGAATTAAACGACCCAATAACTGGGCTACCAAAGTCGGATATGGGGAAACAGAGTGGTGGGGCTGAGTGGGCAAATGCATCCACTTAACCAATTGTTGTTCTTGACACATAACCCCTGTAGGCATGACAGAGGTGGGAACGACAACGGCAGATAAGGGTATCCCTGGGGTGACACGGTCCACCATAGCCTGAGCCAATTTTTTGACTACCTGGTCTAACTCCTGGGCGGCTTGTGGTGAAAGGGAGCGGGAGGAAGAGAGCTCCCGGGCTCCTCGCAAGGTAGCAAAAAGGTGAGCTAATTGATCGGTGGGGATTCCAAGATAAGGGCGCACCCAGTTTAATTCCCCCAGTAATTTTTGGAAATCATTAAGGGTTTTTAATTTTGAAACATCCAAGGTAGGGGTCACAGGGGACACTGTCTGATCTGTCAAAATATGTCCCAGATAGGTGATCGGGGGCTTTGTCTAGACTTTCTCGGGTGCAACCCGCAGCCCTCCAGACCATGTAGTTGGGCTGCGGTGGCGCAAGCACATAATATGTCATCCATATAGTGAATAATATATGCCTCAGGATGCTTGACGCGGAGCGGCGCTATCAGAAGTGCAACGTAAGTCTGGCACATTGTGGGGCTATTTTTCATTCCCTGGGGGAGGACCATCCAATGATATCGCGCAGTAGGTTGAGTCCTGTTGGCCACAGGGACTGAAAACGCAAATCGAATACAATCGTCCGGGTGGAGCGGAATAGGGAAAAAACAATCCTGAATATCTACTACTAATATCGGCCAATTCCTAGGGATCATAGCCGGGTTCGGGAGCCAAGGTTGCAGCGCTCCCATCGGCTGCATTGTCTTATTTATTTCTCTGAGATCGGTCAACATCCTCCAGGCCCCCGAGCGCTTTTTTATCCCAAAGACAGGGGAATTCCAAGGGCTATCGGAGGGTTCAATATGCCCCGCCGCTAATTGTTCCACGACTATCACTTGTAAAGCAGCCAATTTCGGGGTTGGTAGTGGCCACTATTAGATTCATTGTATAGGACGACTGTAACCCATAATCACGAATACTTTTCCGCAACTGCTTAATCAACTCATAAGGGAGAGAGTCATACTGAGCCGGCCGCCCGGGAAGATACACCACCGGCATCGCTTGCAGAAGCTGTACATCCCCTCAGCGCAATGCCTCCTGCCAGCAGCCCTAAAGGGCCCCGGTCTAGGCAGGCTGCGCCGTAGCAGGCACAGCATATACATACGGCAGCGCAGCAGACAAAGGGGGAGCAAGGGGGGGAAGGGGGAACGATCGATGAACGGGATACCGCCTGCAGGCATTGGGCCTGAAAAAGGTTCTTTGCTGTGGGTGCGGCAGCAGCCGTCGTTGTAAGAGGGGCCAAAGGCGGGTACAGATCAGATCCCTCCTTCGGGTCTGCAGTCCCAGAGTCAGAACGATCACCAGAGTCATTATGATCCTGGTCCCGATTCAAGTCCTCGGGATCCGGAACAGTAGCGTACACCGGCTCCAATTCTTCTGTTGGAGGCAAAACTTCAAAGGACAGGGTGTCCTCTTGATCACTCCCTGCCCCCAAGTCACACACCGCCGGCCCCTCCTGTACACCCGTTCAGCGGGATGCAGCACCCGCAGCGCCATAAAAACAGTTTTCCATGTAATCAGTACCCCGTTGGGTAGGGGCTGGGACAAGCTTTCACGAGTCTGTAGCTCCCTGTAAGCATCTCGAAAGTCATTTGAACTGGAGGTCGGGCGCAATCATTGCGATGCGCTTGCTCCACGCACAAATCAAAAAATTCTGCCTTCTAAAGCAAATAGTCTCCACCATCCAGGGCAGTCTTGGCTAAGGTTTGCCAATCATACGAGCAAAGGATTGAGGAAGCAATACTTTCTATGAGTGCTAGCACGTAAGGAGTGGTAGGCCCATATGTCACAGCACCCTGTTTCACTTCTTTTAATAGTTTGAAATTCAAGAGTTCGTGGGTACGTATTAACTGACCAGGAATTAGCAGGGTCAGGTTGCTCCATCACAGGGAAACCCATCAATAATTCAATAGGTATCTCCTCTCCCCCTTCCATAGCAGCCCCCATCGCTCGCTACAGAGGTGTTTGTGCTGGTTCGGGACCCATGGAGGGGGTGGTGGAGGTGGTGGTGCGGAAGGAGCTGGCTCAGTGAAAGGATTCCACTTTTCTTCCTTTGGAAACCAAGGGCGGCATTTTTCCACGCATTCCAAAAATTGTTCAATCTGGGCAGTGGTGATAATCAACCCACGATCCTTTACAACATCCTTAAGTAATTGGATATAATGATCCCGAGAACGGAATTGAATTTGTCCCATTTTCTTCCCTGCTGTAAGCCTGGTGTTTAAAAATGAAAGTAAACTTAAATGCCCTCACCTCTTCGGTTCCCTAGTGAGTCACTGCGCAGTGATGAGTTGTTCTGTGAGGGTTGCGGTGCTGAGTCTGAGGGTCCAGGGTTCATGTCCCTGTCCCTGTTCGGGCGCCATCTGTTGCCGTCTGCCTCCACGTGTCCAGCGCAGTGGGGAGACGGGCACTCGCAATGGAAGAATGCAGGCCAGGAGAGTCTCAAGGTGGACAAGGAGACTGTTTATTGGGTTAAGCACCAAGACTTTTATATCTTTCAGTCACATTCTGTATTTTTCCATGTTGCTGTGTTTATAACTAACACAGCCATTCTGTAACCTTCAAAACCAGTAACAAGCAACACCCGTCTATGCAAGGCCGTAGGGCAGATAACAAGTAACTCTTGCCTGTCCAAAGCTCTCCTCTCAGTTCCTTGTAGGTCTTCCTGTGAGCACGGAAGGCCTGGCTTACTACTTAGGCCCAGTAATTGATGGGCCAG
This sequence comes from Tachyglossus aculeatus, assembly GCF_015852505.1. NCBI lineage: Eukaryota > Metazoa > Chordata > Mammalia > Monotremata > Tachyglossidae > Tachyglossus > Tachyglossus aculeatus. The sequence continues at coordinate 9,138,147 of NW_024044829.1, read as the reverse complement.
ATGTTAGGTCTGCCACATAGTACTAATACCAATCAATCAATCAATCAGTGACAATTGCTACATGCTTACTGTGTGCACAGTAAGTGCTAAGCACTTTGGAACATATAGCATAACAGAGCTGGGAGATTTGATTCTTGCCCACAAGGACTTTACCATCTACTGTGTCTAGGGCACTGCTGTACTGAGTGCTTGGGAGAGGACAACAGTATCAGTAGACAAGATCTTTGACCACAGGAAACTTAGACCCTATCATTTGAAGACCACAGACATCATGACTCATGATGCCACCATTCTAAAATCCCCTCCCTTGGCCCCACAACTCCCTCCAGTTATCATCCCATCTCCTTCCTACCATTTCTCTCCAAACTGATTGAGCAAGTTGTTTCACCCACTGTCTTTACTTTCTTTCCTCCAATTATCCCCTTATTCCCAACAATATAGCTTCTGCCTTCTTTTTTCCCCCAGAAACCACCCTATCTAAGGTCCCCAATGAATTCCTTTTTGGTAAATCCTAAGATCTCTACTCCCATTCTTATCCCCCTCAACTTTTCAGTGGCTTGGACAATGTTGACCACCCCCTTATCCTGGAAACATTATCCAACCTGACCTTGACACTCACAGTGTCCTTTCGTGGTTCTCCTCCTATCTCCCTGGCCACTCTTTCTCAGTATTTTTCATGATCTTCTCCTCTTCCTAACTCACCCCCAAACCATGGGAGTCGCTCAAGGTTCATTTCTGGGTCCCCTTCAGTTCTCCATCTTCACCCTCTTCCATCTACACCCATCGCTCCATGGCTTCAACTACCACCTCTATGTAGAAGATATCTGTAGTGAGCCCACGGGAAGCCATTTTCTTGGCCAAGAAGCCATTTTAGAAGTTAATATTTTTTGACCCCATGAACAGCCAAATCGAAGAAGGAATTGGAGAAGCAATTAGGCGGTTTTGCTTTAGGTCAGAGAGTTGCTAAAAACCAGTCCATGGGTTGGACACAGAATAAGAAGTAGTCGTCTCTCCCTGTTTTATCCAGTAATGGGCTTGGAGCAACAAAGGACCACCATGATGCCGGAGACAGCGAATCAAGAACCTCTGCAATACCCAAGGCAATGAATCAGGAACTACCATGACATCCGAGGCAGAAGCAGATAAAAGGCAGTCATTTTGAGTCATGAGCCAGAGCAGCTAAACGATCCAGCATGGTCAACCTGAGCTACGAATGAGACCATGGCATGCCTGCTATTAACCAGCATGGCCGCCAGGAGCTGAGATCATGAACCAGAACAGCTGAACCACCTACGACTTGCGCCGCCTCGCCTATGGCTGGCCGCCACCAACCAAGTAAAAGTTGCATCAGGATTCCAGGCAGCCACTCCTAGCCATCACGAACGAGGAAGGTTTGCAAAAGTCAGCTAGACTCTATGAACTACTCCAATGTAAGACCATCTGCATGAACACGGGACAAAAAGTCGGACAAATCGTTAATATTTGGGGTGGGTTTTTTTGTGCATGCATGCGTGTGTGCATACGTGCGTGTGGGTGTGTGCCCACGCGCGCGCACGCATGTATGCGTTTCCCCCTTCAATTTAACCTTTGAGAATTGAATAAAATTTTCTAGTATATACAGTGGTGGTTTGATTTCATTTTAAACTAGTCACAGAGTGCTCAGTCTAGGAAATTCCTGGTCATTACATTTGTTTAGGATCCATCTCAGATGCACTGGACCATTTAGGAGACTCCCGACCACTGAGGGTGGTTAGGATAGTGAATTTTCCAGCTCGGGTGGAGGGGCTTGTTTGGAACACATAAAGCAGGGCACAGGACTCATGATAATATCCAAATCTTCCTCTCCAGTCCTCATCACTCTCCCTATCTGAAATCGCACATCTCCACCTGCCTTCAGGACTTTTTCTTTGGGTGTCACCTTGTAGCTAACATGTCCAAAACAGTACCCCTCATCTGCTCACCCAAATCCTATCCTCCCCCTGACTTTCCCATCACTAGAGACAGAACAACCATCCTGCCAGATTCCCAAGCCAATAGCCTTGGTGTTCTCCTCGACTCTTCTCTCTCATTCAACCCATATATTCAACATGTCATCAAATCCTGTCAGCTCAACCTTCACACCATCACTAACATTCACCCTTTCCTCTCCATCCAAATTGCTACTACTCTAATCCAAGCATTAAACTTGTCTCAACTTGACTACTGCATCAACCTGCATCAACCTCCTCACTGACCTCCCTGCTTCCAGTCCATCTACAAGTCCCTCATTTCTCTACAAAACTGTTGTGTCCAAGTCTCACCACTCTTTCGGCCCCTCAAGGGATTTTCCATCAACCTCTGTATCAGAGAGAAACTCCTCACCATCAGCTTTAAGGACCTCTGTCAGCTCACCTGCTCCTAACTCATCCTGCTTTTTTTCTCCTATGGCCCAGCCAATAAATGATAAGAACAATGATAATAATGGTATTTGTTGAACACTTACTATGTACCAAGCACTGTCCCAAGTGGTGTTCACAGGCTTAATCCCCATTATACAAATGAGGTAACTGAGGGACAGAGAAGTTAACTGCCTTGCCCAAGGTCACACTGCAGACAAGTGGAGGGACTGGGCTTCGAACCCATGTCTTCTGACTCCCAAGCCTGCGCTTGTGCCATTAGGCCATGCTGCATCCCCTACAAACTCCTCTCCTTTAATGCCAACCTTCTCACTCTACCGCGATCTCATCTATCTTGCTGCCAACCTCTCACCCACACCCTGCCACTAGACTGAAATGTCCTCCCCAACTTCAAAGGCTTAGTGAAGGCACATCTCCTCCAAGAGGCCTTCTTTGACTAAGCTTTCATTATCTCTGCTCCAATCCCTTATGCATTACCCTGATTTGTTCCATTTACTCACCCCTCACTCAGCCCCACACCACTTATGTCCACCTCTATAATTCATTTATTTAAATTAATGTCTGTCTCCCCCTCTAGATTATAAGCTCATGTTAGGCAGGGAATGTGACTACTAACACTGTAACATTGTTATAATGTATTTACCTAAGTGCTCAATACAGTGCCCAGTACACAATAAGCACTCAATAAATAAGATTTATTATTGATCAAGTTGAGTCTCATTCTCATTATCATTGGAAAGAAATCAGCTGGTTTGAGGAGCCACAGATTCCATTTGATTTTGGGTTTGTCTCTAAATACCTCTGGGAGCACGGGAGCTTCCGTCTCTGGGAAAATGAAAGAGGAATCATCACAGCGGCAAAATGAAGTCACCCAAATGAAGTCTGAGGGTAGGGCATCGGTCAACATGGTGAAAGTTGACCCCTCAAGGATTCCATTAGATTGGCTTAGAAAGAAATGTGGCCTAGTGGATAAACCCTGGGCCCGGAATTCACAGGGCCTCGGTTCTAATCCTGGCTCCACCACTTCTCTGCTGTTTGATCTTGAACAAGTCACTTCACTTCTCTGAGCCCCATTTCCCTTATCTGCAAAATGGGGATTCAAACCCTGTTCTCCTTCCTATGTAGACTGTGGGCTTCATGTGGGACCTGATGATCTTCTATCTACCCTAGAGACTAGTAGAGTGCTTAGCATGTAATAAGTGCTTAGCAACTAGATCTCGCAACCTCCTGTCTCTCCCCACTTCAGTCTATACTTCACTCTGCTGGCCAGATTATCTTTCTACAGAAATGCTCTGGGCATTTTCCCTGCCCATATCAAGCTTAAAACCTAGAGGGGGAGATAGGCATTAATATAAATAAATAAATGAAGAATATGGACATAAGTTTTGTGGAGCAGAGGATGGGCTGAATATGAAGCATTCAAAATGTACAGATATAACTGCATAGGTGACACAGAAGAGAGAGGGATTAATTAGGGAAGGCCCCTTGGGGATAGGTAACCTCAATAAGGCTTTGAAATTGAATGGCATTCTGGAGAGACCCAGAAACACAACAAGGATGCAAAAAGAGTAAGGGCTAGTTGACTCTCTCTCCAAGGCTAGGATAATTTTCCAGAATTCATGAAGTGGACAATTTTGCTTGTATATCATCAGATTATTATGACTCTCTTCCTCTGAAGAATGTCATCATTATTATCACACCCCACCTAAGCATTCCTGTGAGATAGCTAGAGGCAGACGAATTTTATCCTCGAAACCATTTTATAGCCTATTAATAATTTAAAACAATTGAATATAGCTGCCAGATATCTCCCTCGCTGCTCTGTCCCCCAGAATTTCAGTCGCTGAACATATGGCTAAGGAATATATTTATATACATAAAACGATATGTCTATATAGCTATACATCAATATACATCTATATCTGTCTATCTATCTATCTATCTATCTATCTATCTATCTATCTATCGTCACCACCCACCCACTCACCAACTTGGTCATACCCTCGACCTCATCATCTCCTGCCGCTGCACTGTGTCCACCCTCACCAACTCTGAAATCCCTCTCTCTGATCATAATCTTCTCACCTGTCTCCTCACTCACACTCCTTTCCCCTGTAAATCCATATTACTCCCTCACAGAGATCTCCTCTCTCTGGACCCCAGCCATCTTTCGGAGCGCCTCACACCCCACCTCGCTGCCCTCTCCTCTCTACCCAGTCTTGATGATCAGATTACTGCTCTCAACTCTACCCTTTCCACTCAGCTAGACTCACTCGCTCCCCTTTCCCTTCGCCGCTCTCGTACCACTAACCCACAGCCCTGGATCACTGCCACTGTCTGCCTCCTTCGCTCTTATGCTCGAGCTGCCGAACGCTGCCGGCGAAAGTCTAAACACCATGCCAACCTCGTTCACTTCAAGTTTATCCTTTCCTGCCTTAACTCAGCCCTCTCTTCTGCCAGACAAAACTATTTCTCCTCCCTTATTGACACCCATGCCCATCACCCCCACCAGCTCTTCCGTACACTCAACTCCCTTCTCAGGCCCCCGGTTCCTCCCCCTCCTCCTTCCCTCACCCCCAACGATCTGGCCTCCTTCTTCATTAACAAAATCAAATCCGTCAGGTCCAACCTCCCCAAAGTCTCTTCCCCCCTTTCTCCATCCCCCCGGCTCTCAACACTCTCTGCTACTCTCCCATCCTTCCCAGCAGTGTCCTCAGAGGAGCTCTCCTCCCTCCTCTCAAGTGCTACTCCGGCCACCTGTGCTTCTGACCCCATTCCCTCTCATCTCATGAAATCTCTCGCTCCATCCCTTCTCCCCTCCTCAACTTCCATCTTCAACCGCTCACTCTCCACTGGTTCCTTCCCCTCTGCCTTCAAACATGCCCATGTCTCTCCCATCCTAAAAAAACCCTCTCTTGACCCCACCTCACCTTCTAGTTATCGTCCCATATCCCTCCTACCATTCCTTTCCAAACTCCTTGAACGAGTTTTCCACACTCACTGCCTAGAATTCCTCAACAACAACTCTCTCCTCGACCACCTCCAGTCTGGCTTCCGTCCCCTACATTCCACGGAAACTACCCTCTCAAAGGTCACCAATGACCTCCTGCTTGCCAAAACCAACGGCTCCCTCTCTGTCCTAATCCTCCTCGACCTCTCAGCTGCCTTTGACACTGTGGACCACCCCCTTCTTCTCAACACGCTATCTGACCTTGGCTTCACAGACTCCGTCCTCTCCTGGTTCTCCTCTTACCTCTCCGGTCGTTCTTTCTCAATCTCTTTTGCAGGCTCCTCCTCCCCCTCCCATTCTCTCACTGTGGGGGTTCCCCAAGGTTCAGTGCTTGGTCCCCTTCTGTTCTCGATCTACACGCACTCCCTTGGTGACCTCATTTGCTCCCACGGCTTCAACTATCATCTCTACGCTGATGACACCCAGATCTACATCTCTGCCCCTGCTCTCTCCCCCTCTCTCCAGGCTCGCATCTCCTCCTGCCTTCAGGACATCTCCATTTGGATGTCTGCCCGCCACCTAAAGCTCAACATGTCTAAGACTGAACTCCTTGTCTTCCCTCCCAAACCTTGCCCTCTCCCTGACTTTCGCATCTCTGTTGACAGCACTACCATCCTTCCCGTCTCACAAGCTGGCAACCTTGGTGTCATCCTCGACTCCACTCTCTCATTCACCCCTCACATCCAAGCCGTGACCAAAACCTGCCGGTCTCAGCTCCACAACATTGCCAAGATCCACCCTTTCCTCTGCATCCCAACTGCTACCCTGCTCATTCAAGCTCTCATCCTATCCCGTCTGGACTACTGCATCAGCCTTCTCTCTGATCTCCCATCCTCATGTCTCTCTCCACTTCAATCCATACTTCATGCTGCTGCCCGGATTATCTTTGTCCAGAAACGCTCTGGGCATATCACTCCCCTCCTCAAAAATCTCCAGGGGCTACCAATCAATCTGCGCATCAGGCAGAAACTCCTCACCCTGGGCTTCAAGGCTGTCCATCACCTCGCCCCCTCCTACCTCACCTCCCTTCTCTCCTTCTATAGCCCAGTCCGCACCCTCTGCTCCTCCACCACTGATCTCCTCACCGTACCTCGCTCTCGCCTGTCCCGCCATCGACCCCCGTCCCACGTCATCCCCCGGGCCTGGAATGCCCTCCCTCTGCCCAACCGCCAAGCTAGCTCTCTTCCTCCCTTCAAGGCCCTTCTGAGAGCTCACCTCCTCCAGGAGGCCTTCCCAGACTGAGCCCCTTCCTTCCTCTCCCCCCGTCCCCCTCTCCATCCCCCCCATCTTACCTCCTTCCCTTCCCCACAGCACCTGTATATATGTATATATGTTTGTACATATTTTTTACTCTATTTATTTATTTATTTATTTATTTTATTTGTACATATCTATTCTATCTATTTTATTTTGTTAGTATGTTTGGTTTTGTCCCCCTTTTAGACTGTGAGCCCACTGTTGGGTAGGGACTGTCTCTATGTGTTGCCAATTTGTACTTCCCAAGCGCTTAGTACAGTGCTGTGCACATAGTAAGCGCTCAATAAATACGATTGATGATGATGATATCGTCACTAAGTGCTTAAAAGTACATACAAATAACGAAACGTTTCTGTTTTTAATAATAGGAAGGTAATCTTATCCCATTTAAAAGAATTAAAAATTAACCAGATCTTGCTTTCTGACCCACAAGATAATGTCCTAGGAATCCAACAGAGTCCAAAGGTTTATGTCTCGGACCACACCCCAGAAAATGACAACAGCGAGTCGTAGGTATTTTGGAAGAAATACTTTCATCAGTTCTCAGGTTCATCCAGACTATGCTGCTTTTTATATAATTTTGAACAGGCACCAAAGAGGTATGTGAACCTCTCCTTTATGAATGGAACGCAGTTGTGCTCAAGAGAAGCATCTCCAAATTCTTCTCAGAAAATGGAAAGGGATGAAGCCTATTACTACTACCATTCAATCAATTAATCAATTGCATTTATCACATGCTCACTGTGCAGAGAACTGTACTAAGCACTTTGGAATGTACAGGATGAGAGAGACTTTGGAAATGTGATTCCTGCCCACATGGAGCTTACCATCTATTGTGTGCAGATCACTGTATTGAATGCTTGGGAGGGATCTCTCTTCCTCTCTGCAGTCTCACATTTCCTCCTGCGTTCAAGACATCTCTACTTGGATGTCCTCCTGTCACCTCAAGCTTATCATGTCCAAAATAGAGCTCCTTATCTTCCCACTCAAAACCTACCCTGCTCCTCACTTTCCCATCACAATATATGGCACCATCATCCTTCCTGTCTCATATGCACATCACCTTGGCGTTATCCTTGGCTCCTCTCTCTCATCCAACCACATATTCAATCCATCACTAAATCCTGTCAGCCCCACTTTCGCACCATCGCTAAAATATACCATTTCCTCTCCAACCAAACTGCCAGCATGTTTATACAATTATCCTATCCTGCCTGGATTACTGTATCATCTTCCTTTTTGACCTCTCAGCCTCCTGTCTCTCCACATTCCAGTCCCTGCTTCACTCGGCTGCCTGGATTATTTTTCTGTAAAAACGATCAGGACATGTTTCCCCACTCTTCAAGAAACTCCACTGGTTGCTCATCTACCTCTGCATTTAACAAAAACTCCTCACTATTGGGTTTAAATTACTCAATCACTTTGCCTCCTCCTCCCACATCTCACTACTTTCCTATTACAACCAAATCTGCACACTTCGTTCCTCTAATGCTAACGCTCGATCTTGATCTTGTGCCTCGATCTTGTCTACCTCATTACTGACTCCTCACCAATGTCCTGCCTCTGGCCTGTAACAACCTCTTTCCTCAAATCTGACAGACAATTATTCTCCTGCCTTCGTTGCTCCCCGTGGTTTCAGGGGCAACTCTCGGGTTCTTACCCTCTCCGGGTCTTCGGATGTCTCCGGACGTGGCCCGCGCGTTCATACCAGGAAGAGTCAGCCAGAGGTTCAAAGCTTGGTTGCCGTTTATTTGCTATCAGCGGTTACATGGTTGAAAGAGAGAGAGACCGAGAGAGAGAGAGAGAGAGAGGGAGAGAGGCGACAGAGTGGGCGCGCACGTGCACCCCCTTTGTCTTGTTCGTCTCTTATACCCCCCGTTGCCCGGGGGCAGGGTTTTCTCGGGGGATGGCGTATCGAGGCTTTGACCACCCTCCAGCCACTAGCCTAACAACAGCTCTGTCCAGTCACGAAGGGTTTGCTCTGGCTCGCCCCCAGCCACCCGTTGCCAACCATCGCTGGCTGCGGATACGGCCTTGAGGTTGCCTCCGAGCCTTGCAGGTGCAAGCTTGTTTTTCTTGCCCTGGTCTCTTTATCTCCTGTTGTTGAGTCTGTTTGGCCTTGAGACGTTGGGTACGGTTTGTGTGCACATACTGCTTGTCTCATCGCCTTCCCCCGCTCCCTACGTGCCTTGAAGGCATTATTAAGGGCTTACCTCCTCTAAAAGGCCTTCTCTGAATAAGCCCCCCTTTTCCCTATTCCCACTCCTTTCTGCATCGCCCTAACTTACTCCCTTTTATTATCCCTTCTCCTAACTCACAGCACCTATGTACACATCTGCAATTTATTTGTTTATATTAATGTATGTGTCCATCCACTCTAAACTGTAAATTCGTTGTGGGCAGGGATTGTGTCAGTTTATTGTCCTATTGTATTTCCCCATCAGTTAATACAGTGGTCTGCACACAGTAAGAACTTCAGAATGAAAATTGAATGAATGAACGAATGACAAAGGAGTCAGTAAAAAGACCCCTGCCTGCAACGAGCTTAGAGTCTATGTTGGGAAGACCCCACATGCTATGCTGTACCTATTCTAAAAAAAAACACTCCTTTGACCCCATGGTTTCCTCCAGTTACCACTCCATCTCCCTCTCGGCATGCCTCTCTAAACCCCTTGAGGATTGTCTCCCCTAATTGTCTGCCAGACCCCTTCAATCTGGCCTTTGCTTTCTACATTCCAGAGAAACCATCCTCTCTAAGGTCACAAATGATCTCCTTCTTGGGAAATCCAAGGGTATTTACTCCATCCTTATCCCCCTCAACATCTCAGATGCTTTGGCACTGTGCACTGCCTCCTTCTCCTGGAAACGTTATCTTACTTTCACTTCACGGACACTGTCCTATCTTGGTGCTCCTCCCATACTTCTAAACACTCATTCTCAGTCTCTTTAGTGGGTTCCTCCACTTCCTCTCACCACCTAACTGAGGGGGTCCCTCAAGGATCAGTTCTTGATTCCCTTCTTTCTCCTTTTACACCCACTCCCTTGTAGAATTCATTCACTCTCACAACTTCATCTCCCAACTCTAGGCAGATGATTTCCAAACCTCCCTCTCCAGCCCTGATTTATCTCCCTCTTTGCCTTCTCTCATTTCTGCTTGCCTTCAAGACGTCTCTCCTTAGATGTCCTGCTGTCACTTCAAACTTAACATGTCCAAAACATAACTCCTTATCTTCCCACCCTGACTCTGTCTTCCTCCTGATTTTCCCATCACTGTAGACATCACCACCATCCTCCAAAGCTTTCAAGCCCATGAACCTGGCATTATCCTTGCTTCATCTCTCTCATTCAACCCACATTTAATTCTTAATTGAATTCTCATTTAACCTGTCATCAAATCCTAACAGTTCAACTTTCATAATATAAAAAATATCAGCCTTTTCATCTCCATCCAAACTGCTCCCAGGCTGATTCAAATACTTACCTATTCCACCTTGATTACTGCATCAAGCACCTCATTACCTTAGAAAAGTGCTCCAGTGCTTAGAACACTTCTTGGCCATAGTAAGCGCTTAAAAATACCATTGTTATTATTATTGTTACTTTATAATTATTAATTTTTATCTCTCTGTGTCCTATGTCCCCCACTACAGTTCATACCTCACTCTGCTACCCATATCATTTCTCTACAAAACGGTTCAGTCTGCATTGCCCCACTCCTCAAAACCCTCCAGTGGTTTCTCGTCCCCCATCTCCTGTGCCCACCATATCAAAGATAAACTTCTCACCTTCAGCTTTAAAGCTCTCAGACAACTCGCTACCTCCTACCTCACCTGGCTGTTCTCTTCCTGCAAGCCAGCCAGCACACTCTGCTCTGCTAATGTCAACCTAATCACTGCATCTCGATTACTTCTATCTCTCTGATGACTTCCCTCCCAAGTCCTGTCTCTGCACTGGAATGCGTTACCTCTTCATACTAAATATACGATCACTTTCCCCACCTTCAAAGACTTACTGAAGTCACATCTCCTCCAAGAAGCCTTTTGGGCCTTTCCCTGGCTAAGCCTTCATTTGTTCTTCCCCCAGTCCCTTCTTTGTCTCCCTGATTTGCTCCTTTTATTCACCCTTCTATCAACCCCACAGCACTTATGTTCATATCTGTCACTTATTTATTTATATTAATATCTATCTCCCAATCTAGAATGCAAGCTCCTTGTGGGCTGGAAAAGTGTCTACAAACTCTGTTACATTGTTATATCATGCTTTCCCAAGCATTCAGTACAGTGCTCTGCACACAGTAAGCGCCCAGTAAATAGCAATGATTGATTGATTGATTGACTTGAGTCTTATTCACATTATTGAGTGAAAGTAATCCACTGGTTTGAGAGACCACAGATCCCATTTAATCCTGGGTTTCTCCCTAAATCCCTCTGGGAACGTAGGAACTTCCATCTCTAGGCAGTCAAAAGAGGAATCATCATCAATGGCAAAATGAAGTCACCCACCCTGGCATTTTTATGTCTGAGGGTAGGGCATCCGTCAACATACTGAAACGTGACCCTTCAAGAATTCCATTTGAGTGCTCCTAGACTAATGGAAAAAGTTCAAGCCTGGGAACCAGAGACCTGAGTTCCAATCCTGGGTCTTCCACTTCTCTGCCGTACGATCTTGGGCAAGTCACTTCATTTTTCTGGGCCTTCATTTTCTCATCTGCAAAATGGTGATTCAATCTCTGTTCCCCATCCTCTTTAGACTGTGAGCCTCGTATAGGCCCTGATGGTCTTCTATCTACCCCAGGGTCTAGTACAGTGCTTGGCATGTGTCAAATAAACAAAAAACCACAAAAACATATTGCAGCAACATAGCACAAGAGTTTTTTTATTGCAATATTTAATAAATATCTGTATGTGTGAGGACAGACATAGTCTGTTGCTGTAAAAGAGTGCTCAACCTCCCCTCTGTAAGGTGGAAGAGGTAGCTAGTGATAGTGTGTGATAGGCATAGTGTTCCTGCACCCCAACAACAGAACCGAATACAATTTAGTGTGGCTCCAATTTTAACTGAGGACAGGTTGTGGTTGAAATGGACAGCTGGGGAAAGGTGTGGCTGAAGCATGATTTAGGGAAACAAGATAGATTAAAGCAAAAGGGCGATTGAAAACAAAGTGGAGTAAGGCAGGTCAAGAGTCGGTTCCAAACTGATGAGGGGAAAAAGATCCTTTTGATAGCTGTGGCCCAGCGAAGGCAATCAGATGCTATAGGGAAGTTGTAGAATGCCTTCATCTTTGCAAACCACTTTCACATCGACCACCCAATTTTTGTCCTAAAAAGAGCTCTGCGAGATTACTGGGAGAGCCAGAAGGTGGGCACCTTCACTGACTTCCCTGTCTCCATTTTCTCCCCACTCCAGGCTGGTCTTCAGCCTGCAGCCCAGATCATTTTTCTACAGAAACGCCCAGGCTGTGTTTCCCCACTCAAGAACTACCAGTGGTTGCCCATCCCCCTCCACATCAAAGAGAAACTCCTCACCATCAGGTTTAAACCCCTTCATCAAATTGCTCCCTCCTCCTGCACCTGGCTGCTCTCCTATTCATTTATTCATTCAATTGTACTTATTGAGTGCTTAATATTTGCAGAGCACTGTTCTAGGCTCTTGGGAGAGTACAGTGTAACAGTAAACAGACAAATTCCCTGCTCAAAAAAAGCTTAACGTCTAAAGGAGGAGACAGAATATTAACGTGAATAAATAAATTACATATGTGTGCAAAAGTGCTGTGGAACTAGGAGGGAGTATGAATCAAGGGACACAACTCAGGGAAAAGCAGAAGGGAGTGGGAGAAGAGGAAAGGAGGGCTTAGTCAAGGAGGTCTTTTGGACATGATATACATTCAGTAAGGCTTTGAAAGGGAGGCAGTATTGATAAAATGGAGGTACAGTGAGCATGGTGGCATTAGAGGAGCAGAATGTGTCCCCTGAGGCATTTATGTGTATTGATCCCTCGGTGCTAGGTAAGTGATGTATACACAAGTACACATTCATTCAGTCATATTTATTGAGCGCTTACTGTATGCAGAGCACTGAACTAAGCGTTTATAAGTGATGTACATATGCACATATATGTACATACATATAAGTGATAAAGACACAAACCACCCATAGCTCTTCCTTGCCCTGTGATTTTGGTTCCTCTTTTCTACAGGTAGGCTGGGCAACTGTAGATTTTGTGGAAAGTGAGATATGTAATATCTAAATGAATGACCAAATTTCTCATTTGGAATTCCATTTGGAGAAAAGAATGGTTAGTATTTTAGAGCATTTGAGTGTATGTCTCTACATGAAGATCTTTTTGTTCTTATTGATAGCTACTTACACAAAATCTCAACTGGAATTGAAAGCATAATGATGTCAATCTGGGTTCCCTGAATAGTTACTTTATGTTGCATGATGGATAGGATAAGTGGAAAGTAATTGGAAGCCTGTTTTTACATGAGTAAAGTTCAGTGGAGATAGTTTGGGGAGCCTGATGTTTCAGGGCAAATTCACTGAAGTGAGAGATTCTAGCTATAAGGGACAAATTAATTGGATAATGGATCTATATTCTATTTTGCACTGTAGATGAAGACATGGCCAGGAAATTAGGAATATCTTGGGAGGATCTGACTTTGGGCACCAAGAGTACTGAGGAGAACCTCATGGATCAAATCAAAATTATCAATAAGAAACTGGCAAAATAACAATAATAATTGTGGTATGTTTTAAATGCTTACTTTGTGCCAAGCACCGTTTTAAGTGCTGGGATGGATACAAAGGAATTGGGTTGGACACAGTCCCTGTCCCACATGGGGGTCGCAGTCTCAATCCCCATTTTATACATGAGGTAACTGAGGCTCAGAGAAGTGAAGTGACTTGCCCAAGATCAAACAGCAGACAAGTGGCGGAGACATGCTGCTTCTCTATCAATTCAGTAGAATTGTTCCCATGTAGGGGTCAGAAATAACAATGAACCATACTGGCCTAATTATTAGAGAATAGGTCTGGTAGTCAGAAGGAACTTGATTCTAATCCCAGCTCCAACACCTGTCTGTCTACTGTGTGTCCTTGGGCAAGTCAATGAGAAGCAGCGTGGCTTAGTGGAAAGAGCATGGGCTTGGGAGTCAGAGATCATGGCTTCTAAACCCGGCTCTGTCACTTGTCAGCTGTGTAACTTTGGGCAAGTCACTTCACTTCTCTGTGCCCCAGTAACCTCATCTGTAAAATGGGGATTAAGACTGTGAGCCTCACGTGGGACAACCTGATTACCTTGTATCTACCCTAGTGCTTAGAGCAGTGCTTGGCACATAGTAAGTGCTTAACAAATGCCATTGTTATTGCTATTATTTAACTTCCTTGTGACTCAGTTACCTTGGAACCTTGTACATTATGCTTAAATTGTATCTACCCCAGTGCTTCATACAATGCTTGGTATATAGTAAGAACTTAACAAATAGTATAATTATTATTAAAGGCTTCTGCTCTCCCTCTCATCTTACTGGACACCAATCCGTCAGTCAACTAATTGTATTTACTGAGCACTTACTGTGTGGGGGGCACTGTACCAAGTATTGGTTAGAGTTGAAACACAAGAACGTAAGAGACACATTCCCTCCTAAGTCTTCTCTTGTAGAAATGAAGGATGTGTGAAAAGGCAAATATTTCTCCAGTATCTAAGGAGAACTTCCTAACCCTCAACCTTTAGAGTCCCAGTGGTAAGGGAGTCCAAGTATAACAATAACCAGACACATTTGCTGCACACAATTAGCTTACAATCTAGAGAGGTCAAACAGACATCAATACAGACAAATAAATGTCAGATATGGAAATAAGTGTTGTGGGGCTGGGATGGGGGAAACAACAAAAGGAGCCAGTCAGGGTTCTCAAGCACTTAGTGATTCATATTGTACTTTCCCAAACACTTAGTACGGTATTCTGCAGGTGGAAAGTGCTCAATAAATATGATTGATTGATTGAATATTTCAAAATCAATAGAAAATTGCCTGATCTCTTGCTGTTCATTAAAGTCACCCCATCTCATTATTTAGTGATTATCAGTGAGAACTATTCTTCCTGGACCTTCTCACAACAGATGGGAACTAGTTGATGGGAATACTAGGCTTGGAAGAATCACAAAAGCAGTAGCAGTAGGCAAGGAAAAGCTCAAACAGTGCGGCACTGGACTCCCTTACCCCTGGAGCACTGGAGGTTGAGAGTTAGGAAGGTCTCCTTAGCTACTGGAGAGATATTTGCCTTTTCACACATCCTTCATTCACTAAGCAGCATGGCTTAATGGAAAGAGCATGAGCTTTTGAGTCAGAGGATGTGGGTTAAAATCCCAGCTCTGCCACTTGCCTGCTGTGTGCCTCCATTACCTCATCTGTAAAATGGGGATTAAGACTGGGAGCTCCACATGGGACAACCTGATTACCTTGTATCTACCCGAATGCTTGTAACAGTGCTTGGCATAAAGTAAGTTCTTAACAAGTGTTATTATTATTATTATTATTATTATTATTATTATTATGTGATTAACTGTGCCTAGCTCACTCCTCTCTCACATCTGCTGTTCAAACCTTCCATTCTTCATCATACTTCTCCTCCTGCCAATCAACTAAACCGTGTATCTCCCTCTCAAAAATTCACCTTCTTTAGGAGAGTTTACCAACGAATTCAACATCTAACTGGGCATGTCACCTCACTTCTAATGAATTAACATGACTATTATTATCTATTCATCTAGTTACTTAATGGCTTTTGTTTTCTAAGTTTACATCAACGTTCTTTACTCTTTGGCTGAATGTAAATTTGACAATATGAGTCTGCTCATAAGCTTCTCAAGGTCAGGAAATGTCTTTAAGCCCTACTGCATTTTCCCAAAGTCTTTGTTCAGTGCCAGTAAATGCTGAAGATATCCTTATACTTCTGCTAGTGATAATGATAATGATGATAATATCAATTTAAAACTCTACTTCACTTAGCCAAAGTGGACATAGTCTTGGCCAGACACTTTCAAAATATGCTCCCAAAATACAAATATTGCTGGAATGTGAAGTTTCGTAACCTCATCGAATCTGAATAGTAACACATTAACATTAATATTCAAGCACAATCACACTAACTGCTTAATAAATTCTATTATCACTACAACTACTACTACAATAAAAATAGCAGAAAGGAATCATGGGAATGATCACAACCATTAATAAAAATCTCATCCTCGGCACATAGTTCAATCAAATACTCCAGACATTTGTTCACCCTTAAAATAAATCCTATTTTCAAATCTTGAAATAGGCAAGTTTCATACTAATAAGGGCACATATTATCAATCTGAAAATCCATACAGCCACATATAACCATATTAAAGGATGCTTTTCCAGGTAGTCAGGGAGAAACTTTGAGTACACACTGCCAATATTCCTCTCCTTTGGCCCCTTTTCAGAGCTAGGAGTGGATGGAATAGCCTCATGTAGGAGAGGAGAGGAAAAGGAATTGCTATGTCCCCACTCCTGAGCTGAATAATTATGTATGGGGCCTTTCAGCTCATGTGTAGCCCCCCAAAATGTGGGCCTAGTACCGCCTCCACCAAGAGACTATCACCTTAACCTTCCCCACTTATTTCTGTCCTTGATCTTTTCAGGTTCAGTGCTTTGGTGAAACCCCCTCCTCCCTCATCCATCTATTTCCCTCCCCTTTTTCCCTTTAGTGAAGTGGAACTAGGAGACATGGTTTGCTTGTTCCACATTCGGGACCAGCAGGTGGCCCCTTTCCCTGCTAACCTACCTCTCAGGTTCCTGAAGTCATACTTGGTCTCTCTTTACTATTTCTTTTCCCCATGTTTGAACAGTGTTATGCCCCACAGCCTTTCAGGATCCAGTCCCTGAGCCAAACACAACATTTGATGCTCAAAGTCTTCAAATTAATCTGATTCTAAAATGTTAGATGTGAAGAAACCAGAATTTCCACTCAGAGTTATCTTTGGGGCTACATTTATTTTTTCCATGAACTATAATAATAAATGGTTTTATTCTCTGCTAAGAAGTTCACCAACATTTTCAGGGCAATGGCGGTGGAATTACCTAGACTGATAAAAGCCAAATGCCGGAAGCAAAATGCATCAGAACTGAATTAAGAATCTATATTGGTAATCGTGATTATCCCAAGATTCCCTATTGCTGTAATAAGATAGATTATTAGGAACACCAGGAAGAGAGGAATCTGCCATTTTGGATGGTTTGAGATTCCTGAGAGAACAAACTCAGTCACATAGTTTCTCTCTGCCATATATTCTGTTCGCATCATCTGCTTGAGAAAGAAAACAGAGGTGTTTTAGTAAAGTGTCCTCTGAGCAGGGCAATAGTTGTTTTTTAATGATATTTATTAAGCACTTACTATGTACTATTTGACAGTTCTACCATCAAATAATTAACAATTGCATTGGAGTAAAGTAGTATTCCCCCAAGTGTTTACTGATATCTTGGTCAAGTGCTTATCATAAAATATTAAATGTTAATATTGTAAGAAATATCTGAATTTTCCCCCAGGGTGAATGTACATTATATGTATATTTTGTATTGTATTTATTTTACATATTAGAGAATGAGTATGGCCTTGTAGAAAGAATAGGGGCCTGGGAGTCAGAGGACCTGAATTCTAATCCCAGCTCTACCAATTGCCTGCTGTGTGAACTTGGGCAAGTGACTTAACTTCTCTGTGCCTTTGAAATTGAAATTCAATACCTGTTCTCCCTCCTACATAGACTGTAAGCCCCATTCGGGAAAGGGACTGTGTCCAACCTGATTAACTTGTATATACCTCAACACAGTATAATTATTGATACATACTAAGTACTAAACAAATACCATATTTTTATTGTATTTTATTATTGTTACTGTACAACTTGATTAATCACTTAATCAACCTTAAAATCCTTAAATGTGATATTTGTTAAATGCTGACTGTGTGTCAAGTGCAAGGGTTGATACCAGGTAATCAGGTTGGACACAGTCCCTGTCCCAAATGGGGGTCGCAGTCTTAATCTCCATTTTATATATGAGATTACTGAGGTGCAAAGCAGTTAAGTGAATTGCCCAAGGCATACAGCAGACATGTAGCAGAGCCAAGATTAGAACACATGTACTCCGATTCCCAGGCCTGTGCTTTTTCCATTAGAAAACACTGCTTCTCAATCCTTGTGTTGAAACCAGGGGTTTGGGAGGTTGGGGGTAATGAATTATCTTGTATCTACCCCAATGCTTAGAACGGTGCTCAGCACATAGTAAGTGCTTAACAAATACCATTATTATCAATACTTCATATTGTCTTCTTTTTCTAATTGACCTTAATATATGTTGTCTCTCCCAGTCTTTTCCTCTAATATTGTCATTAGACCCTCATATTTTCACCCCTTACTTCAGTCCTGATAGGGTAATCTTATCTTCCTTTTGAGCAGAGCACTGTTCTAATCACTTGAAAGAGTACAACAAAGTTAGAAGACCCAATCCTTGTGGCCTATGGAATTGCTTTTCTGCTTGTGGATTTTATTTTATCTATGAATCTCACTGGGGATTTTTTTGAGATGCTCCTAAAGTCATTTGGAAATCCTTGATTTTATTTGGGACTGAAATGATGTAAAGGCAAATCAAGATATCTAAGATCAGTGTCAGCTCTAGGGCAGGGAGGTAGCATGGCTTAATGGTAAGAGAACAGGGCTGGGAATCAGGAAACCTGGTTTCTAATCCCAACTCCACCGCTTACCGGATGTGTGACAATAGACTTAACTTCACTTACCTTCTCTGTGTCTCAGTTTTCTCATCTATAAAATGGGAATAAAATGCCTATTTTCCCTCCTCCTTTCATAAACTGTGAGCCCCATATGGAAAAGAGATTGTGTACGATCTGACTGTACTGTACCAACCCCAATGCTTAGCACAGTGCTAGAGCATAATTGCTTAAGAAAAATAATAAGTATTTTTCTTGAGTGACTGCTGTGTGCAGCGCACTGTACTAAGTGCTTGGGAGAGTTCAGTATAACAGAATTGATAGGCATGTCCCTTGTCCGCAAGCCTAAGTTATGTATGGGTTGAGAAAAGGTGGACAGAGGTCAGCATGAGGGCTATGGTTGGTAGATAATAATAACAATAATAATAATAATAATAATAATAATAATAATAATAACATTTTTCATAAGTGATAAGTGCTTACAATGTTCAATAATTGTTCTAATCACTGGGGTAGATACAAGATAATCAGGTTGGACACAGTCCCTGTCATACATGGGGCTCACAGTCTAAATCCTCATTTTACAGATGAGGTAACTGAGGCATAGAGAAGTTAAGTGACTTGCCCAAGGCCATACGCAGACAAGTGGTGGAGCCAGGTATAGAACCCACATCCTCTGACTTCCAGGCCCATTCTCTTTCCAGTAGGGCATGACAATAAAAAGGAACCCTGTTCTTGGGGCTCAACTATTCCTAGCAAGCTTTTTGGGGCAGCCACTGTTGCCCCCTGTCTTGATGCTACCTATTTCTTTAGTGAGGCATGTGGTCACTAACTTCACTCCCCACCATCCCTCAAAGGATCTCTAAAGGGAAACTCTTGTCTGTACCCCAGTGAGGAAATTGATTGCCAAAGAGGCTGACCAGCATGATGCCTACACCAAACATCTGTGCTCACCCCACATATTAGCACTAATGTTAACTAAATGGGCTGCCCTTTGCATGTGCTTTACATTCACTCATCTAAGGATCTAATTTATCTTGAGACTTGAGTTAGTCCACCATATTTCTAGAGGCTTACAATGTGCAGAGCATTGCACTAAGCACTTAGGATAGTACAACTTAATGATAAACCATCACATCCCCCTACCCTCAGTGAGCCTAGAATCTAGAGGGGGAGATGGACATTAATATAATAATAATAATAATAATAATAATAATAATAATAATAATAATAATGGCATTTGTTAAGTGCTTACTATGTGCAAAGCACTGTTCTAAGCGCTGGGGAGGTCACAAGGAGATCAGGTTGTCCCACTGGGGGCTCACAGTCTTAATCCCCATTTTACAGATGAGATAACTGAGGCACAGAGAAGTTAGGTGACTTGCCCAAAGTCACACAGCTGACAATTGGCGGAACCGGGATTTGAACCCATGACCTCTGACTCCAAAGCCCATGCTCTTTCCACGCTGCTTCCCTTATTAATATAAGGGAATTAATAATAATGATGCCATTTGTTAAGTGCATAGTGCAGTGCTCTGCACACAGTAAGAGCTCAGTAAATACAGTTGAATGAATGTGCCAAGCACTGTTCTAAGCACTGGTAGGTACAAGGTAATCAGGTTATCCCACGTGGGCCTTACAGTCTTAATCCCTATTTTACAGATGAGGTAACTAAGGCACAGAGAAGTTGTGACTTGCCCGAAGTCACACAGCTGATAAGTGGCAAACCCGAGGTTAGAACCCACAACCTCTGACTCCCAAGCCTGTGCTCTTCCACTGAACCACACTGCTTCTCAATTACAGAATTACAGATATGTACATAAGTGCTGTGGGGCTAGGAATTGGGATGAATAAAGGGAATAAGGGTGATGCAGGAGGGAGTGGGAGAAGAGAAAAGGAGGGTTTAGTCAGGGAAGGCCTCTTGGAGGAGATGTGCCTTCAATAAGGCTTTGAAGTGGGGGAGAATCATTGTCGGACATGAGAAGGGAGATGAATCTATTCTTATTGGTGAATTCTCATCTAAGAACTCACAAAACCATGTTCATTCTGTTATGAACTCTGCATTTATTCGATACCAAGGTCAGTAGAGTCTTGATTATCTGATGAGTTGACATTTTTCAAGAAGAAATGTCTGTTTATTCTGAGGACCACCTATTAGGCATATAAAGTAACTGCCTTAATCAAAGTAGAAAGGAAATGCTGTCTTATTAATAAATTTAAATGGCATGCAAAATTATAAAAAAATATTCCGTGCCTGTTTTTACATTTTTATGTTTGCTTCCCCCAGTAGGATGTAAGCTTTTTTGTGGGCAGGAAACATGTCACTTTGATAGTCTGCATTTCCCAAGCACTTAATACAGTGAACCACACCAAATGGGTGCTCTGTGAATGCTACCACTGATACCTGTTGACCACAGGCCCCTAATTTTTTCCACATCATATACCAGAGTGGGGATAGCTATTCATTAATTTTTTCTATACTTGTTGTATGTTAACCATAACCTGCTAAAGAACAAGGTGAAATAAAAAGGTGTGGAACCTCAAACTGTTTAAGATCCAAGAAGGATTATTCAATCATTCAGTCGTATTTATTGAGTACTTACTGCGTGCAAAGCACTGTACTATGGACTTGGGAGAGTTCAATACAACAACCAACAGACACATTCCCTGTCCACAATGAGTTCACAGTCTGGAGACTTTTAAGGTGAAAAAAGATATCTAAATTGAAGGTGCTCTAAAGAAATGCCTTTTACCTCTCCTTCCTGAATGAATGTGAGCTAAAACGTGAAGGATAATACTTAGACTGCTCTCTTTGCTCTAGCTACAGATACCCAGCCTGGGAATCATGACTGAGGGAAATCATTCCTAACTGAGTTCATTCTCATCGGGCTCACAAACCTTCCAGAGCTGCAGATCCCTCTCTTTGTCTTGTTTCTGCTTATCTATTGTACCACAGTCGTGGGGATCCTGGGCCTCATCTTCCTGACTAGGACTGATTCTCGACTTCAAACTCCTATGTACTTTTTCCTTGGCCACTTGGCTTTGGTTGATGTTGGCCATTCCACAATTGTGGGCCCGCAAGTGCTGGTCAATTTGCTGGAGGAGAGAAAATCCATTTCTTTCTACATCTGTGCCATGCAATTCTGCTGTTTCATTACTTTTATCATTACCAAACTTTCCCTCCTGTCTGCAATGGCCTACAACCGCTATACGGCCATCTGCAATCCTCTGCTCTACAAGCTCATCGTCTCAGAGAAAGTTTGCACTCTGTTAGTTGCCATTCCCTACATCTACAGCTTGGCTATTGCCCTATTTATGGTAGTCTTCACGTTTCGATTGCCCTTCTGTGGCGATAACATCATCGATCATTTCTACTGTGATAGTCTACCCATACTGGCGTTGTCCTGCTCTGACACACATGTCGTAGAATATTTCATTTGGGGGGATTCTACTTTCAATTGGATTTTCTCCCTTCTCGTTGTCCTGGTCTCCTACATCTTCATCATGTCTACCACCCTTAAGATCCGTTCTGCCCAAGGCAGATGCAGTCTTCTCTACCTGTGGTTCCCACCTAGTGAGGGTGACTGTGCTCTATGGGACTCTGATTTTTATGTACTTGTGGCCACCAGCTAGTCATTCATTTGAAACAGATAAAATGACCTCCGTGTTTACATCCAGGTGATTTCTATGCTGAATGCCCTGATCTATAGTCTGAGGAACTGGGAGGTGAAGGAGGCCCTGGAACGAACTTTCACTGCTTGTTCGCTACATTTCAAACTCCTGAAATCCTGAAATCTGTTCAATAAAAAATAATAATACCAAAATCCTGTTAAAAACATCTCTGGACTGTTTCCTTTTAATATAAAGATCAGATAATGAAGCTAGGAAATTAGAAAAGTCCATGCTCAACAATTTGCACCACATCAAAAGGAATTTTCACTCATTTCCAAATGTTCCAGTCAGTTAGGTATTTCACATGAAAATAGAACTTTGTTATCTCATCCTGGGCCAGAAAAGGGCACTAGTCAAGTAAGGAGCAGAATATTCAAATCTTCTCTCAATCTCTGCCTTCTGCCCAGACATATTCCTCTCAGTTTGAGGTAAAATGGAGTGACAGAAGCCTGCCCAATTTCCTACCACTGTTTGGAAAAGGTAGGGATAAGCATAGCTTGGTGGAAAGAGCACAGGAA
The DNA here is from genome assembly GCF_015852505.1 of Tachyglossus aculeatus. NCBI lineage: Eukaryota > Metazoa > Chordata > Mammalia > Monotremata > Tachyglossidae > Tachyglossus > Tachyglossus aculeatus. The sequence goes on along the minus strand of NW_024044829.1, from coordinate 9,115,544 downwards.
TGTGAGTTAGAAGACCTAGGCTCTAGTCCCAGCTCCACTTCTTACCTGCTATTTGCCCTTGGGCAAGTCACTTTACTTCTTTATGCCTCAGTTTCATCATCTGTAAAATAGGGATGAAATTGGGATTAAATACTTGTTTTCCTTTCCCCTTAGGCTGTGAGCCCCAGGTGGGAAGGGACTGTGTCCAATCTTATTTTTCTGTATCTACCCTAGGGCTTGACTCATAATAAATTCTTAATAAATTCCACAACTATCAGTAACCCCACTGCAGTTTCCTTGGGAAAAGTCATCTTGCTCCTGTGACTTATGAATTGATGGATATCTCTTACTCTACAGGCAGGGCAGTCTGGAACACCTCTGGAAGGCAACATCCTTACTGCATTGGTTCCAACTTCTGGGACAATTGCACTATGTTGTCCGGCCTTAAATTAATCAATTTGTATGTCCACGCAGGGTGCGAGGGCAGACCAGCATGAGAAGCAGTACGGCCTAGTGGAAAGAGGACAGACATGGAATCAGAAGGCCCTGAGTTTTAATCCTGGTTCTGCCACTTGTTTGTTGTGTGACTTTGAGCAAGTAATTTCACTTCTCTGGGCTTCAGGTACCTCATCTGTAAAATGGGGATAAATTCTACTCCTTACTGCTTAGACTATGAGCCCTCTGTGGGCCCTGATTATCTTGTATCTACTCCATCACTTATTACAGTGTTTAGCATATAGTAAATGCTTAGCAAGCACCATGATGATGATGATGGTGATGATGATGATGATGATGACTGGACCAGAAATTCAGGGCTGCCAAAAAAGTTTCTGGTCAAATTCAGCACAGGTGAAGTGACCTGAAATTTTTCCAGTGGTGGGAAAAAAACAGAAACAGACAAAAATGTTAACATTGAAAAATTTTAAGCCAAATCATAATGGAGTATGTGAATATAATATAGGAACTGGTCAAGGCATTAGAATTTTCCTAGGAAGTTTTAGGGTCAAAATTTTCACTTATGAATTTTAATAAAAGTCAGCTGTTTGTCAACCAGGAACACTGAAACAAGAAGAGTTTGTGATATTTGATATAACTACTTAACATTCACTAATCCCAAGCAATACGCTTTGAAAGACACCAAATTAAATGTTGGAAATTAAATTCAATTTCTATAAGATGAAATTCCAGTGAAATTCAATTGAATTACTTTTCAGAATCAAAGCAAGAGACCAAGATTGGATCGTAATGACAATTCATTATAAAACTGAGCGCCATGAATTTGCTTATATCCCCTACATGAAAGAGATGGGAGAGAATTTTCATAGAGATGCTGTTACTAAAAATGACTTTAAAATATTGAGTATTGAAAATAACAACTTTCAAATAATAAGCAATTCAGAAAGGATTTTCAGATGAGAAATAATTCTCTTGAAATCGTAGTTACAAAATTTTGAGCAGTAGAAAATTCTTACTAAATGAAAACTGCCTTTCTTAGAGTGGGAGTCCCACATGGGGCAGGAACTGTATCTGAAGTGATTATACATATCTGAGAAGAGTGGTCAACGCACAGTAAGGGTGTAACAGACAGTATTATTGCCATCATAATCAACTCTTTCAATTGCATAAGGGGCTGTGGAGTGTGTGTGTGTGTGTGTGTGTGTGTGTGTGTGTGTGTGTGCATACGTGTGTTTGTGTAGGGGCAGATGGGGCAGCTAAAGAAGCTGCAGGATAGTGGATAAAGTACAGACCTAGGAATCAGAAGGACCTGGGTTCTAATCCTGTCTCTGCCTCTGGTCTGCTGTGTGACTTTGGTCAGGTCACTTCATTCATTCATTCATTCATTCATTTATTCAATCGTATTTATTGAGCGATTACTGTGTGCAGAGCACTGTACTAAGCGCTTGGGAAGTACAAGTTGGCAACGTATAGAGATGGTCCCTACCCAGCAGCGAGCTCACAGTCTAGAAGGGGGAGACAGACAACAAAACAAAACATATTAACAAAATAAAATAAATAGAATAAATATGTACAAGTAAAATAAATAAATAAATAGAGTAATAAATACGTACAAACATATATACATATATACATATATACAGATGCTGTGGGGAGGGGAAAGAGGTAACGTGGGGGGGATGGGGAGGGGAAGGAGGGGGAGAGGAAGGAGGGGGCTCACTTTTCTGTCCCTCAGTTACCTTATCTGTTAACTGGGAATTAAGACTGTGAGCCCCATATGGGATAGGGACTGCATGCAAACTGATTATCTTGTATCTACCCTAGTGCTTAGAACAGTGCTTGTCACATAGTAAGAGCTTAACAAATACCATAATTATTATTATTATTTTTACCCAGTCTACCTTCCACAGATGTAGAGTATTACATATGGCTTCAGAACCTTGCAAAACTCCAAGCATGCAACTTAAAGAAGTGGTCCACTTGGGTTGAGGCAGGAGTAGGAAGGCGTGCCCTGCTGCAGCAATCTTTCATCAACTTCTTTGGTTTTATTTTTTCCCACATGTGGATGACATTTCCTTTTGGAAGCTGTTTTAAGTGCTTTCAGGATAGGCATCATGTCTACTTAGTCTATGGTACTCCCCCAAATGCTTAGTACAGTGCCCTATGCACATTAAACACTCGTTAAATACTACTGATTGACTTTTACCACATAACCAATCAGTGGTATTTATTGAGCATTAACTATTTGCAGAGCACTATTTTAAGAGCTTGGGAGAGTACAAGATAAATTAGCAGACTTGTTCCCTGCCCATAATGAGTTTACAGTACAGAGAGGGGCCTACAATTCCTTAATTCACACTTTCAAATGTCTCTGTGACTCTTGGCCCACTGGGGTATGCTACTGAAAATCTTTATTAAGTTATGCTCAATGTTTACTTTACATATTCTCTGATGAGTCATTCAGGAACAATATTCCAAGGGGAATATATTTCAATATATAGTTTAATCCCATGTAATCTGTATTTTTTACCAGGTGTATTTGGCAGAAGAAGAAACTGGATCATTCATTTTACCACAATGTAACCTGTGCTTTGAAGTAATGGTTTAAAACCCACTGCTTTCCTAAAGGAAATTCCCTTTAAATTATCCAGATAAGAGGGGAAGAGTCAAAGAGGTATGAGGAAGGACTTCTGCTAGAGACTGATGATCTTGGGGATTCCATAACTTCCAGTACTGAGGTATACTGGGCTCTACTGAATGGTGTGATTTCCTGGTAATTAATAATCATAATGAGATCATTGGGGTGGCACAATATCTAGCTTCTTCCTTAAATAGTTAAGCTGAAAAGGAGGGTTATGTGTAAACAGGAATCATTTCATCAACTGCAACAGAGAAAGTAACTAGCTTGAATCAATCAATCAATCAATGGCATTTATGGACTGTGACTGTGAGCCCACTGTTGGGTAGGGACCGTCTCTATATTTTGCCAACTTGTACTTCCCAAGTGCTTAGTGCAGTGCTCTGCACACAGTAAGTGCTCAATAAATGCAATTGATTGACTTATGGAGTGCACAGAGCACTGTACTAAGCAGTGGAAGAGTAAAATAAAACAGAGTTGGCAGACACATTCCTTGCCCACATCGAGCTTACTCTAGAAATTTATAGTCATGCTAGCAAAATTTGGCAGTGATTACAAAAATGACCTGTTCATTAAAAAATTTTTGGTCAACGTGCCAGCCAGAATTCCTGCATTCTTGGGAGCATTCCTGTTGTGGGATTTCAGTCTTCGTATACCGGATTGAAAGAGTAAGGATTTATAAGGATCTCAACCTTTCCTTTGCATAAGGATAAGCCAAAACCCTAGCAAAAGGGGCCATCCAGGAGAGAAGCTTAAGCAATCCTCTTCAGATGTTGCTTGTGGGAAAGGGCATGACCATAGTGGATAAAGCATTGACTTGAGAATCAGAACTGAATTGAATTCAATTCAATCATATTTATTGAGTGCTTACTGTGTGCAGAGCACTGTACCAGAACACTACACTTTCTCTGTTGCAGTTGATGAAACAACTCTTGTTTATACAGAAGGACCTGAGTGCTAATTCCTTCTCTGCCACCTGTATGCTGCGTGACTTTGGGCAAGTCATTTAAGTTCTCTTTGCCTCAGTTACCTCATCTGTAAAATGGGGATTAAGACTGTGAGTCCCATGTGAGACACAGACTATGTCCAACCTGATTAGCTTGTATCTACCCCAATGCTTAGAACAGTGCTTGAAACATAGTGTTTACCAAATACTATTGTTATTATTATTGTTAATAAGCCAGGGAAATCTTACTTGCTTCTCAAATTGTAATAATAATAATAATAATAATTATTATTATTATTATAATAGCATTTATTAAGCACATACTATGTGCAAAGCACTGTTCTAAGCGCTGGGGAGGTTACAAGGTGATCAGGTTGTCCCATGGGGGGGTTCACAGTCTTAATCCCCATTTTACAGATGAGGTAACTGAGGCACAGAGAAGTTAAGTGACTTGCCCAAAGTCACACAGCTGACAATTGGCAGAGCTGGGATTTGAACCCATGAACTCTGACTCCAAAGCCCGTGCTCTTTCCACTGAGCCACACTTCTTCTCCACAATAATGTTGGTATTTGTTAAGTGCTTACTTTGTGCCAAGCATTGTTCTAAGTGCTGGACATTGCAGTAATATTTACTGAGTGCCCACTGGATGCAATGCCCTGTACTAAGCGCCTAGGAAATGAAAAACAGAAAAGTGACTCTCTACTCAACTGTTTACACTCCAATGGAAGAGATACAGAAGAATATTTACAAATAGGTTAATTGAAGCAAGGAATTAAATTACGATGACAATTTCCTGTCCACAGAGCTACAAATCCAGTAGCTACAAATTCAATCCTCTTTTATTGATGATGGTTTTTAAAAGGTGGTTTCTATCTAGTATTTTGCTGAACTTCAAAAGCATCCTCATCCCTGCTCACCTCCCGTACTGACTTCCCAAACATTTCTTATGAAAAGCTTACTTGAAAGCTGAAGGGAAAAAGACCCAACATGAAAAACAATGTTGAGCCTGATTACCCTCTGTGCCTAAGGGGAAAATGGGGTGCCTTGAGACTGCAAAAGGAGATTCCTATGGATGTGAATAAAAGGCAATAATGCATTTTTCTACCTTATCCAGCTTGGGGAGTGAACCCAACAATTCCTAGATCCCTCACAGGGAGTGTCAGGGGAGAAACAGTGTATATTACTGACAATTCAATGTCGGGCCCATTTTCCAGCGAGCTGGCTCCTTGAGATTTAAGAGCCATCTTGGAAGGAAGTGGAGAGGCAGACTAGGCAAGCCATTTTGCCCAGGGATGATTCTTCGATTGCAGCAGGCACACCCCTGCTTCGAATGGAGATTAGAGGAGGGGTCTGTAGCAGGCACATACCTGCGTCAAATGGAGTCTAGAGGAGGAGGTGAGGGGTGTGAGTGACTTTCCACTCGGGGCTTATTGGAGGGACCTCAAGAACTGCAGCCAAATGGCTGTAGTGCAGTGACTTGGCAGCCTCAAGAACTCTTCAGTAATAAGCCTTTCCTCTTCACAGTTCCTCTACTGAAATTTGTTTCTACTTCTGCCTAGGGTAAATGGTTTCTTTTGTGTCTGCAAAATGAAGCCTTGAAATAATTTCCCTGGAGAAGGAGTTCATTGCATGGTAAAGTTGCCTGAGTTTCTGAAGGATATTTGGGAACTAATGAATTCCCTATCCTTATCAAGGCTGCACCAACCATCGGACACAAACTACTCCGTGCCACCTGTAAATGAGAACAAAACATTAACCTGTTCAAGTACTGTTTCAACGAGCTCACTCTCACCCTTTGAAGATTACCAATGAACTGAAGATAATCAACATCCCTAGTTTTCTTGTTAGGAAGGTCTGTTACTTAAGATTCTTTATTCTGTCCTTGTCAAGTCCCTAAACAGTACACCACACCAAATGATCACTCAATAAATAATTATAATAATAATGATGGCATTTGGTAAACGCTTACTATGTGTGAAGCACTGTTCTAAGCGCTGTGGGGATACAAGGTGATCAGGTTGTCCCACATGGGGCTCACAGTCCCCAGCTAATCCTCGTCTAATGTGGTGGCTAATCCCGGCTCCACCACGTGTCTCCTGTGTGACTTTGGGCAAGTCACTTAACTTCTCTGTGCCTCAGTTACCTCATCTGTAAAATGGGAATTAAATCCTCCTTCCAGTGTGATACTTGGAGCCTCATGTGGGACAGGAGCTGTGTCCAAACCAACAACCTTGTATCTAGTTTAGTGCTTAGTGCAGTGTCTGCAACATAGTGAGAGCTTAACAAAATATCATAAACAATAAAGACTAAGGTAACTATTTATCTTATGGCAGGTGGGATGGTCACAAATTTTTGAGTCCTATTCTCCTGAGCCCAAAGTGATAGTACAGACTACTTGATATGCCTCTCTCAGCTAAAAGTCAGGAGAGGGAGCACAAAAACATCAGCAGAGAGAGCAACAGTAGCAGGTAAGTAAAGGAGAGACAGCCAATACTACTCACCCACTTTGTCTCCTCCTTCCTACCTTTTCTCTTTTCTTTCATTGTCATTGCCTTACTCTCCCTTTCCTGTTCCTGCCATGGCTGCCCCAAACAATCAACCAATCAATCCGATTTATTGAATGCTTGCTGTGTGCAGGGTGTTGTGCTAGGCACTTGGGAGAGTACAATATAACACTATAATAGACACTTTATATGTGCCCCAAGCACATCTATCATGACCGCATCTGCGGCTGTTTGCTAGGAGCTTCTGGAACTGCCTTTTCTGTGTGCAAGGCAGCCATGCCTGGGATCTAGAGGGAGCAAGCAGCCCCAGCAACTATTGCTGTGACAGCTGGGGCCATGGAAATGGAAGATGGCTGATGACAGTAATGGAAGAAGGTTGATGTCAACTATTGAAGAGTGTCTAGATAAGAGTTGGTGACTCTTTCACTATGTGTGCCTTTATATTCAACTTTGTGTATGTGTATATCCTTGCCAGTAACCACTGCACGGTCCTTCTCTGTCCCTCTCTGCTGATTTTTTTAATTTGTTTTTCTTCTAGTTCTTTCTCAATGACTGTTTCAAAGTGTTTTTATCTATTACTGTCTCATTTTAATTCTTCCTGCCTAACCTTAATGTATTCCCATGACTGTCTCCTCATCTAGACTGTAAGATCCTTGAGAGCAAGGATCATGTCTACTAATTCTATTCTACTCTTCCTTCTATTGAGAACAGTACTCTGCACATAGTAGGCATTCAATAAATACTTTGGAATGATTAATAGATTTACTCTGCTCCTTTATTCACCTGTATTTCTCTGCCTTTGTAAATCTCTCTTTTAATTGGTTGATTGACTGGGTCTCTTATGTTCTGATTCTTTCTGTCTTTATAATAATAATAATAATAATAGTATTTGTTAATCACTTACTATGTACTAGGCACTATTCTGAGCAGTGGGGTGGATACGAGCAAATCGTGTTGGACATGTCCCTGTCCCACATGGGGTATTTATGTCTTGTAGTTTCTTGACCTCTCCCAGAGAAGCCCATTCCTTATCAAGCTTTGAACGCCATAAATAGTCACATTAAGACCTGTAAAAATCAATATTGCTTCCAATTTCTGTTTCAAATTTACATGTGCTATAGGTTTTGTAGCAAACTGATTGTAATCTCCCAAGACACTTTGAAAGCTATAAGGCATTTCATTTCATTTAGACTCCTTACACCATACCATATACCCATCATTTTAATTCCTAGCAGGGCAGCAACTAAATTCGACTGAATTTACTGAGCACTTACTGTGTGCATATCACTGTCTTCTGGAAGGAGTACTATGTGTGAGTGAGCCTTTGATAAATGTGGTTTCTAGGAAAAAAACAGGTGTGTTGCAGCAATTCTTGATTAAATGTTCTGATTCATTCATTCATTCAATCAATCATGTTTATTAAGTGCTTACTGTGTGCAGAGCACTGTATTAAGCACTTGGGAAGTACAAGTCGGCAACATATAGAGATGGTCCCTACCCAACAACGGCCTCACAGTGTAGAAGAGGGAGACAGACAACAAAACAAAACATGTGGACAGGTATCAAAATCGTCAGAACAAATATAATTATACCTATATGCACATCATTAACAAAATGAATAGAATAGTAAATATGTACAAGTAAAATAGAGTAGTAAATCTGTACAAATATATACAAGTGCTGTGGGGAGGGGAAGGAGGTAGGGAAGACGGGGGATGGGGAGGAGAGGAAAAAAGGAGCTCAGTCTGGGAACTCTTCCTGGAGGTGGTGAGCTCTCAGTAGAGCTTTGAAGGGAGGAATAGAGCTAGCTTGGTGGTTGTGTGGAGGGAGGGCATTCCAGACCAGGGGAAGGATATGGGCCGGGGGTCGATGGCAGGACAGACGAGAACGAGGAACAGTGAGGACGTTAGTGGCAGAGGAGCAGAGGGTGTGGGCTGGGCTGTAGAAGGAGAGAAGGGAGGTGAGGTAGTAGGGGGCAAGGTGATGGAGAGCCATGAAGCCGAGAGTGAGGTGTTTTTGCTCGATTCGTAGGTTGACAGACAACCACTAGAGATTTTTGAGGAGGGGAGTGAGATGCCCAGAGTGTTTCTGTACAAAGATAATCTGGGCAGCAGAGTGAAGTATAGAATGAAGTGGGGAAAGACTAGAGGATGGGAGATCAGAAAGGAGAGTGATGCAGTAATCAGCCTGATAGTTAATGCAACTTCCTAAGTCCCCAAAAGAGAATTGTTAGGCCACAAAAATCATCTTTATCCCACCAAATATTTGTCCCACCGAAACTGCTCCATCCTCTCAGATATCCTCTACTCCCTCTCCTCTCTAACCATCCCTCCTCTCTTTTTATTGTTCACTATATTACCAGGTTAAACGTAGGCAAGTCTCTGCTGCAAGTTCATTCAAGAGTTTGCTACGTAAAATTATTCCTAAAACAAAGGAAATCAATTGATAAGAAGCGGTTAGGGTGCTTTAGGTTCCCTGGCTTATTTTCTGCATATCAGGTATCTTAGTGCCATTTTTTTTTCTTTTTTTAGAACCTGATCTTATTTTCATGTTTATTCCTATCAACACCCAAATCATTTCCCAAGGCTCCTTTCCGGATGCAGCAGACTGTAACACCATCTTTGACAACTCACCAGTGTTCCCCTGTAAATACAGTCACTTGGGGAATATTTTAAAGTCAAAGTTTGCAAATCAATAAATGTGTTAATTGCACAATGCATACCTACGTCTGAAAATCTGTTCCCAAAGGAATTATTAAAACTGGGGCAGGATTGTAGTCCCTTTTGTGTACATAGAATATTTTTTAAAGGCAGTTGAAGTCAGTTATTCCATACAATTTCCAATGAAAAATTAATATATTGTCAAACACCTTTATCAGTTATGTGTGGGCTTTAAGATAATGATTGGGTTCATACTGATGGTCAGGCAATTAATTTATCAATAAGATATTCCAATTTTAGCCATTTGTTATATGACCTGTAAGGAAAGCATAGTCCCAAAAGAAAGACGAAGTGATTATTACACCCTCAAACTGTCATTTAAGGTTGAAAAGAAGTAGCATTACCTAATTGAAAGAGCATGGTCTTGGGAGTCAGAGGACCTGAGTTCTAATCTCGGCTCCACCACTGGTCTGTTGCATAACCTTGGGAAAGTCACCTCACTTCTCTGTGCCTCAGTTATCTCAACTGTAAAATGGAGATTTAATATCTGTTCTCCTTCCATAGGGACTGTGTCTGACCTGATTAGCCTGTATCTACCCCAGGGCTTAGAACAGTGTTAGACACATAGTAAGCACTTTTAAAAATTCCATGAAAAGGACTTATAAATTGAGAAAAATAAAATGAAGTTTGACTTGAATGGAGGGGGAGGTCAATTAATTAATCAGTAGCATTTATTGCCTTTCTCAGGCTCATGCCTGGAGAGTTTCCAGTACTCTACCAGTCTCGACTATGGGAGGGGGAGTCAAGAGGAGGCATACCCATTCCATTACTAGCTTGGGTAGTGGCTAGAGAGTGAAAGGGAATCCCCTACAAGTCAAACCTCACCTGTGCTGGGCAGCAGCAGCATGGGAGAGCATCAAGGGTGGAGACTCAAGTTTATTAGAGAAGGAGCGTGGCTCAGTGGAAAGAGCAAGGGGTTTGGAGTCAGAGATCATGGATTCGATTCCCGACTCCGGCACATATCGGCTGTGTGACCTTGGGCACTTCAGTTAACTTCTCTGAGCCTCAGTTACCTCATCTGTAAAATGGGGATTAAGACCATGAGCCCCACGTGGGACAACCTGAACACCTCCTATCCACCCCAGCGCTTAGAACAATGCTCTGCACATAGTAAGTGCTTAACAAATGCCATTATTATTATTATTATTATTATTATTATTATTATTATTACTGCATGGAAGGGAGCAATAGTAAACCACTTCCATATTTTTACCAAGAAAACTTTATGGATAATCTACCAGAACGATTGCAGATGGAGGTGGGGTGTTCCATGAGAAATGTGTCCATGGTATTGCTATGGCTCAGAGATGACTCAAAGGCATTAGACAAGACAAGTATTTATTGAGCTATTAATGTGTAAAGAGTACTGTACTAAGCATTTGGGAGAGTACAGTTCAAGAGTTAGTAGACACATTCTCTGGACACAGTGAGCTTCCAGACTAGAGATACATTTTTTCTCTAGTTCTTGTGACTATTTTATAATAGTAACAACATTAGTGATATTTCCTAAGAGCTTACTATGTGCAAAGCACTATATTAAGCCTCCGGGTAAATACAATGTACTCAGGTCTGACTCAGTCCTTGTTCCACATGACGTTAACAGTTTAAGGGGAAAAAAGAACATACGTTGAATCTTCATTTTACAAACGAAGAAACCTAGGCATGGATAAATTAAGTGGCTTACACGAGGTCACACAGCAAGAAAACGAAAGAGCCAGAATTAGAACGGGTTCTCTGATTCCCACGCTCTCTTTTCCCGAAGCATTTGTTTGACACTTATTATGTGTCACATAAATCAAATTTAGCGAGTTCTTTCTGTGTGTAGTCCACTGTACATAGCCAAGCACTGTCCTAAACACTGGGGTAGATACAGGTTAATCAGGTCAAACCCAGTGCCTGGGCCACTTGGGGCTCAAGGTTAAGGGACATAGGAAAAGGTTCCTAACAGCTACTAGCATTTCAGATGAGAGGAATCACTTTCCCAAGAGGCTTGATCATAAGTAAACCTAAGATTATCACCATTCTGAATTTTAGCATGACTTCTATTCACCTCCCTCCTTCCTCACCAACCCAGAGTTCAAGTAGAGAAGCAACTCTCAAAGGCCGATCTGTCAGATACAGTACTGAGCAGTCAGGCTGTTACAGCTGTTGCCTTCCTAGCTGCCTCTTCATTTTCTGGGAAGTAAATTCATTCCTAAGTGGGTGGAGGAGAAAAAGAATGGATGAAGCATGCCATGTCTGAAAGTCCCAGCTTCTGTGAGGAAGTGGAATTTCTCAAAGGATTTTGCTTTTACCATTAATGATGTCTTTACCTGGAAGCTGACAGGAGTTCTAGCAAGATGCAAAAGGATGACTATTTAATTTGCTGTGCAAAGATATCGACCTAGAGTTACCTAAAGACTACAACAATCACCTTGATTTACTTTTCTTCCACTGACCTTTTGAGGAAAGAACCGTGGAGACTGGAGGACCAAAACTGACAGGCCAAGACTGTAATCTGTGGAGTGTGCTATATTTTCTCACACACAGGAGAACATTATCTGTTTTCACGTTCTTGTCCCTCTTTATAATCTTTACTATCTTCTTCCCTGCTTGTGGCCTCCATTTATATGAATTCTGTTCTCCCTCTGCCTCCTGTCCTTCCTCATATCTTTTTTGAGCTCCCTTCTCTCTTCCTTCTCACAAAGGGTTCCATCCAGACGCTTCTCCTTTTGTCCTCACATTCATGAGACTTCTCCCTTAACTGCTTCTCTTCTCTTTGTCTCATAAGACTATTAGATTGCTAATAAAATGTCAAGGAAACAACAAAATCTATTAAAGGCTATGGAGGTGATGATGATGACAATGGAATTTATGAAACACTTACTACATGTCACGCACATGTCATGTTAAGTGCTAGGGTGGACACAAGATTATCAGGTTAGACCTGCTCCGGTGGGGCTCACAATTTAAGGAACTGGATGATAATGTGTGTATATTTAAATTCCATCATTCCCTTGAGTAAAAAAAAAAATTGCATTCTGTGTCTTCTTTTCTGGATTAGTTTTAAACAGTAACTCCTAGAGATGGAGAACTGTTTTTTGTGGTTAATTAGGTTTTAAAAAATTAAGTTAATATAATGAGGTAGAGCAATACCATGATCAGATAGGTACATATACAATTCTGATTCAATTTTTGTGGACCAAACATATTCATGGACATGAAGAGAAGACAATTTCATATTGAGGACATGTCATAAATTTAAGGTTCCTGGAGTTCTTAATGTGGGCCACGTATTATACTAGGAACTGGAGTAGCTACAAGATAATCAGGACAGACACAGTCATTGTCCCATATAGGGCTCAGGTCCCATGTAGCATGTCCACATCAGACAGATACCAGAGCAGCTGAAAACCTGGCTATCTGGTTATAAAATCAGACATCTAACCACTTATTAAGAACAGGAACAAGATTTTTTCTCTTTCAATCACCTACAGTAAATACTACATTTGGCAAGAAATGCATTGCTTCCAAGTATCTCAAGACAATAAAAATGAATGTCCTGCTGGAGATCTCAAGTCTTGCAAAAATCTATAGCTTTAGAAATACATATGGGCAAGCTTTAGAAATACATATGGGTAGGGTTTTGAGCCTATCATTTATAACTCTTTGAGCAGGCACTTGTTGAGTGGATATTATTGGAAAGAATCTTTACATTCTTATTCATAATTATTCTGGATAACATGACGATGATCATAATAATGGTCTCTGTGAATATGACATGATTACAACCACATTACAATTATTCTTCAGCCACATGTCTTTAACAGAGGTTGGAGGAACAATGCCTAGATGAAAACTTCACACACTCATCCCTTTGTCATATCATCTTCCATTCCTCTCATTCCTTCTTTTTCAATCACTGCAACTCACCCTAAAGCAACACTGGAGAAGAGAAATGGAAACATTAATCTAGATTTGCAATTAGCAAACCTACCTGGGCAAGGAAGATGTTTTCCAGGGACATCGAAGGTCAGAGGTGTGTTTCATAATGGAGGATTTATACTATGTTTATAATTCATTGGCCAACTCCCTGAAGGATTTCTTCAATTTACCCAGGGGAAAAAAATAACAAAGTGTTACTCCTTGAAACACCTCTGTTGAGAAATATTAATTTGAAGAATCGAACTATCTTGAAATGAGGGATTGGAGTGACAATTAGTGTGATAACCTGTGTTCTTCCCACTGTACACAAACTTCTTTTTAAATTTCATGATAGAATTGGCTGCTTTCATGTTGAATCACATCATTGTGGTGGGGATAGCATCTACCAAATCTGTTTTATTGCACTCTTCCAAGCACATCATGCAGTATTCTGCACACAGTTAGTGCTCAATAAACGTCATTGATTGATGATTGATTGAAATGACTTTTATTTTATGAAATATGCAGTAGATTTGCACTATTCGGCTTTAATTTAATCCAAACACACAATTATGAACTAATACCTTCTAGTATTTCTTAGTCTTCTGCTTTCAGCACTGTCCCATAGAAACAGGACATGTACTAATGGCCTCTTTCCTGTTGTAAAAGTATTTCATGTAACTAAAATGTCCTTGACTAGGCACAAGAATCACATGAAAATACTCACGGTCATAAATGACCATATTTGACTCTGGATCAGTAATGCAGTAGTATTACTGGGCAAGTCAGTCTGTTCCAGGGATGTATTAGTAGGTGTATTGACTGTCACAACTTGGGTATGATCTGCCCACAGTATTTGGTTTTGATCAGAACCCTAACATTTTAAAATCGGAGCAACTGGAGGAGTCCAGTGAAAGATAACAAATATGAATAAAGAAATGTAAAACAGAACCAGTGAGGATAGGTTTTGAAATTGTTTGCCCTAGAAACTTCACTATTAAGGATTTTGTTCTAAAGCTTGGATTTGTTCTCCTAAATGCATTACCTAGGAGAGTTCATACTGAAACTTCTAAGTCAACCCACTCAGCTATTCGGATGTCTCTCTGCTGTTAGCAAATTCACAGGGAAGAGAAACATGATAGGTTATTAAAAGGAAAATTAAGGATATTCAAAGAACATTCCTAACCACAAAGACGGATGTCAAGAAGCAGTATAGCCTAGTGGATAGAACACGGGCCTGTGAGTCAGAAGGACCTGGGTTCTAATCCAAGATCCACCACTTGCCTACTGTGTGACCTTAGGCTAGTCACTTAACTTCTCTGTGCCTCAGTTACCGCATCTGTAAAATGGGGTTTAAGATTGTAAACCCAACGGGGAACATGGACTGTGCCCGACCCGAGTATCTTGAATCTATCTACCCCAGGGCTTAGAACAGCCTGGCACAAAGTAAGTGCTGAACAGAAACCATCAAAATAAAAAAGAAGGGCAGCCACCCTCTCTACCAAACCCTTTTGGGTGATGGGTCATGGACAGAAGCAGAATGGAAGGCTGGGGGACCATTGGTGTGAACCAGTATGGCATTTCTTAGGGCCAAAATTCAAAATATAATGGATCAGCTTCCACCTTGCCCTTCCTTTGGAGATGAAGTCACTTGCTTTCAGCCAAACCTATGGCTAGTCTGACAGTGCTGATGCATTTATCCCGCTGCTCAGTACAACGTATGGAACATAATAAGTGCTTTAAAAATGCCAAGATTGTTATCATTATTATTATTGAAAGCTACATTTTCATGATTCTTGAACAAACCAGCCATTTTATTTGTTTTGATGGTGTTTGTTAACCACTTTGTATGTGGCAGGCACTGAACAAACTTCTGAGGTAGATATAAGCTGATAGGTTGAATACAGTCCATGTCACACATGGGGCTAACAGTCTTAATCCCCATGTTACAGATAAGGCAACTGAGATACAGAGAAATAAAGTGACTAGCCTAAAGTCACACAGCAAAGTGGCAGAGTCGGTATTAGAACCCAGGTCCTCTGACTCCCAGGCCTGTGGTCTTTACACTAGGCCACACTGCTTCCCAGATTCCTATGGAGCACTTGTATTTCAAGTCTCACCTACATTTAAAGTTCAAATGAAGGACTATGTGGAGCATAAGCACTGGGAAAATTGTCTCCCTTACCGATTTCTGGGAGAAAAGTGAGGGAATTGTTTAGTGGCTCCTGGGTGTGATGGAGATACTCCTCTCCTAGTGTCCTATAGGGAGGTCATCCAGGAAACTCAACTTCTTTTCTTTGTGTGAAATTCCTATGCGAGATGCTGCATGTACTCCTGGGGACCAAAGAGAGGAACCAGGGTTTAAAGGTTATAATTTATTGTAAAATGGAAGTATTGCCCTTTCATTTACCTATTTCCTCAAGGCAGCTTTTACATATTTGTTCCTCAGGCAGTAGTTCAAAGGATTCAACATTGGACACACAAATGTATAGATAACAAATATTATCTTGGACTGCTCTATAGAATGATCCTTCACAGGTCTCACATATGGCAGAAGAGTGACCCATAAAATAAAGTGACACCCATCATGTGGGATCCACGGGTGGAAAACACTTTACTCCTTCCCTCAGAAGACTGGAGCAGGGAGGTCAGCCAGGAGGTTGATGCAGTAGTCAAGGCAGGATATAAGTGCTTGGGTCGACATTCACTGAAGTAAATAGAAATAAATTAAAAATAAAGATGAAAAAAATGGTTTTGAATTCCTTTCATGATCCCCCTACCAATACCTTGAAATACCTTGGGATGCTTTAATGGGGCTCTTATTTCTCATTAGAGATAGTGTACCAGAATACAAGATAAGGAGAAGCCAGACAGACCCTAAGACTCTCTTATTGGATAATTGGGTTGAGGAGAGAAAATTCAGGACCAGGGTAGAGGGCTAACATTCTCTCCCTCAAGAAATTACACAACTTGAAGTTTTGTATTTTCTTAAAATAAAGAACACGTTTTTGTTCTGTTTTGCTTGTAAGGCATTTGTCAAATTCTTACTTTGTGCTAGGCATTGTATTAAGTGCTGGAGTGGATACAAGCTAATCAGTTTGCTCACAGCTGAAGGCCCATATGGGGCTCACAGTCTTAATCTCCATTTTACAGATGGGGTAACTGAGATTCAGTAAACTTAAGTGACCTGCCCAAGGTCGCACAGCAGACAAGTGCCTGAGCTGGGATTAGAACCTCGCCAACCTATCCATTAAATCATCTTGCTTCTCACTTCTCAAGATCTAAAGGTCTTAAAAGTCAAGCCCCAGATCCTCTCCTTGAAAAAATTCTATCGTGAGTATCTGTAGTGATAGTAGCATGGCTTCAATCACATACTACCAAGCACAAGCAAAGAAAGTAAAAGAACAGGAAAAGAAAAGCATCATAACATGATATTGTCCATTGGATAATATCACAGATGGTAGGTTCATTATTGATTATTAGAGGAAAAGATAAGCATTATAGAAGATTCAAGAAAATCCGTATATAGATGGAAGGGCCTGGGTTCTTAGGGCTATAGAATAATAATACTGATAATTAATTATGGTATTTGATAAGCACTTAACGATGTTCCAGGCACTGTACTAAGCACTGGGATGGATATAAGCAAATCGGGTTGAACACAGTCCCTGTCACACGTGGGACTCACAGTCTCAATCCCCATTTTACAGATGAGGTAACTGAGGCCCAGAAAAGTGAAGTGACTTGCCCATGGTCACACAGCTGACTAGTGACATAGTCAGAATTAGAACCCATGACCTTCTGACTCTCACGCCAGTGCTCCACTCACTACGCTATGCTGCTTTTTGATATAACTCTAGAAGATAGAGCTAACACTGAGCAAGTACAATCTTATTACAATTCCTCCAAATGAACGTGGCTCAGTGGAAAGAGCATGGGCTTTGGAGACAGAGGTAATGGGTGCAAATCCCGGCAATCCCGGCTCCATCAATTGTCAGCTGTGTGACTTTGGGCAAGTCACTTAACTTCTCTGTGCCTCAGTTACCTCATCTGTAAAATGGGGATGAAAACTGTGAGCCCCCCACGGGACAACCTGATCACCTTGTATCCCCTCAGCGTTTAGAATAGTGCTTTGCACATAGTAAGTGCTTAATAAATTCCATTATTATTGTTATGAGCTTCGTTCCCACTTTTGGAGACAGACTTTCAGGCTCGACCGATCATTGACGTGAAGCAGCGAGACAGTTCTCATATTCTTGTGCTCTTTATTTGTAAATTGTTATAGGGAGTTGCTGTAAACTCACTGTGTGGAGGGAATATATCTGTTTATTATTGTATAATACTCTCTCAAGTGCTTGGGAAACACAGTAATTGTTCAATAAATATGATTGACGATTGGCCCGCAACCTTGGTGTCATCCTCGACTCCACTCTCTCGTTCACCCCTCACATACAAGCCATCACCAAAACCTGCCGGTCTCAGCTCTGCAACATTGCTAAGATCCACCCTTTCCTCTCCATCCAAACCGCTACCCTGCTCATTCAAGCTCTCTCATCCTATCCCGTCTGAACTACTGTATCAGCCTCTTCTCTGATATCCCATCCTCGTGTCTCTCCCCACTTCAATCCATACTTCACGTTGCTGCCCGGATTGTCTTTGTCCAGAAATGCTCTGGGCGTGTTACTCCCCTCCTCAAAAATCTCCAGTGGCTACCAATCAATCTGCGCATCAGGTAGAAACTCCTCACCTTCGGCTTCAAGGCTCTCCATCACCTTGCCCCCTCCTACCTCACCTCCCTTCTCTCCTTCTACAGCCCAGCCCAGACCCTCCACTCCTCTGCCGTTAATCTCTTTACTGTGCCTCGTTGTCACCTGTCCCGCTGTCGACCCCCGCTCATGTCAGCCTCCTGGCCTGGAATGCCCTCCCTCCCAACATCCGCCAAGCTAGCTCTCTTCCTCCCTTCAAGGCCCTACTGAGAGCTCACCTCCTCCAGGAGGTCTTCCCAGACTGAGCCCCCTCCTTCCTCTCTCCCTCGTCCCCCTCTCCATCCCCCCATCTTACCTCCCTCCCTTCCCCACAAAACCTGTATATATGTATAAATGCTTGTACATATTTATTACTCTTTATATATATATATATATATATATTTATATATATATAATAGATATAGATATATATATATATCTTCTATTTATTTTATTTTGTTAATATGTTTGGTTTTGTTCTCTGTCTCCCCCTTCTAGACTGTGAGCCCACTGTTGAGTAGGGACTGTCTCTATATGTTGCCAACTTGTACTTCCCAAGCACTTAGTACAGTGCTCTGCACACAGTAAGCTCTCAATAAATACGATTGGTTGACTGATTGACTCATTGACTGAATGAATATTTTCTTGATAACTCCTAAGCGCTTTGAAGAACTCAATTACAAAACTACCTAGTGAAAATCCAGCCTTGTTAAAAAAAAAAGCATTTTGGGAGCTCCTGCAGGAGCATGTGAACAAGCAATTGGATGATTATTTTCTAAGTGAGTCTTCAGTCTATCAGTTGCCTAACCCAGTGTTTCTACTTTATGGATCATGTCTTGACTTAGGACCCTCACCTTCTAGTTCCAAGTTTTCTGTATTTACTACAAGTTTATGTTCTGACCAGATGATGGGGGTGATTTTTAAAGTCTGAAACAACAGGTAAGGAGGAGGTCAGGATAAGAATCTGGGGCTTCTGTAGAGATAGACTTTGATGAAGGAGGCAGCAGGGAGCCATGGAAATTCCAAGATAGGAGGAATGAGAAGGATAGCAGTGCAACTGGCCAGTCTGGTTCCTCCAGCAGGTCAGGCCAAGGGAGGATGGGGAAGTGGGATGTTTTGAAGAATCCTGTTAGCCTGGTCATAGTATGTTAGCCATGCCCCATGTTGCTAATTTTGCTTCAGATGCTCAATCCAAAATGCAAGAATGTCCAGTCTCCATTATGCCTCTGCCGTCAAAAGACCCATCACAGGGGAAGTTGGAGGGATTGTGAGTATGGGAATGCTGTGTGTGTGTGTGTGTGTGTGTGTGTGTGTGTGTGTGTGTGTGTGTGTGTGTGTAGCCGGGCATGGGAGTAAGAGGAGCAGATGTTGCTGTTTTCTGAATGCCTGAGAGGATGTCAGGGCTAACAAGAGAAATGGAGGAATTGGGGATAAATGGAAGAAAAATATGGAAGAAGATGGAAGATGATGAAAGAAATAGGACAGCAAAGTAATCAAGATATGATAATTTAAAAAGGGAGAAACAAAAGAGAGATAGAAGAAATACCATATAATGACTGGGGAAAGAAAAAGGACAATGAGTAGGAGTATTACCTAGTGGATTAAGCATTTGGAGTCAGAAGGAACTGGGTTCTAATCCTGGCTCAGCCACTTGTCTGCTGTATGACCTTGGCAGGTCACTTAACTTCTCTGTGCCTTAGTTACCTCATCTGTAAAATGGGGAGTTAGACTTTGAGCCCCATGTAAGACAGGGACTGTATCCAACCTGATTATCTTGTATCTACTCCAGTGCTTAGTCAAGTGCCTTGTGCATAGTAAGGGCTTAACAAATATCATAAAAAAAAATCAGAGAGACAAAAAAAGACAGGGAAGGGGAAACACTCAAGAATCCTTTGAATTTTTCAGAGGATACAACTAGGCTGTCAATATAGCTAAGATTTCCTTCTTGTAACTATATATTATACCTATCCTTGACGATTATCATCAAATGTCATAAGAAATGTCTTCACTAATTTTTAAAGATAATTTTATATGAAATTCATCATGTGCTTTTGCAGAATTCATGTATTCTTCTTGTCTCTAAACTGAACACTTAGCCTAGTAGGTAGGGTGCATCCTTTGTGAATTGAAATGTTAAAAGGAGATTCTAGGTGTTATTTTGGAATTGCTGATATTCTAAATCTTGATTCACATTCCAGGCTGATAAATAACTGACAAAAAGGGAAAAAATGAAAAATATTGTTAACTGTAGCCAGGCAATCTTTTTTTTTTTTCTAGATTCCAATTATACAAAAGTACTGCTACATTTTAGACCTATACCACCCACCCTCTCTTCAAACTCCATTCACTCAAATGCTACTTAAATTTCTGAATTAGGTAATCTGAAAAGGAAGGACTTACTGCCAACTCATCAGAATTTCAGAACACCCTTGTTCAAGAATGCATTGTCACAATGGCTTCCCAGTTAGAACAGTACAGAAGCATTTATATCCGTTTCTGAACTGATCCCTGAAATTTTCCCTTAAAGAAGAAAGAGCAGAAATTAACAATGTTCATTATGAAAAGTCCCTAGGGTGAAATCTGAATGGGCAAAACTATGACTCATGAGTGAAACTAGGTGCTGCTGTTTCATTCAATCATATTTATTTGGTGCTTACTATGTGCAGAGCACTATACTAAGTGCTTGGAAAGTACAATTCAGCAACGGTACAATTCACATCCCAAAAAGGGAGAGAAAGCCTAGTGTCCACTTTAATACTTTTTAAATGATTTTTGTTGCACAGTTACTATGTGCCAAGCACTGTACTAAGCGTTTGGGTATAAGCAATTTGATCAGGTTGGTCACAGTCCATGTCCCACATGGGGCTCAGTCTTAATTCCCATTTTACAGTTAAATTAATGGAGGCAAAGAGAAGTGAAGTGACTTGCCCAAGGTCAAACAGCAGAGAAGCGGCTGAACCAGGATTAAAACGCAGGTCCTCTGTCTCCCAGGCCTGTGCACTATTCACTAGGCTGCATTACTTCTCCACTGATATCAGAAAAAACAAGCAACAAATAAGAGGGGAATCAATCATATTTATTTAGCATTTACCTACAGTGGAGATCACTGTACTAAGCACTTGGGAGAGTACAATTTAACAATATAACAGACACATTCCCTGCCCACAATAAGCTTGCAGCTTAGAGCGGGAGACAGACATTGGTATAAATAAATAAATTAGGGACATGTCCATAAGTGCTGTGGGGCTGAGGACAGGATGAATACAAGGAACCAAAAGGGCTTGAGGAGACTGGACTTGTACTAGTATCTCTGGGAAGGGATGGAGAGAGCTCCATGAGTCTAGGATGGTCTGAAGGTGGGAGAATCCAGAATTAACCATATTCCCAGACCATGGAATTGAAAGCCAGACTCTCATACGGACACAGGTTCACAGGAACAAGGATGTTCCGAAATTCTGAGAAGTCAGCAGTAAGTCCTTCAGTTTCATTTTAGGAATTTAAGTAGCATTTGAGTGATGGGAGTTTGAAAAGAGGGTGGGTGATATGGTTTTAAAATGTGGCAGGGTTTTATATAATTGGAGCCCAGTGATGGAATACTGGGGGAAGTGCTCAATAAATGCAAATGATTGATTGATTGATTGGGTTAGATGGGGAAGGCCTCTTGGAGGTAATGTGGCACGACCTCGATTCAAAGATGACTCAGGAGAGCAACTGCTGATATTTCCAGGAATCTCAATCAACTAAAATAAAAAACCTGGTAGAATAGCAAGATGATAATTATCTCAAAAGCTGTGGTGCATTGTATTTGCCAGTGAATTGGGAAATCTAAGGGACAATGGAATCACAAAGGATTAAATATATGCAATAGCAGTTCAACCTCAAAGCTGTCCTTCACTGTTGTACAATATAAATTTTTGAAACAGATCCATAATGTTTACAGCAATGCCACATACAGATGAGTTGATTTCAAATAGGCATAGTGAGCCCTATTCTCATCCCTGTTCAGGAGGAGAAAGAATGACCTAATTCCATTGAGGAATAAGTTCACAGACCAAAATATGAAAAGGGAGAATACATTCCCCAATCTGTGTGGAGTAGAAGGATGCTGGTTTACAAATTATGATGTGTGGAATATCTAGGGAGAATTATCAGGGGAAATATAAAAAAATCCATGCTTTCCTCATGGTACATCTAAAGTTCTAATTGGTGGTCTGGATTTCTTCCCACAGCAAGTGCTTCTGGGAAATGTTCAAAACAAACTCCAAGCATCCGCAATCAATCAGTGGCATTTATAGAGGACTTACTGTGTACAGAGCACTGTACAGAGCACTTGGTGCTTATATGTAATCTTGGTTCCCTACAAGTGTTTCTCATAATTGAAGTTGCCTTTCTCCACATCTCCACTGCTCTCTCAGTGCAGAGTCAGAGACACAGCCAGGACAGGCAGCCTAGTTAGGTTGACAATTCTGTGGTCAGCTCAATTTTGAAGGTTGGAGGCATATGATAGTGGAATAATTGGGACAAGTAGCTGAGATTAAGTGACTCACTTCAGATCCTGTAGAAACTCAATGGTAGAGTAGGACCATTGTGCTTAGAGCATTGGACTAAGCACTTGGGAGAATACAATATAACAAAATTGGTAGTCACATTCTGAAGCATACTCATGTTTTGGAAATTTTTGTCCATCTATTGTCAGAGATGCAGGATTATGTAGAAATACTTACTAATAGTGATATTTACTTTTTCCCCACCTGAAAGCATTTCATTTAATAGAATTTCTTTGGGATTGCATGAGTAGACGATTCCTCTGAATGCAATTCATGTTTCCTCGTAAAGAGCATAACAAATAGCTAAAATAAATAGATTTGCTCTAAAATAACTTCAATCTCTTCCTTGGGAATCTGATTAAGTAGGTGAAAACATGTTTCTATCCACACCCAATTGACAGTTTTATCAGGTCTCCAATTCTACCATTTCTGCATTATTCCAAAATAGCACCAAAAAAGAAAATGGAAAAATGTATCTAGATGTACAAATGTGTAGGATTGCTAGACCTACCTGTGAAAGAAGAAAATATCTCAGAGCTTTCTCAAGGAGAGGGGTTGGTAGAGACAGTTTATAGTGGCATCTGTACTTTGGGGACACAAATCCTTAAGGCCTTTCTAGACTTCACCAAGAGGAAGCAATTATAGTAATACTGTTTGGTTCAGCTCTGGAGATGCAATATTAATGATTATGATTCATAATTTATTTTTCGAAGAAAGGTGTTCACATAAGCTCCGTGCTTTCTGTTTATTTCCCAGTTTCCCAGGATAAATTAAGTCTCCTCTGGTTAATTTTAACAGCTAAGCTGCTGCAACTAATTACAGAATTTCATTATGTTTGACTCGTGTTAAGCCTTGTTACTGCTTGCATGGAGGAATAAACACTTGCTAAAACTTTCAGCATATGTTAATGTGAATTCGTGTGTGTGTATGAATGAGAAAGAAAAACAGAAAGAAGGAGACATAATAACATTTTTTCAAGTATTTAGTGTGTGTCAAAGCATCACGTTTAGTGCTGGGGTAGGTAGAAGATCACCGGAACAAACATAGTCTCTTTCCTATAGACGGCTCACAGTCTAAAAGGTTAGGAAACCAAGGATCTTATACTCATTTTACAGTTGTTGGAACTGAGATCCGGAGTGTTTATGACTAGCTCAAGATCTCAGAGATGTCCAAGTCCCCTGCTTTTTCACTGAGCCCATGATGCCTTCCATCTGAGAGATTCAGGATGACCAATCAGTTAATCATATTTGAGACATAGAAAGTCACAGAAAACTTCAAAAATGTTTCCCTTAATCAGACTCTTTAACTCCAACTCTATATAAATGTCCTTTGTATTTGAAGAAGATCTATCAATTGTATTTGAAGACACTATGGATGGTGTTCACCTATGAGTATGTATAAGATTGAAAATGCCAAAGTGGGATCCACAATCCCTGCCCTATCGGACCCGAAAAGGTTGAGCAGTTCTAACAGAGATTCAGAAAAGGATTCCAGGAAACTTGATAACCGAGGATCAAATGGAATCCACAGGTAGGGAAGGCTTCTTGTTGCTCCTCAGCGGAATGGATACTAAGAATGGCAGAAAAAATGAGCATGTAGAAGATGGGAATAATAGTGAAGCTAAGTGGATTACTGCCAGAAGGTCTAAATACAATTTGCTTATTGAAGACCCTGACATTAAACAATTAAAACCGATCACTTCAAAAGAAATACTCTATGGCAACTTTCCCATTGAATGACTACCCATCTACTATTGTGGTCTATATCATTCTTTTAAGGAAATATGTCTAACCAGATGGATATTTGGTTATTGTAAAGTAGCGGCTTTGGCTGTGGTGGCCAGGGTGGGCAGATGATGGCCCACAGCAGAGGGCAGCAGAGGGCAGTAATGGTGGTTGAGCAGGAGAATCTGTCCCTCCCTCTTTTCATTCCTCTTTCCTTGGCCTTTCCTCCTTGACCTTTCCCCTTTTTTCCTCTCTCCATTCTCCAACTCCCTCTGTACTTATAGACTGTAAGCTCACTGTGGGCAGGGACTGTGTCTCATATTGTTCTATTGTACTCTAACAAGTGCTTAGTAGAGTGCTCTGCATACAGTAAGTGCTCAGTAAATACAACTGGCTGACTGACTCTCTTTCTATCTCCACTTCCTTGAAGCCAACCCTGTGCAGCCATGCAGTCTTGACCCTCTGCCAATCCAGTCACCTTTCTCATGCAACCGATACAGTTTTGTGTTTTCTAGGGGTGCTCTAGAAATATCTGGTCACTAATATTTCCTGGAAAGAGAATGGGCCTGGGAGCCAGCTGACCGAAATTGTAATCCCAGCCCCTTCCATTTGCCTGCCATTTGAACTTGGGCAAGTTACTTAAGTTTTCTGTGCCTCAGTTTCAATATCTGCAAATTGGGAATGAAATAGCTGTTCTCCTTCCTACCTAAACTGTGATCCCCATGTGGGACAGGCACTGTGTCTGATCTGACTGTGTTCTATCTACCTCAGTGATTAGCACAATTCTTGGCACGTAGTAAGCATTTAACATATACCACAATTAGTATTATTCCATAGCATTATTCTTCTAGAGAGGTCTTCCTCTTAAATGGCCAGACTGTCTAGGTCTGAAAATTGTTTGTGTTAGTGAGTGGATTCTGCAAACAAAGGTTTCCACTACGTCAAAATGCCACACCAAAAATGCACAGGCCTAGTTTAATGGGAGCACCATAAAATCAACCAATATTATTGTCAGGTTGCCAGTGGCCAATTTGGTACCCAGGATTATATTACAGGGTTCATGTGCTGGGGTCGCTAAGGGAATGATCACTCTAACTGAGTTAGAAACTAGATATTCTAGTTAGAAACTAGATACAGCATGCAATCAACAGGAAATCCAAGACTCAGCTATATAGCAAAAAACAACTATCCCCTCCCAATCCAGGTGTAGAGTTCTTCTACCACGAGATGATTAGTTTAATTCGGTGCTTCAGTCCATAACGAGGCAAACCGGCATGGGAGTCCCTGGTTTAAGAAGTCCCTTGGACTCATGCTGTCCCTGCCTCCTCTTCAGATGACAGCGAGCATTCATTCATTCAATTGTATTTATTGAGCAATTACTGTGTGCAGAGTACTGTACTAAGTGCTTGGGAAGTACAAGTCGGCAACATATAGAGACAGTCCCAACCTAACAACGGGCTCACAGTCTAGTAGGGGGAGACAAACAACAAAGCATGTAGAGAGGTGTCAAAATCGTCAGAACAAATAGTAATAATAATAATAATAATGGCATTTATTAAGTGCTTACTATGTGCAAAGCACTGTTCTAAGAGCTGGGGAGGTTACAAGGTGATCAGGTTGTCCCACATGGGACTCACAGTATTAATCCCCATTTGACAGATGTTAAGTGACTTGCCCAAAGTCACACAGCTGACAACTGGCAGAGCTGGGATTTGAACCCATGACCTCTGACTCCAAAGCCCGTGCTCTATTCACTGAGTCATGCTACTTCTCAAATAGAATTAAAGCTATATGCACATCATTAACAAAATAAATAAAATAATACAAGTAAAATGAATAGAGTAATAAATCTGTACAAATATATACAGGTGCTGGGGTAGGGGAAGAAGATAGGGTGGGCAGGATGGGAAGGAGGAGAGGAAGAAGGGGGCTCAGTCTGATAAGGGCTCCTGGAGGAGGTGAGCTTTCAGCAGGGCTTTGAAGGTAGGAGGAGGAAGTGAGCTAGCTTGGCGGATATGTGGAGGGAGGGCATTCTACGCCAGAGGAAGGATGTGGGCCAGAGGTCAACAGAGGGACAGGTGAGAACAAGGCACAGTGAGGAGGTTAGTGGCAGAGGAGTGGAGGCTGGGCTGTCGAAGGAGAGAAGGGAGGTGAGGTAGGAGGGGGCGAGGTGATGGAGAGCTTTGAAGCCGAGATTAAGGAGTTTTTGCTTGATTCGTAGGTTGACAGGCAATGACATGGGTCTCATTTTCCCCTCCTCTTATACTATTTTTGTTGACTGTGATATCGAGCTTCTTCCGGGTATGCCCGACTGTATTATTAACCAAATAATTTGCTCCGTTTTGTCAATTTGGGATGACAGTGAATTTTACTTTCTTCTCCAGTTTTCCTTTCTTCCCTAATCACTAAGCAGGTGATCCCTCCACCTTGGTAGGATGCAATAAGCAGAAGGCAGGGGATCATGTTTGTAAAGAGAGTTAGTTTAGGAAGTAGATTAGGAGTTGAGTTAATGCTAAAATGAGTTAATCTCAAGATGTAGGTCCAGGGGGCATGCTATTTTACCAAAAGATAGTCTAAGGAAGTGTGTCAGGGGTCACACTCATGACAGGGATCTCTTGCTTGGCCCATTTTCCTTCAACAGTCATATAAAATGCATCTTCACTGCAGCAGGTAATGTCTCTGGCCCCTTTTAAAAGATGTTTGCTGAAGTTAGGGCTTGCTCAGGAAACCTATTGGACTGTTAGAGAACTTTTGCTGGCCTGAATCAATGAAAATACACCTAGCTCAATCATATGATTTATATGAATTAGAATGACATTTAAAACTGGATGAAAGAATTTGATATAGTCTATGGGTAAGATTATTTATCATCTATGGATAACATCATTTTCTTTCGCCTATCCTCAGGAACACAGCATTCAGAAGAAGGACACTGAGATGTCAAAAAAGGACCATTCCCTTTTATTTTTAAGAGAAAATGAGACAAGAGAAAGGTCAGGTTGGAAAGGGTAAACAAGTTTTATTTTTTTGCTCTTTCATTCCTGGATTATTAGAAAATGGTGGACATGGAGCCTGCCATATGATTAAGGAGTTTTCTCCTGATTACTTTTTTCAGGGCATCCATTACAACCTTGTTCCTCAGACTGAGATCGTGGGGTTAGACATGGGACTCACAAAGGAATAAAAGACAGCAGTGATTTTTGACTCCTCTAGAGACTGCTTCGAGGTCACCTCAGATACATGCTGGAAACTGTCCCATAAAATACGATGATAGCTATCATGTGGAGCCACAGGTGGAGAACGCTCAGTGCCTTTCCTTCAGCAGAATGGACCCGCAAAATGGCACCAAAAATAAAAATGTACGATAAGAGAATTATTAGGATGGAGCTAGATAAAGTGAAGCCAGCAACAACAAACATTGCCATTTCTTTGATATAGGTAGCAGAGCAAGGCAGCATGATATGGGGTGGATCAGCACAGTAGAAATGATTGGTTGTCTTGGAGCTACAGAAAGATAAGTGGAACGTCAGTACTGTCTGGGAAAGGCCATTCAGGAGGCCAAAGGTGTAGGGAACAGCAACCCGGCAAAGGCAGGCATTCTTGGACATCTTGCTGCCATATTGTAGAAGGTAACAGATAGCCACAAAACGATCAATAGCCATTGTAGCAAGGATATAAAACTCGGTAATCACAAGGCCAATGAACAAAAGGCATTGCATAAAGCATCCAGCAGAAGAAATTGTCTTCTTCTCTGATAGAAATGCACTAGCATCTGAGAGGAGAAATTGGTAGAATAGCACAGACCCACGAAGGAGAAGTGGCTGAGGAAAAGGTACATGGGAGTGTGTAGTAGGGAGTCATCTTTGATTAGAAGGATCAGCCCCAGGTTCCCCACTAGAGTGACAAGGTAGGTCACCAGGAAGACCATGAAGAGGATGACCTGCAGCTCGGCTGTGATGCCAGTCCCAGGAGAACAAATTCCAATCCAGTAGTATAATTTTTAGGAAGCATTTCCTTATCATCTGCATTGCTCACTGAGATAGAGATTACAACAGAAGATGAGAAGCATCTTTGCTCAGGTTCAAATTGCTTTCTTCCACTTGTCTTGCTAATATGCACATGTACTATGGGCTATCTCTCTCTAGTTCACACATGCGGGCATGAATATTTACATCACCTCATACTAATTTTAATCCTTCCACTTGTACAGTGATTCAGTAAGAAAATTATGTTTCCTCATATCATTCTGAAGTCATGACTTGAAAGCCTATACTCAAAACTTGATAGAATTCAAGACAAAACTTGACAACTGACTCAGAACCTTATTTATTAAATAACATTTAGATACAGCTTGGAAGATAAATGACCATCACAGGGATTTCCTTTGATGCCTATAAAATCACAAGGGTCGAATGTCATATTAGAAAGCCAGAATTTAGAGATAATTTGAATTAAACCCATTTGAATATGGAGACTTCCTACCTTACATATTGATCAATGGGTTTGATCATTAATTTTTAAATAATTCTTTCCTCCCTGCGAAGATGATCAGAATGGATCAAATTATTAATAAAAAGCTTACTAGAGAGTTCTACCTATGTATTCAAGGTACACTTGGAGCTGATTTATTTTTCACATCTTTCTAAAGCCAATGAACCTAACTATTTTAACTAATTTTCAGGATGAAAACATACAGAAACACCTTGTCTTATGCTGTCGAGTCGTTTCCAACCCATAGTGACACCACGGACACGTATCTCCCAGAACACCCCACCTCCAATTTCAATCGTTCTGGTAGTGGATCTATAGAATTTTCTTGGTAAAAATACAGAAGTGGTTTAGCATTGCTACCTCCCATGCAGTAAAGTCGAGTCTCTGCCCTTGACTCTCTCCCATGCTGCTACTGCCCACCAAGGGTGAGTTTTGACTTGAAGCAGATTTCCTATCACTCGCTATCCACTGCCCAAGCTAGGAATAGAATGGGTAGGCCTCTGTTTGAATCTCCCTCCCGTAACCGAGACTGATAGAGTACTGGAAACCTTCCAGGTTTGACCCTGAGTGGGTTTGAAATACCTAAGGTGTACTTATTTTCAAACCAAATAAACCAAAATGGCCATACAAGGTACTGTGAATCACAGTACTGACTGTGACTTAAAGAAGTCCTCTAACCATGTTGAGCTGTTTCCAGATGGTCCAGGTGCTAAACCTTCCACATCAAATGGGTAGTATTAAACCCTCCCAGATAATTCATAAAGTCCTCCAAAGGACTGTTTCAGGGCTTCTACAAATGGAGGCAATGAGATTAAAAACAGAATTTCTCTTCTGTCATCAAGTTTCCAGTTGCCTAATGATTCAGCAACCTAGATTTAATAGCAACATCCCTTGTACATTTGTACATCTGTTTGACTGGAAATAGCAGACTTCTCCTAGAGTGGCTAGGGTTTACCTCACAGCAGAAAGCTTTATTCCAGCCTCTCTCTTCCTGGTGATAAAAGGCCTAACATCTAAAGGATGATGATAACAAAGAAAATCTCACAACCAGGCTTTAGGAATCTCAACATTAACAATTTAGAAAGAGGCAATACATGGATTTAGTAGAAAAAGGAGATTTAAGCAGCAAATATAGTGAATTACCTACATCTGGCAGTAGAGTGGTATTATTAATAACACTGCAGTGCCAGGAAGTCAAGCGATTTACATCTATTTCTTCCTCTAGAATGTTAGAAGCAATTATAATGCTACTCTTCTGGAAGCATCTTTGAGATGTAATGTCCCTGCGAAAAATAAAGTCAGATTCCTGCCCCATACTCCCTTACTTGCAGTGTTAGCACCAGGGGGCTGTTCATTACCCTTTCAAGGTTACAATTCATTCATTCATTCAATCGTACTTATTGAGCGCTTACTGTGTGCATAGTACTAAGCGCTTGGGAAGTACAAGTTGGCAACATATGGAGAAGTTCCCTACCCAATAACGGGTTCACAGGTTAGAAGGGGGAGACAGACAACAAAACAAAACGTGTGGACAGGTGTCAAGTCATCAGAATAAATAGAAGTAGAATAGAACAGAAACTTCTTTTTTTCTTGGCATTGACATTGATTAGACTCAAGCTTCTGATCCCACTTCTCACCAGATTACAATTATTGTGTGGGGTCCATTTACCCATGAGCATGGAATATGAAGCAGGACCCTTGGCAACTATAAATCAAACCCTTTTCTAGACTGTAAGCTCTTATGGTCAGGGAACATTCTGGCTAATTGTGTTGTATTGCCTGCTGTGTGACCTTGGGCAAGTCACTTCCCTTCTCTGTTTCTCAGTTACCTCATCTGTAAATTGGGGATTGAGACTTGAGACAGAGACTGGGTCCAACCGGATTTGTGGTAGAAGCACCCAAGTGCTTAGTACAGTGCTCTGCACATTGTAAGTGTTCAATAAATACCATTGATTGACTGATGTTCTCTACGGAATGCATTTACTCCTCCACACATGCATGATAATAATAATAATAATAATAATAATAATAATAATAATAATAATAATAATAATAACTTTGGTCTTTGTTAAGAATTTACTATGTGCCAAACACTGTTCTCAGCGCTGGGACAGACACAAGGAAATCAAATGTGACAAGCCTCTGTCCCTCATGGGGCTCACGGTCTTAATCCCCATTTTCCAGTTGTGGTAACGTAGGCACAGAGAAGTGAAGTGACTTGCCCAAGGTCATATAGCAGGCATGAGCTGGAGCAGGGATTAGAACGGATGACCACTGACTTCCAGGCTCGTGCTCTTTCTACTAGGCCATGCTGCCTCTACCACAAATTGGGTTGGACTTCTTTGGAGCTCACAGTCTCAATCCCCATTTTACAGATGAGGGAACTGAGGCAGAGAGAAGTGAAGTGACTTGCCCAAGGTCACACGGCAGACAAGTGTCAAAGTGGGAATTAGAACCCATGACCTTCTGATTCCCAGGCCCTTGCTCTATCACTGTGCCATGCTACTTCTCAACAGTGTTAACTACTAATGGATGTATTTTGCTAGATGGGAAGAATGGAGATGATTATGCAAATGTGGATGGAACTTAAGCCAATGAAATTGAGTTTTTCTGCATTTGGAAGATGGTATAACCGACCTATGGCTTATCATCCTCTCGACCAAAGTAAGACACAGTAGCACCTGAATTTAGGCTGAAAATGAATAGACTAGAGAGTGGTCCCAGAGTATTCATGGTGCTGGACAACCAGTATTTTCCCCGAGTCCCAGAACCACCCGTTATCTTCATGGCTCTATATCTGCCCTAGTCCATCAGGAACTAATAGAGGTCAAATCCAGGATCCATACTGGGTTTCTCCATAGCGCTAGTCACAGAGAGGCAGTCTGGGAGCTAGGTTGGACGACCAAACCTGCTATCTATCCCAGTTATTTCTCTTATTTGCTGTGGAGCTGGGGAGGCTGCAGGCTATCCCAGGAGTCTTGGTTCCAAGGGAGGCTCCCTGTAGACAGGACAGTCTCAGAGCAAGTGCACAAGTGTGCTGTGATGTCAAGGCAACGTTTTGGACAGTGATCCTCCTATTTGACATATTCCTCAAAAATTGACCACTTTCAAGTCAGCCTATTTAGATGACTATGCACTTTCCCAAATGTAACAAAACTCGACTTCAACACAGCTAAAAAAGTGGGGGAGGGAATTGTACTTTCCAAGCGTTTAGCACAGTGCTCTGCACACAGTAAGCGCTCAATAAATAAGATTTAATGAATGAATGAGGGAATCAGGTAGTGTGAGAACTTCCTCACCTCCACCCATCTCTCATGGGACCTTCCTCTCACCTCCACTCATCTCTCACTACAGCTGCAACTAGCCATTCCACCCAATATTGGTCAGGGGAAACCAAATCAAAAAGGTCAAATGAAGCCTAGCATTTTTTGTGCAGGTCATAGCTCAGCAAGTCATTGACATATTGTGTACCCCCTTAAAAGCACCCAGATGTTCATGGTGTCTCTAATGGGTTGCCCAATAAAGGTGTCCCTATGTGGGTGGGTTGGCATTGCCCCACTACCTTTTATTTTACCAAATATCAGGTTCAAATAACCACGAAGTATTCATTGGGCCTGTGTCTAGAATCAATTATTCCTGATGTTACTTTTAATCAAAGCAAAGGATAGGAAGATGCTTAATAAAAATGTAATTCCTAAGGTCTGATGGCAGTGCCACATCATTTTAAAAGTAAAACACTAATACAAATCTAAAATAGGAACTTATTAAAGATCAGGTTTTAATTTACTTTTTGACTTAGCTTATTAAACTGCAAAATGTGAATTTCCCAGTAAGTCCTTTTTTGTCTGCGTGGTTAATTTATTCCTAGAAATTCATTCTTAAACCAGAAAAGCCCTCTCTCTAACAATCAATCAATCATCTATCCTCATCATCAATGGTATTTGTTGAGTGCTTAGTTTGTGCAGACCACCGTTCTAAATGCCTGGGAAAGCACAACATAGTTGACAGCCAAGTTCCCTGCCCACAATGAGCTTACAATCTAGAGTGGGAGGCAGACATTAATATAAATATTTAGTTTTCAGTGGTATTCACTGAATACTGAATACTGAATAGAGAAGCAGCATGGCTCAGTGGAAAGAGCACGGGCTTTGGAGTCAGAGGTCATGAGTTCGAATCCCGGCTCCACCACATGCCTGCTGTGTGACCTTGGGCAAGTCACTTCACTTCTCTGAGCCTCAGTTACCTCATCTGTAAAATAGGGATTAAGACTGTGAGCCCCGCGTGGGACAACCTGATCACCTTGTATCCCCCCAGCGCTTAGAACAGTGCTTTGCACATAGTAAGCGCTAAATAAATGCCATAATAATAATAATAATAATAATAATAATAATAATTATTATTATTATTATTCACTGAATGCTAACTGTGTGCAGAGCACTATACTAAGAGCTTGTAAGAGTACAATACAACAGAGTTGGTGCACATTTCCCTGCAGAGCCACTCCTATTGAGTTTCAGGAAATTATTTCCCCTTAAGACGGGGTGCCATTTATAAGAGATGTATTTGGTCTCCAAAACCAGTCCTTTCCCTTCCTTCTTCCCTAGCTAGTGTCTTGCGATCTTCCTGATGCTTTGAAATGGCCCAGGCAGACCCCAAGTGAGGAAGTAGTGGCTACCGCCAAGATTCTCACTGCAGGACTTTCTATAAACAACTGGCATCCTTAGGATGAGTTTCCTTTGGAATAATTAAGTGGTAACCCAGGAAGATTAAGGGACTTGCCATGGTTTGACCAGAAAGTTTGTGACTGAACATGGCTAACCATAAACAACCCCTTCATTTTCTTCCACTGCAACATGAAGAATCGTTTTTGGATGGGCCTATCATGATCTTGACTGTGCCTGCTGCATAGTCTTTTCAGCCCCTCAACTACTCATAGGTGAATTTCACTGTCAGTGGCCTCTTCTTTGAATGATAAGGGCAGCTATACACTTAATTCACCAAGACTCGCTGCATCACCTCTGCATGCTATGAAAATCATCACCAAGACTCGCTGCATCACCTCTGCATGCTATGAAAATCACCACAGAAAGAGCTTTACCCACCAGATTGTTAACTCCTTGAGGACAGAGGTAACTTTTATCAACTCTATCTTATGGTTCTCTCCCAAGTTTTGAGCTCAGTGTTCTTCACACAGTAAACACTCACTAAATACCAGGCCTTCCCAGACTGAGACTCCTCCTTCCTCTCCCCTTCCTCCCCCTCTCCATCCCCCCCACCTTACCTCCTTCCCTTCCCCACAGCACCTGTATATATGTATATATGTTTGTATGTATTTGTTACTCTATTTATTTATTTTACTTGTACATATTTATTCTATTTATTTTATTTTGTTAATATGTTTTGTTTTGTTCTCTGTCTCCCCCTTCTAGACTGTGAGCCCACTGTTAGGTAGGGACCGTCTCTATATTTTGCCAACTTGTACTTCCCAAGTGCTTAGTAAAGTGCTCTGCACACAGTAAGTGCTCAATAAATGCGATTGAATGAATGAAATGAATGAAATACCAGTCATCAACTGACAAACCTAACGTTCTGGTGTCTTCTTTCTGTTGATGACTTTCTTCAGAGCGTCTTTCACTTCCTGCTGTCTCAGGCTGTAGATCAGGGGTTGAACATGTGTGTGATTACTGTGTAGACTAACGGACTGACCTTTCCAACATCCTGAGAGGCACCAGACTGAGGTCGCATGTACACAAAGATGGCCCTTTCATAGAAGACAGCCACCACAGTCAGGTGAGAAACACACATCGAAAAGGCCCTGAACCTCCCTGGAATGTCTCCCGAGGACAGAAAGGAGGATGTGGGCATAGGTGAACATGATGAAGAGAAAAGGAATGAAGACTGTGATGCTGCTGAAGACAAACACTACCATGTCTGGGAAGGAAGTGTCTGTAAATGCCAGCCTCAAGACTGTCAGCACTTCACAGTGCAAATGGTTTAATATATTGGGCCCGCAGTAGGGAAAGCTCGAAGTGAGGGCATTGATCACTAGGGAGCTCAGAAAGATGCTGATCCAGGAGGTGATTCCCAGCTGGACAAACGTCACTCTGTTCATGATCGCTTTGTAATGTAACTGGTGATACATGGCCACATACTGATCGTAAGCCATGACCCCATGAAGGACGCATTCAATAATCCCGAAGGAGAGGGAGAAATACATTTGAGTGGCACATTCGGTGAATGAGATTTTCTTTATCACCCCAACCAGGTTGAAAGCGTTTGAGGGACATTGGTGGAAGTGTAACACATATCCAGGAAGGAGAGATTGGCAAGGAAGAAATACACTGGGGTTTGAAGTCGGGGCTCCAGGCAGATCACAGTAATTACAACAACGTTTCCAGACAATGTTAGCAGGTAGAAGAACAACAAAATACCGAAAAGCATAAGTTGGACCCTTGGCTGGACAGAGTCCCAGAAAAATATATATGGTAATGTATGTTACAGCTCCTACTCTATTCCAATCCTCCTCGACCTCTCAGCTGCCTTCGACATTGTGGACCACCCCCTTGTCCTCTACACGCTATCCAACCTTGGCTTCACAGACTACGTCCTCTCCTGGTTCTCCTCTTATCTCTCCGGCCATTTATTCTCAGTCTCTTTTGTGGGCTCCTCCTCCCCCTCTCATTCCCTTACTGTAGGAGTTCCTCCCTTCAAAGCCCTACTGAGAGCTCACCTCCTCCAGGAGGCCTTCCCAGACTGACCCTCCTCCGTCCTCTCCCCTTCCCCCTCCTTCCCTTCCCCTTCCCCCCTCCTTACCTCCTTCCCCTCCCCACAGCACCTGTATACATATATACATATATATATATGTATATATACATATTGATTACTCCATTTATTTATTTTACTAGTACATATTTATTCTATTTATTTTATTTTGTTAATGTGTTTTGTTTTGTTGTCTGTCTCTGCCATCTAGACTGTGAGCCCTCTGTTTGGTAGGGACCATCTCTATATTTTGCCAACTTGTACTTCTCAAACGCATAGTACAGTGCTCTGAACACAGTAAGTGCTCAATAAATACGATTGAATGAATGAATGAATCTGATGTTTCTGACGGGAGGATTTCATCCTCACAAGGCCACAAATGTTTGGTTTCTTCCAGTTTGTTCCAAACATCCGTGTAATTACCAGTGGTATCCTTCCATGAAACTTTTCTTTTCTCTTTATATTTGGGTTCCATTTATCCCCTCCAGGTTATGGAGACCCCTTTCCTGTTCTGCAGAAGATCTGAAAAATCATGAGAAGTGTCTCTATGGTAACAACAGTCACCTCATTAGGGGAAAAGGGGACGTGCTATTAAGCTGATGTGGTATATGCTACCCCCAGATTATTAGAAAGATATTCTTATATCTTATTTCTTTCCCTACTCTAGTTTAGCATTCCAATTTTACAGCTCAAGCAGAACTTCCCTGATGTACTGTTCCATTTGACCTTTTTTTTAAGAGAGAGAAGGGAAAAACCATGAATTACCTTTGTTATTTTTTATCAGCTTTCCCTTCCTGTCAACCATGGGGGTGACATTTTCTTGGCCTTTTTTTGCCAAATATAGATGAATACTTTAAGACATGAGTTCATATATCGTTGCTTGTGGCATGCTTTTTGCCTTGAGCTTTTCTAATTTTGTAAATTCATAAGCCTCCTCTTTGGTTCTCTTTAATGATCTAGCTTAATTCCCATGCTTGGTAGCTAGTTCCTTTGCCTTCCGTGTAGTGTTTAATATAGGTTCTGGGTTTGATCAACTTGATATACTGTAACCAACCCCTCCTATGATAAATTTTGTTCCTTTTCTAAAATGTCCCTTTGAAGAACAACCTGCCTTTCTTGGACTGACTTTTCTCTATCATATCCTCCCTACTAGTGTCCTATATCTGTTAAAATTTGCTTTCCTCCAAATTGTTTATTTCTTGTGGATTTTTTTTCCTTCCTAATATTTAGATTATCTTATACTTGTTTCCAGCAAAGTATCCATTCACTTTCAGTTCTCAACAAATTCTTCCTTTTCTTAAAATGGAATCAAATATGTCCTGGTTTGGTGCTCTACATTTTACTCTCGGAAAAGTGTTTCAGTGGAAACTTAAAATTTGTGTGATGACTTTTGGCCTGATGAACTGCTTTGCTGCATCCACTTCCTTCTCCTCTTTCTTTTTCCCTTCTTCCTCTACTCTCTCCTTCTTCTCCTCATTGTCCTCCTTGTCTTTCTTCTCCTTTCCTCCTCTTTTCCCTTTCCTGTTTTTCAAGGGCTTAAATCAGTCTCTCCACACTGTAAGCACTCAATAAATACTATTGATTAGTTCTCCTCCTCCTCTCCCTCCTCGTCATCATCCTTTTCTCCTTTTCCTTCCTCTTTCCTTCCTCTTTCTCCAACTCTTCCTCCTCCTCCACAACCTCTACCCACCATCCTACATACTACATCAAGCATCATTTAGGAGTCCCTATCATGTGTAGAAACCTAAACCTGTGTGTAAAAGAATGTCCGTACCCTGATAACTTAGTGAAGAAGGTATTAAAAATTGATATCGAACCTCTAAACAATCTTGGTCATCATGAGGTTGAAAAGGAAGATCAGAGAGGGCTTTATTCTGTCAAAGCAAGTTTTCCCATTCTCCAAATAACATTGAAATGATTTTCTTTCAACAAAATAACCTTTTGAGATTTAAATAAAGCTAAAAGCTTTTAGAAGCCTAGGAAAGAGGGTCCCTAACCACCTTCAGTTATTCAATTCTACTTGAAAAATTTGTATTATCTGCACCTTTATCCCCTGTGTCCAATTACAGTCATAAAGTCACAAAGGAAAGGGGCTTCTAAAAACTTGTAGCAAAGAGGATTAATTAACATTTTCTGTTTATGGTTTTGAATCAGTCATTATATTAAACTTTAGGGATAATGTTCCATGACCTATATCCAAATTAGCCAAAGACAGAAAAACATTTGTGAA
This sequence comes from Tachyglossus aculeatus, assembly GCF_015852505.1. NCBI lineage: Eukaryota > Metazoa > Chordata > Mammalia > Monotremata > Tachyglossidae > Tachyglossus > Tachyglossus aculeatus. The sequence goes on along the minus strand of NW_024044829.1, from coordinate 9,077,898 downwards.
TGATTCATTTCTCAAGTGAGCTCTGTGGACTTTTCTTGACCTTACTGCTGAGTCACATTTTTATTGAATCAGGTTCTCTTAATACTGGAAGAAACCTCACAAAATCAATAGAATCAAACCCTCTACCTCCAAACCTTGCTTTGCACAAGACAGGCAGGGTTGGTTATCTTATTCCCAAAACAGCAATTTCATTTTCTTGCACAAAGTCTGTCCAATGCCAATACTAATCGTCACTATCAAGCAATTGTTCCCTGTCTGCAATTGAAAGACTTATTTCCTCAATTCTGAACTCAATGGGTCTTAGTGACAAAATACTTGTGAAAACGTTTCATGAATCTGGGCCCAGCTATCAACAATTCGTTACCTTCTCTTCTCCAAACTAATAGCTTGATTTTCCCTTTAAATTATCTATTTAGCATAAACCCTTTAGTCATCTTTGTAGCTCTTCTCCTGATTCTTCATATATTCCTTATTCATCTCTTAAAATGGAGAGGTCAGGATCTGGACATGGAATCTTACTGAAGACCACACTAGGGTCTATTTATTGATTCTTTCGTGTCTGCCCTTTTAAAGAATAATAATAATAATAATAATAGCAGCATTTGTAAATGCTTACTTAACCACACTGTACTAAACTCTAGGGTAAGTTCAAGATTATAGGTCAGACACAGTCCCTGTGCCACATTGGGCTCACATTCTAAATTGGATCTCCCTTCCCTCTCTTCCTGAGGCAAAGGAAAGTTAAGTGACCTGCCCAAGGTCACACAGCAAGCAGGTAGCAGAGCTAGGACTATAACCCATGTCCTCTGATTCCCAGGGGCCTGTGCTCTTTCCACTAGGCCACTGCTACTGCTAGTGTCATTGTTCTCTATGTTATTCCTCCACAAATCCATTTGTGTAGCCTGTGGCACCTGGACTGTAATCCGAGTTCTGCCACAGGTCTGCTGTGTGACCTTAGGCAAGTCACTTAAATTATCTCGGCCTTAGTTACCTCATCTATAAAATGCATGATAAAGAATATGAGCCCATGAGGGACAGGGACTGTGTCCAACTTCATTAACGTTGTATCTACCCTAGCACTTACAACAGTAAATGCTTAACAAATACCATTATCATTATTATTACCTATTACTTTGGCCATCCTTAGGAAGGTAGGTTATAATGTTGCCAGTGCTTGTCTTGTTTTAATTGATGATCATTAAATCATTACATTTAAATCAGGCAATTCATGAATGTACACATCATCCTATATATATATAGTAAGCTTCTAGTACGCAGAAAAAAATGTGGGATTATTTTCTCTAGAAATCTAAAGTAACTGCTGAAATTCTTTGCATATTTATCATCACCATCTTACCTAACCAGACTATACTACACCATACTGGGCAGCCCAAATTGTTTAGAAGGCTGCCAGAAACCAGATTTGCTGTTGTTGTATCAGTATAGACATCTTACTATTGACTTCGCTGAGCTTTTCCTCATTTATTCTGCAGCACTGATCTTATTACCTGGATGGTGTTGAACATAATCCTCTTGGAAAGGGCAATTCTTAAATGAGGTCAATTCATTTGAGGTCTAGTCTTAATTCCCAGAATATTGAGAAACTCCGCAACATTCAGGGTCTCCTAATAATAATAATACTAGCAATAATTGGGGTATTTATTTAGTCCTTTCTATATGTGAAGAGTAGTACTAAGCATTGGGATAGATACAAGATAATCAGGTCCCACAGAGGCCCCACAGTCTAAGTAGAAGGGAGAACATATATTGAATCCCCATTTTGCAAATGAGGGAACTGAGGCATAGAGAAGTGAAAGTGACTTGCCCAAGGTCACATAGCAGACAGACGGCCTGCTATGATTAGAACTAGGGTGCTCTTTCACTAACCAATGCTGTTTCTCTTTCACCTGTGAGTGTATGGGTCTCATTATCCAAGCTAATAGAAACTTCAGTCTAACCCTAGACATTCCGGTGTCATCCTAATGGGGCCCCCACTAAAATACAGAGACATTGATCTCTATTCTCTACCAATATCCGTTTTTATCACCTGCACTCCTACCTAACGACAATTTAATCCACACCCTTTTTTTTCCGTGTCACACTACAGGTTGAAGATAACATTTTTCAGGATCTTGTGGCAAGGGAAGCTTTCTACTACCCAACACAAAGAAATGTGTGCGAACTCAGCTGGGATGCAAACCTGGGCCAATTAAGCATGCTGTACCCGCACAAGTTTTCTGTTTTGGTCAGAACGTGGGAGTTCCAAATACCACAGGGAGCAGAGTGGATGAGATCACAATTTCAGGTTTATTTAAATAGTTTCCATTATCTCAGCTATGAAACCAGACTTCCTGACTCTCCAGCTGGCTAGAGGTGGTGGTTACCATTTCTCTGATTCCTAAAGACATTATTTCTCCCATTTTGGATATTGGCTGTTCTCTCCTTCCCATACAAGGCCTCTGGGTATGCAGGACAGTGTTTCCTTCTCCCCATCCAGTGAATGAGAAGCACCATCAAGTGGAACTCAATTTTTCCTCTAATTCACAAATACAGTGGAATCCCAAATAATAGTAATAATAATAATGGTATTTGTTAAACACTTACTATGTGCGAAGCACCATTCTAAGTGCTGGGGTAGATACAAGGTAATCAGGTTGTCCCAAGGGGGATCACTGTCTTAATCCCCACTTTTACAGCTAAGGTAACTGAGGCAGAGAGAAGTTAAGTGACATGCCCAAAGTCACACAGCTGACAAGTGGTGGAGCCGGGATTAGAACCCCACGATACTCTGACTCCCATGCCTCCACTTTTTCCACTAAGCCATGTTGCTTAGACTGGATATTCCTGCTGAGATTCAGGTGAGCTACTCTGGGGTGGGGGTTGGGGGAGAACCCCAGATCAGGGAGATAATCCCCGCCCACACTGGGTTTATAATATTGTATGCAGGAGCACTGTTACCTTGTAATTGAGAGTACAATATAGCTGACACACTCCCTGCCCACAAAGAGCAAAAAAATTACAGGTTAATAAGAGGCAACAAGCTCTAAGGATATGTACATTTAGGGGTTGGGGTGAATATCAGACTACTTAAATGGTTTGGACCCCAAATATATAAAGGGATGCAGTGGGGAGGGAGAATAAGGTGGCAATTAGGGAAGACTTCCTCTAAAGAAGGGATTTCTGGTATGGCTTTGAAAATGGTAGGGGGGCAGAGGGACTGTCGGCTTTGAATGGGCGATGGAATCCCATGGAGGAAGGAGGATATGAAGCAAGGGGTCAATGACATTAATTAATTAATTATTAATCATGGTATTTGTTAAGCATTTACTATGTGCCAAGCACTGTCTAAGCGCTGAGGTAGATATATGGTAATCAGATTGTCCCACATGGGATATGAGAAGACAAGATTAGATTTTAGTGCTCAGGCTCTGTGTTTTTAAGTACTCTTGAGCCTGGTGTGCCCTAATGAGGAAATTTTCTCCAGAGCTACTCTTGTCATTATATGACAATCTATGCTGTTTCTACCAGCAGGACTGTGGTTAAGGAGGAACAAAACCAAGAAGTAAGATTCCTAAGCAGACCAGTAGCTAAATCTTTGAACAATACTTTGAAAATCTACTTACCAAAAATGAGGGGGTGGGGGTCCTTAATGATTTCACACAAGCGAGGCCATGACTTTCTAGGGATCCAGTAACCAATGGTATTTACTGAGCTCTTGCTGGTGATCACTCTACTAAACTCTTGGGAGAGTACAATACAATGCAGTGCAAAGATAGATGGGGCTCTTGGTAAGTTTCCCTCCTTAAAAAATTGCCTTTCTTATTGATTTTCTGAGTGTTCTTCACTTAAATGAGCCATAGAAAGAGGCAGTTTCATATGGTTGCTCTCATTTACTTGAACCTCTTCTCGTCCTTTGCAACATGGGTTTGTTACCTTTTCTCATTCACAGCCACTCTCCAGCACAAACCATTTCTAACCCTTTCAGTGTATGGTTGTAAATTAAATAATAGAAAACTGAGAAAGTGAGAGAAGGAAATACTGATAAGGAGGGGATAACTTTAGAGAAGACCAATTAGGGATGGCCATGCACTTAAGGGGAAGAGCCATGATCTAGTGGAAATACTGCAGAACTGAACGTCAGAGTACTTGGATTCTAATCATGGTTCCACTCACTTACCACCTGTGTGACCATTGAGTAAGACACTTAATTTCTCTGTGCCTCAGTTTCCTCAACTGAAAAATTGGGGATTCAAAATCTGTTGTCTCTCCTTAGATTGGGACCACCTTTTGGGACAGGACATGTATCCAGCCTGACTCCCTTGTATCTACCCTAGCACTTCACGGCTTCAACTATCATCTCTATGCTGATGACACCCAAATCGACATCTCTGCCCCTGCTATCTCTCCTCCCTCCAGGCTCGCATCTCCTCCTGCCTCAGTACAATCTCCACCTGGATGTCTGCCCCGCCACATAAAACTCAACATGTCCAAGACTCCTTGTTTTTCCTCCCAAACCCATGCCCTCTCCCTGAATTTCCCATCAATGTTGACGACACTACCATCCTTCCCATCTCACAAGCCCGCAACCTTGGTTTCATCCTCGACTCCGCTCTCCTCGTTCACCCCTCACATCCAAGCCATCACCAAAACCTGGCCGGTCCTCACCTGCTGCTAACATCACCAAGATCTGTCCCTTTCCCTCTCCATCCAAACCTCCTACCCTGCTTGTTCAAGCCCTCAATCCCTATCCCCTCTGGATTACTGTATCAAGCCTCCTCTCTTCCGCTCATCCCATCCTCCTGTCTCTTCCCCTCTTCAATCCATACTCCAACGCCTGCTGCCTGGATTCTCTTTGGTCCAAGAAACGTTCTGGGCATGTTACTCCCCTCCTCAAAAATCCTCACAGTGGCTACCTAATACAACCTATTGCATTCAGTCAGGAAACTCCTCCACCCTCGGCCTCAAGGCTCTCCATCACCTCTCCCCGTCTTACCTCAACTCCCTTCCTCCTCCTTCTACAGCACACCCCCCCGACCCTCCCGCTCCTCTGCCGCTAATCCTCCCTCACCGTGCCTCGTTCTCGCCTTGTCCCGCCGTCGACTCCCCGGCCACACGTCAATCCCCCTGTGCCTGGAATGCGCTCCCTCCCCACATCCGCCAAGCTAGCTCTCTTCCTCCCTTCAAGGCTCTACTGAGAGTTCACCTCCTCCAAGAGGCCTTCCCAGATGGAGCCCCCTCCTTACTCTCCCCATCCTCCCCCTCTCATCCCCTCGCCTTACCTCCTTCCCCTCCCCACAGCACCTGTATATATGTATATATGTTTGTATGTATTCATTACTCTATTTATTTATTTACATATTTATTCTATTTATTTTATTTTGTTAATATGTTTTGTTTTCTTCTCTGTCTCCCCCTTCTAAACTGTGAGCCCACTGCTGGGTAAGGACCGTCTCTATATGTTGCCATCTTGTACTTCCCTAGCGCTTAGTACAGTGCTCTGCACACAGTAAGTGCTCAATAAATATGATTGAATGAATGAATGAATACTTAGACCTGTTCTTGACAAATACTATTTAAAAATTAAGGTGATAATTGAGAAAAAGAGAAAGAGGAAAGAGAAAATGCCAGGTGATTGTGAGACAGGAAGGTATGTAGTTAGTTTCTATTGTCATCTCATTGTTCAGCTGGGATACATCTACACAGAGCCCAACCAACAGCTTTCTTCCACTGGGGAGGAATATTAGGAAGGAAAGTCATTGGGCTGGGTCTGGGAGTTGAGATATTAAACAAATGATATTGGCTCTCATTATATGGTAAGCTCCCTTGAGGGCAGGGAATTATGTATTTTTACTCTTATTTTCACCCAAATGATTGGTAGAGGTATTTGGAAAAATTATATGCAAATGGATTCCTCTATTTAGTCATCAACAACTTAAGAGGTTAGTAATGAAACGCAGCATTGACCCAGGCTAAGAGTCTGGTGGTTTGGAGTCTGGACCCAATTCTACCATCTTTTTCTTGGGCAAAATTCAACTGATATAGAGGAAGGAAAAACCAACTGGAAGAAGAGAATGAAAGGCCTGCTCAAATTTTCCCTATCCCTAGGGCAGCTAGCTGCTGGATTGATCCATGTATTGAGTAATAAATATGTACAAACATATATACCATATATACAGGTGCCTGTGGGGAAGGGAAGGAGGTAAGATGGGGGGGAGGGAGAGGGGGGACGAGGGGGAGAGGAAGGTAGGGGCTCAGTTTGGGAAGGCCTCCTGGAGGAGGTGAGCTCTCAGTAGGGCCTTGAAGGGAGGAAGACAGATAGCTTGGGGGATTGGCAGAGGGAGGGCATTCCAGGCCCAGAGGATGGAAATTGAATCATCAGTTCCGACCTCCCCAAAGTCACCCCCCCACCTTCTCCAACCACCCCTGGCTCTCAAAACTCTCTGCTTTTCTCCCCATCCGTCCCAGCAGTATCCTCAGAGGAGCTCTCCTCCCTCCTCTCAAGTGCTAATCCGGCTATCTGTGCTTCTGACCCCCATTCCCTCTCACGTCTCATGAAAATCTCATGCTCCATCCCTTCTTCCCCTCCTAACTTCCACCTTCAACTGCTCACTCTCCACTGGTTCCTTCCCCTCTGCCTTCAAACATGCCCATGTTTCTCTCCAATTCCTAAAAAGCCCTCTTCATTGACCAGCACTCTCCACCTTCTAGTTATCGGCCCATCTCCCTCCTACCAATCCTTTCCGAACTCCTTGAACGAGTTGTCTACATGCGCTGCCTCGAATTCCTCAACACCAACTCTCTCCTCGACCCCCTCCAGTCTGGCTTCCGTCCCCTACATTCCACGGAAACTGCCCTCTCAAAGGTCACCAATGATCTCCTGCTTGCCAAATCCAACGGCTCATACTCTATCCTAATCCTCCTCGACCTCTCAGCTGCCTTCGACACTGTGGACCACCCCCTTCTCCTCAACACGCTATCCGACCTTGGCTTCACAGACTCTGTCCTCTCCTGGTTCTCCTCTTATCTCTCCGGTCGTTCATTCTCAGTCTCTTTTGCAGGACCCTCCTCCCCCTCCTATCCCTTACAGTGGGGGTTCCCAAGGTTCAGTGCTTGGTCCCCTTCTGTTCTCGATCTACACTCCCTTGGTGAACGCATTCGCTCCCACGGCTTCAACTATCATCTCTAAGCTGATGACACCCAGATCTACATCTCTGCCCCTGCTCTCTCCCCCTCTCTCCAGGCTAACATCTCCTCCTTCCTTCAGGACATCTCCATCTGGATGTCTGCCCACCACCTGAAACTCAACGTGTCCAAGACTGAACTCCTTGTCTTCCCTCCCAAACCCTGCCCTCTCCCTGACTTTCCCATCTCTGTTGACGGCACTCCCATCCTTCCCGTCTCACAAGCCCGCAACCTTGGTGTCATCCTCGACTCCGCTCTCTCATTCACCCCTCAATCCAAGCCGTCACCAAAACCTGCCGGTCTCAGCTCCGCAACATTGCCAAGATCTGCCCTTTCCTCTCCATCCAAACCGCTACCCTGCTCGTTCAAGCTCTCACCCTATCCCGTCTGGACTACTGCATCAGCCTTCTCTCTGATCTCCCATCCTCGTGTCTCTCCCCACTTCAATCCATACTTCATGCTGCTGCCCGGATTGTCTTTGTCCAGAAATGCACTGGGCATGTTACTCCCCTCCTCAAAAATCTCCAGTGGCTACCAATCAATCTGCGCATCAGGCAGAAACTCCTCACCCTCAGTTTCAAGGCTCTCCATCACCTCGCCCCCTCCTACCTCAACTCCCTTCTCTCCTTCTACAGCCCACCCCACACCATCTGCTCATCTGCCGCTAATCTCCTCACCGTGCCTCGTTCATGACTGTTCCACCATCGACCCCCGGCCCACATCATCCCCCGGGCCTGGAATGCCCTCCCCTGCCCATCCACCAAGCTAGCTCTCTTCCTCCCTTCAAGGCCCTACTGAGAGCTCACCTCCTCCAGGAGGCCTTCCCAGACTGAGCCCCTCCTTCTCTCTCCCTCGTCACCCTCTCCATCCCCCCATCTTACCTCCTTCCCTTCCCCACAGCACCTGTACATATGCATATATGTTTCTACATATTTATTACTCTATTTATTATTTATTTATTTTACTTGTAAATATATATTCTATTCATTTTATTTTGTTAGTATGTTTGGTTTTGTTCTCTGTCTCCCCCTTCTAGATTGTGAGCTCACTGTTGGGTAGGGACCTTCTCTATATGTTGCCAACTTGTACTTCCCAAGCACTTAGAAAAGTGCTCTGCACACAGTAAGCTCTTAATAAATATGATTGATTGATTGATTGATTGCTGGAGTGCAAAGAAAATAAATCAGTTGATAAAATTTGAGAGTTTGAAAAGATCTTGATCAATTTTCTGGTCTTGTTCCTGCTTCTAGAGTGGTGTGTAGTTTTGTGCCTATTACTTGGGTGGCTTTCGAGTTTTTACTTTAATATCTCAAGAAAGGAAGATTACACAAACAGTATATATTTTCTTCCCCCTCATCCAGGTTGGAAACTTAATTCTTCTCATTCCAGTTTGTTTATTGTGCCTCCCTTTCATCTCTGTTACTAGCAACCCCTTTCTCACAACCTCACTTCTGGCTTGGAACTCCCTTTCCCTTAGCACTTACACATACCACTAATCTCCTTATCATCAAAACACTTCCAATCTGCTTCCTTTCCACATCTTCTATGATTAATCATTTTAAATCATCTCCACAACTCCAGCAATTTCTGCTTCACCTAAGCACTTGAGATACCACTGTATTTATGTACCTATCTTTACTGTCTAAACTTTCTCATACCCTGTACTTTATTTTGGTGTCTGTTTCACCAACTGTATGTAATCTCCTTGACTCTAGGGATAGGTAGAGATTGCCTACCCTAATGCTATTCACCCAAGGGCTTAGTATAGTGCGGTGCAAAGAGTAAGCACTCAATCAATACCTATTAATCAATTGTATTCATTGAAACACTTGCAGTGTGCTGAACACTGTACTACACAACAGTAAAACAGACACACTTCTCTGTCAACAATAACACTTACTATAGACTGAGTGATTGATTTCTCCTGCTCTAAGGCCCATTTCCCCTGTTTCATTTTTATGGTTATTTTTTAAGCCCTTACTATCTACCCAGGGTAGAGGCAAGATAATGCATTCATTCATTCAATCGTATCTATTGAGTGCTTACTCTGTGCAGAGCACTGTACTAAGCTCCTTGGTAAGTACAATGTCGGCCAACATATAGAGACGTCCCTACCCAACAACAGGCCTCACAGTCTAGAAGAGGGAG